>NC_090759.1:66975957-67190222 GCF_036898095.1 Palaemon carinicauda
GATCATCACTCGGCGGCTCGTGATGACCACTCGTCATCTCACGATCGTCACTCGTCCACTCATGATGACCTCTTTCCTGATCGTCGTTAGCCAGCTTGTGATTGTCACTTGCCAGCTTGTGATCATCACTCATCATCTTGTGATCGTTACTCACCAGCTCACCGTTCGCCAGCAGCTCGTTATACGCCAGGTCGTTATTCAACAACTCGTGATCATCACTGCCAGGGCATGATCATCTCTCCCCAGCTTGTCATCACCAACCAGCGTGTGATCATCGGCCTATGCGTGACTGGTCGCCGCTCTACCTTGACGAGCCTCGCTGACTATCGGCAAACATCCCAGCTCCTGTGTACTCAACTAGATCCAGCCTGTGCTCCCTGTCGCCCGGTTCCCTTCCCTACCGGCATGAAGGAACCTCCAAGGAAGTATAGCTTTACAGCTACAGTTTCTCCAGCTCGCTCTTCCAAGACAGAGGGAGAGGCCATGCTTGTGCCGATCCTCCATGGTAAGAGAGCTTACTCTCCCTACTTTCAGGTACCTAGACCATGATCACCAAGGAGGCAATCCCAATCTGTTAGCCTCCCCAAGGACACCCGTGATTTTTCTGCTGTGGGAAAGCCACCATCGTGGTTCGACACCCTAGTTAAGGCAGTGAAGCATGCAGTCTTGGGAACAGCACCTCCGTCGAGACAGGTAGTGGTAGCGAATATGTTCAGGATCCCGTTGGAGAAATTGGTCTCCTCCTCCGTCTGACTCTAGCCAGAGGCCGGCCTCTTCTAAGGTCCCGAACCCTCAGATGTTCGTCTCACCCATCAAGAGGTTGCATGGAGCTGCAGGGATGGCTGGTCACATCCAGCAGGATTTCTCGCAACTGCAAATGACGCGAGTCTTGACTACCAAGAAGAAGAGAAGGCTGAGGAATCCGACTCCCTCCCCACGGGTGATCTTCTCCACTCCCATACAAGCTGGGGCTCACAATTTCCTAGAGAAATATCTCGTTCAACAGCTTTGTTCCGTCTCCAAGGAGATGGAACAACTTGTGGCAGCACCTTCTTCAAGAGAAAGTCAGACCTCTTCAAGATGGCAGGAGACCTCCAGACCATTGCTTCTGGAGGAGGAATTCCTTCCGCCTTGGAGGGAGTCGAAGGACTCTAAGACGGTGCCAAAAAATGCTAAAGCTAGATTGGCATTTCATCAAGAGAGAGCACGTGGGATCTCCATGGCAGCATCAGGGACGCCTGCAAGCGACGTTCCCTCAGCCTTAAACGTTGACGACCTCGACCCACCCTGGGCTCCTTTGAGTAAGAGCTTGTGGGTGGAAGATGACCAGAACTATGAGGATGACTACCTCCCTGGGGCTGCCAGTCCGGAATATTCAGAAGCAGAGCAGAAGGAGTCGGAATACACCTTCTGGCAGGTTCTATCCTGCATGAGGCCCATCAATGAGTTAGCTGACCCTACGACGACTCCTCAGGAGGGCAAGGACACCGTCCTTGACCATGTCTATGGGATCCAATGACCTACCAAGGCTAGTACAGCTTTGTCATGGTTGAAGGAGCCAGAAAGAAGGCGTTCTCCCAGATCACTGGCTCTTCTAGCTCTCTCCACACAGGCTTGTCCTCGAAACTCCTCCCACCACCATTTGTACAGCAGAGGAGATACTACGAGGTCTTGGACAACCCTCTTCAGGCCTTGCCTCTAGATTCTCCCATAGTGACACTCAAGAGGAGTCTCTTTCGAGAGGCTTTCTGGGCTCTGAGCCTCCTTTTCTGCATCCGGGATCCTTAACATGGTGAACATTGCGAAGTACGCCCTGTAGGCTAACTTGTAGAGACCTATGGGTGGGATTCATGGGACACCTCGTTAGAACCGAAGATTGTCCTAAGGAATTTACATGGAAGTCAATGGAAACCTTTCATTTCTAGGGTACCGGAACCGTCGAGTTCCTCGCCCACCAGTTGGTCAACCTGTGGGCGAACGCGATACTCAGGCGAAGGGTTTGGTGATCGAGATGTTCCAACGGCAAGTTCCCCAATTGGAGGCAACAAGACTCAGGAACTCCACATTGGACGGCTTTTCCATTTTCAGGTCTGAAGAAGTCTGAACCCTGGAGAAAGTCCACCCAGGACTCCCTTCTCCATAGGGCCTTGACATCCCAGTCCTATGGTAAGGCCCCATCACAGAAGAAACAGCCGCAGACTAACAAACCGCCAATAAGTTGCACATTAGGTTCCTCAAAAGTGTCCAGGAAGCCCTCTCCTGCACAAGCTCAGAAGGGCGCCAAGTTTTCCCGAGGAGGAAAAGGGAGCAGAGGGGTCGGCCCAGGTCACTCCCACTAGGATGGGAAATCCTCCCCCTTTCCCACCTTTGGGGGAATGCCTGTAGCACCGCTGGTAGGGGTGGCTGCAGCACGACATCGGACCCTAGACAGTCTTCCTGATTCATTCAGAGTATAGCGTCCCGTTCATTCAATATCTCCCTCCACTGACTCAGAATCCAGTTCCATTGAGTTCCTACAGTATGCAAAAGCATCTGCAAAGGAACTGGACCTTCGGGCTGAAGTCCAGACCATGTTGGAGAAGGACGCTCTCCAAGAGGTCCTCGACGGTTCCCTAGGCTTCTTCAGTAGACTCTTTCTGTGAAATAGGTGTCTGGAGACCAGTCATCAACCTCTCGGCTCTGAACAAGTTTGTTCTGCAAACTGCAATCAGCATGGAGACGGCAGACATGGTCAGACAAGCAGTAAGACCACAGGACTTCATGTGCACTCTGGATCTCAAGAATGCATACTTACTGGTCCCAGTCCATCCATCTTTAACGAAGATTCTTAGGATCGTACATGAAACAGACAATACCAGTTCAAGATGCTGTGCTTTGGTCTTTCTACAGCACCTCGGGTCTTCACACGAGTGTTCGCCCTAGTGCCATCTTGGGGTCACAGGTTTGGCATTCATCTCCTGAAATACCTCGACAATTGGCTGATCCAAGCAATGTGGCAACCCTTCTTCAACGCCGAGACAGATTACTCACGTTTTTCCAAGATCTGGGGAACGTGGTAAATCTCGAGAAATCATCCCTGCTTCCCTCTCAAAGACTGGTATACAGTACCTTGGTTTGATCATAGACACTAACCTCCAGAAAGTCTTTCCATCAGACGGCAGGGTACGGAGGCTGAGGAAGGTCGCAAGCCCCTTCCTCAGACGAGAAGAACTTCCAGTCCAGCAGTGGTTGCGTCTCCTAGATTACCTGTCATCCCCGGCTGTCTGGTGCCCAATGGCTACCTCAGAATTTGGTCTCTTCAGTGGCAGCTGAAATCCAGGTGGAATCACACAGCGACTCCTCAGATATGCTGGTCTCCATGGGACTAGAGCAGCAGACGGACCTTTGTGGTGGGTGGCACATGAAAACCTACGCAGAGGGATTGACCTTCTTGTACCTCCCCTGGAATTGATGCTCTATTCTGATGCATCAAAAGATGGGTGGGGACCCCACGGGCTGCACCACACGGTCTCTGGGCTCTGGTCCTAAGAGATGAGGGCAGTCTTCCTACCCCTCCAACAGTTACTGGTGGGTTGCTTTGGTGCCGATGAGCGACAGTACCATAATAGGGGCTTGCGTAAACAAACAAGGCGGTACCTTTCCACAGCCCCTATGTCATCTAGTAATCGAGATACTAAGATGGATTGAAGACAACTCGGTGTCCCTATCAGCCCGCAGGATACCTGCAAAGATCATTGGCTTTACTCTACCAGGCCAAGGGACTGTTTTCTTTGATTGGTGTCGTAGAAGGGGTATTTCTCCCCTCGATGACATTATTCCTTGTTTACTTTCGGGAGGAAAAGCTTCTCTTGGTCTCGGATATGGAAAGCTACCACTCAGCCTTGAGCCTCACCTTTAGACTGGAAGGAGTTGATATTTCCTCTTCTTTGGAATTGTCTCTCCTCATACAAAGTTATGAGCTTACTTGCCTCCTGTCAGAAGTTAGATCTCCTCCATGGAATGTTATTCGCATCCTTCGATCTCTGAAGGGTGCTAACTATGAACCATTACGCCAGGCTGCAGATCACCCCCTCACTTTGAAGACGGTGTTCTTGCTGCTCACTTGACTTTAGCCAAGAGGGTCAGCGAACTTCATGGTCTGTCTTATGACATCACCCATTCAATGGGATGGGGAGAGGTAACACTCGGCTTCGTCCCCAAGTTTATTGCCAAGATTCAAAATCCGGGAGTAGCATATCCTAAATTCGGGCCCTTTCGGATCGGGAGTCTTCGTTCTGTGACTGATGATCGAGATCAATTGTCACTTTGGCCAGTAAGGATTTTTAGGTATTACCTTAAAAGAACTGCAGCAGCTCGCTCCCCGAGTGTTGGCGCTCTTCGTCAGCACGGGAAGGTCAAGAGGAGGATCACTAAGAGTATTGTATCATCTCTGCTTGGATTTGCAAGGTCATAGATCTTGCAATGAATCCTGATCCTCCCCCAACTCGACGACCCAGACCTCACGACGTAAGGGGCATCAGTACATCCCTAGCGTTTAAAAGAAACTACTCGGTGATGCAGGTCCTTCTAGCGGGCAAGTGGAAGCATCCAACTACCTTTACTGCCCACTACCTGCGAGCGTAACCCACAGGAAAATGGAGACGTTCTCTGTTGTGGCTGCATAACAGGTGATTTAGATGCCTCAGGTTCCTTGATGGCCAAGTAGCAGGAGGTTGAGGGCATTGGTTACCCAGTTTAAGTCTGAGTGAATGATTAAGGATGACTAGCTCTTTCTTTTTTACATCTTCTCCACTTTTGGGAAACAGCACCCATGGCCCTCTGCAAGCTGGCTTCACCTATCTGCTGGTACAACCATTTTCCTTGTGTAACCTAGTATAGAAATAATACTGTTAGGTCCCCTGGTACAACCATTTTCCTTGTGTAACCTAGTATAGATATAATACTGTTACGTCCCCATAGCACCTGGCGAGGTGGGATTGGGTAATGTCTATGGTTGATTCTAAAGATTCCTATTGTGTCTGAGAACTCTTACCTAAGCCAGTCACGTTGCTAGTATCACATACACACACATTGCTTAGGCCGCTAACCGTGCGTTTCACGAAAACTAGTGAGGTGTCGGGGTTTCTCTCATTTATGTGAAGCACGTATGGGAAAACCCCTGGTTAAATAACAAGCCAGTTAGTTGGGTCTTCCACCCTTGTTCAGTATTGGGTGAGTCATCCCTATAAATAGCGAAAGGATTTGTATTTATTGTCGGAACAATGACAAATTCGAAAATACTGTAGTTTGTATTTTTCCTAACAATACAAATCTGTAGCTATTTATACAAATTGTCCCGCCATCACATGTCCCCCGAGAAGTCCTGCTTGCAATCAAAAGTTGAGGAGACAACTGTAGTGTGTGAGCGAGTTGGTAGCTGGCTACCCCCACTAGCCCTTTGCCCACGCTAACACCCCCCTAACCCCGCTAACTAGCGGGCAGGTAGTTATACCTTGCTTAAAAGTCTTATGGCTAGTCTTCCAGCTCTGCCAAAAATATAATCGCTATGAATAGCTACAGGTTTGCGTCTTTAGGGAAAATACAAATGGTATGGTAATTTTCCTCTTCTTTTGACCTTATTAGTCCCACTGTATGGCAGGGTCAGTAGCTCAAGTCTAACTTTCTCCATTTATTTCTATTCCTATTCATTTTAAAATCTTGTTATATTTAGTATTGTAATGTACTTTAGTGTACTGTTGTTATTACATTTATTTGTAATTATAATTTTATTTACCATCCATACAGTTTAGGGTCCCTCATTATCTGTAGACTTAATTATATGCAGGTGGGCTGTGAACATAATCCCTAAAAATATCTTCTCTAATATGAGATTAGAAGATTATAGATTAATACTTCTGTCTGTTTTCAGCCGTGACGAATCCTCTCTCAATAATGTTATTAACAGCGAAAGGCTGTCTTACATAGTAAAACTGGCTGGTCTGGTGCCGGAGGAGGAAGCTTTGGAACGTCTAAATCAACAGATTAATTATGAAGGTAAATAGATGTGATATGTTATTTAATGTCTGGTCTTTTTTTTTTTTTACAGAAACTTTTTTTTTTCATCATCAATTCTACTTATTTAAAGATGATTCAAGAATATTTCAAATTAACTTCTAGTTACAGTTGTGAAGGAATTTGAAATTATGGGGAAAAATGTTTTCTATTAGATTACTAGTTAAGCTACAACCATAGTTGGAAAAGCAATATGCTACAAGCCCAAGGGCTCCAACAGGGAAAAATAACCCAATGAGGAAAAGAAATGAGGAATAAATAAACTACATGAAAAGTAATGAACAATATAAATGAAATGTTTTAAGAATAATAGCAACATTAAAATAAGTCTTTCACATATAAACTATAAAAAAGAGATGTTAACCTGTTCAACATAAAGTACACCCTCTGTAAGTTTGAACTTTTGAACTTTCACTGATTCAACTACCTGATTAGGAAGATCATTCCACAACTGGGTCCCAGCTGGTATCACACTTATAGAATACTGTGTAGTATTGAGCTTATGATGAAGACATGACTATTAGAATTAACAGCATACCTAGGATTACGAACAGGATGATACTGTCCAGGAAGATCTGAATGATAATCTGCTGTTTTGTGTTAAGTCAATATGGGTGTGTAGGGAATGGTAAATTTCTATAGATTAACCCTTTTACCCCCAGGCTATTTGGAAATTTCCAACCCTTAACCCCCAGGGGTTATTTTTTATTCAAGCACATTTTGCAGTATATATTTTCCAAATTGCTCTAACAGCCTTAATTTTTGTCATAGAGAGGTCAGGTTGGTCTCATTCTATTGGAAAATGCCTGAATTTTCTAAAAAAAATTATCAAAAAAAAAAAAAATTGTAAATAGAAGTTTTTTGCAGGGACGTACCGGTACATCCATGGGGGTAAAGGTATGTGTTTTTTGAAACGTACCAGTACGTCCTTTTGGGGGTAAAAGGGTTAAGTATCAGTACTGTAATTGTAATGTTTGATGCATTGTAGATGTATTAATTTTTAAAAGGATTGTAGCTGTTAGAAGTGGTTAGAGAAAGAACTGCTGTTGTTAGGGTTACTTTGTGCAGCAGATTCTGGTTTATGTTTAACCCTTTTACCCCCAAAGGACGTACTGGTACGTTTCACAAAAGCCATCCCTTTACCCCCATGGACGTACCGGTACGTCCTTGCAAAAAGATGCTATAAACATTTTTTTTTTATATTTTTGATAATTTTTTGAGAAAATTCAGGCATTTTCCAAGAGAATGGGACCAACCTGACCTCTCTATGACAAAAATTAAGGCTGTTAGAGCAATTTAAAAAAAAATATACTGCAAAATGTGCTGGGGAAAAAAATAACCCCCTGGGGGTTAAGAGTTGGAAAATTCCAAATAGCCTGGGGGTAAAAGGGTTAATAGCATTCAGATGGAAAATATCAGGAAGCCTGAAAGGCAGGTGGTAAGAGCAAAGAAGTGTTTCAGGAATGGAATTGAATCTTGACATAGTAGAGGGAAAAATTAAATATTTTGTAAATGAAAGTGGATTAAAAAACGATTGAAAATGTGTAAATGGAGAAAATTAAAGTTGAAAATTAGATAATACTGTAATGATTGTGACAATACTTTGAGAATCTTCTGAATGAAGAAAATTAACATGAATTACAAGATCTTGGCTTTATAGAAGGACCCATCAATAAAATAAGAGTTGAAGAGGTTAAAAGAGCCCTCAGGATGGTAAAAAATGGTAGATCCCCAGAACCATTCATAATAAAATGCACAGTAACTTGATAAAAGATTTCTAAGGTATCACCTTAGAATCTAGAGTTTTATGGATGTAGTATAATGAGATTATATTATGAATGAGGAGTTATCGAAGAGATGTGATGTTCATAATCTGGAAAAAAAGGCAGAGAAATCAAAGATTTGGGGTCATACGGAAACATTACAAGCAGTTTTTTGTAAAAGCAGTGAATACGTTTGGGGTTGATGTAGCCTATTGGTGTCCTAAACATCGCCAGACTGGGGTTCGAGTCCCGCTCAAACTTGTTAGTTCCTTTAGCGTCTGCAACCTTACCATCCTTGTGAGATAAGGATGGTAAGTTTGGGGGAGCATATAGGTCTACCTGCTGAGTCATCAGCAGCCATTGCTTGGCCCTCCCTGTTCCTAGCTTGAATGTAGAGCGGGCTTGGGTGCTGATCATATGTATATGTTTAGTCTCAAGGGCATTGCTCTGCTTGCTAGTGTAATGTCCCTGTCCCTTGCCTCTGCCATTCTTGAGCAGTGTTTAAACCTTTAAATATGGAAATGGGTGGAATAAGATATACAGGAATGCCCAGGAAACTGAAAAAAGAAAATAGATGAAGACTTGAACTTGATGAGAGTACTGGACAGATAAGAATAGAGCAGAATCCGTTCTTGTCTAAACCAGTAAAGATAAGAGCTGATGTAAAGATCTTTGAGCATCAACAATTTTGTTTGCTGTCTCTAACGCTTTTTAGGTAAATGATTCTAATGATTTTGATATACTTTACAGGTGTATATTCCACTAAAGTTTCATTTCTTTTGTAATCCATTAAAGAGGATAACTACAGTATGGTTGAAATATGTAGGAGGTATGGAGTTAAGATTACAAGTATGTACATTACTGTACTGTACAGTATTCCTACAAGGTCTAATGTGTTAATATTAGGCACTTTAGTTTAGGTAGTTGTCATTGAAAAATTATTTGCAAAGCTTTTGTGTATATTTCCAAAGTTCTTCATATTTATCTATCAAGAGACTGAGACTCAAGATGCTACAAAGATTCTCCTGGTCACCACTGGAGAGCTAGTAATTGTGATTACTTAAAGTAAAAGAAAAAAATTACACCAGATGTATCATAAAGTGGCCGGGAGACACGACATCAGTGTAAAAAATTGATAACGTGATGCATAAACAAACCAAGATGACAAATAGAATAACCCAACTTAGCTAAAAATATACAAAAAAAGAACTGTACATAAGTGAAACAAACGAAAGAGCTCTAAAGATTGCCGGTTACTCAATGTATCTCAAAATATTCAAGACACAATTCAGTAGTAGCATTGATAATAAACAATACATATGAGCAGTCTTAAGATGACAAATAAAATAACTAAAGTTACTTAAACCAGACAAAAAGAAAAAACAAACAACAAAAAAACAAGCAGCCAGAATGACATTTGAAGTGCTACTAATGATGCATAGTCAGCCAGGCCCTATTGGCATATTCATTATTTCAATGATAAAATGATTGGAGGTCACTCTCAGGTGAGGTCAGGTAGGTTGACATTTCCAAAGAAATAAAAAGAACCAGCCAGTTTGGTTATAGGTGGACTTCCAACACGCCAATCAGATAGTCTTCATACTTAAAGGACAGAAGACTTGTTTACGCATATAATAGATAACAAATTATTAGAGTAATTGTATTTTTATGGTATAGTTTTGGGGCAGAATATTTGAAAGATTTAAAAATGTTTTTTAGAAAAAAGGGTAGTTTTCCAGTGATTTACTTGAAAGACGAATGGATTATACATAGAGTACTGTATACGCATTTGATATAATGATTAATAAATTATTAAAGTAATTGTATTTTTCCTGTATATATAACCCTGAGTCCTTTAAAGTTAAACTTCCCACCTCAACCGCCTCTCTTAGTCTTGAGCCAAAAGGTCGTAAGTGAAGACCTCTTCTCCCATGGTCACCACCAGTCATTAACTGCTTTGTTAACAATTTCATCGGCCATTCAAGCTCGTGCTAAAAACTTATTCCCCACTTAAAGGACTCAATTTTGTATAGCTATGGAAAATAAACATTACCTAAAAAAATTTATTATATTAGACACTTTCGTTCCCCAAGGAACTGTGATGTGCCAAAAAATATGAGTCACCCTTCAAACTTGAAATGGAAGTTTTTGGATAATTCATTGCTTATGTGTACGTACTGTATTTGTAATTTACATTAAATGAAAAAGTGGAGTTCTCATTTTCTTGTTCTTAAGTTACATTGCAGTATTAACCCTTTTACCCCCAGGCTTTTTGGAAATTTCCAACCCTTAACCCCGAAGGGGTTACTTTTTTGTATATTTCTTTTAAATTGCTCTAACAGCCTTAATTTTTGTCTTAGAGAGGTCAGGTTGGTCTCATTCTCTTGGAAAATGTCTGAATTTTCTCATAAAATTATCAAAAATATGAAAAAAATAATTTTTATAGCATTTTTTTGCAAGGACGTACCGGTACGTCCATGGGGGTAAAGGGATGGCTTTTGTGAAACGTACCAGTACGTCCTTTGGGGGTAAAAGGGTTAATGTTATTCACAAACATTACTTAAAATTGACTTTTTTCAATATTAAACTTACCCGATAATCATGTAGCTGTCAACTCCGTTGCCCGACAGAATTCTATGGAGGGATACGCCAGCTATCACAATACTAGAAGGGGGTGTATTTACCAGCGCCACCTGTGGCCAGGTACTCAAGTACTTCTTGTTGACACCTCCTCAATTATTCCTCTGTCGTGCTTCCGGCAAGACGTTCTGAGATACGCTTATGTTCTTGGAGTATTTTCACGACTTTGGTGAAGTATTTCTCTTTGATTTCGGCTGTCGCTTTACTGGAAACTTCTATATTAGCTTAGTTAGCTTTTGGAATTAATTTAATTAATTATGGTGACGAGAGAGTATGAACTCTCGTTCACCTTTCAATGGCCGACCCTTCCCTTAGACGGAAGTGTTGGTGTCTAAGAGAGTATAGACTCTCTTTCTTAATTTTGCTTAACAAAGTTATAGATTTATTTTATATCTCTCCGCCTCTTATAGGCCTCTTCGATTAACTTCCTTTTATTATAAACTCATTAAAATTAATTTTTATAATTGTTTATATTCGACCTTCCTAATAGTAGGCGGTCTTTTACCGAAGTTAATAAACTTTGAGCCCGTCATTTCGGTTTTACCTGTTAACATATTATGCTATTTCCACCACAGAGTTTGAAAGAATTTCTTTGATAATCTCGTACTATTTTCAAAGTTGAACTAACGTTTTGTTTTGTCTCTGCAGTTGTTGACGTTCAGAACGTTCAACTTGCACTCTATCGTTACGATAGAGAAAGAATGTTCACGGTTTCACGTTGCAGTAAGAGTAACCGTGTCTAGCGTTTTGTTCATTCTTTTTTTAACTTAATGGTTTTGATCCTAATAAAGGAACTTTTCAGTTTTTTCCTTTAACAATAATATGTTTTAACGATATATATGATTGGGCTCTTCTCTCAGGTTCTAAGTCAAGAGAGAGAGAGAGAGGAGAGATAGAGACGGAGGGAGAAAGAGGATAAACGTTTCATTCAAGCCTGCCAGGCGTACGAGTAACGTCGTTTTCGTTTTTGCTCTTCTCCCTAGTCTCTTTAGGGGAAGAAACTAAACGTTTCTAGAGTGATCTAGTGTTTAGTCTCTTTCCAGCCACTGAATTATCTTTCATTAGATTTTCTGTTACATTGTAATTCTGTTTTCGCAATTACTAACTTTGAGAAAGGATAGAATTGCGTATTTCAGGTACAAACCACTTAAAGTTTCGAGTTCAGTGAAATAAGTGCAAACAGAAATCAAAGTGATAAGTGATTAGTGCGTGAGGGTACTTTTGTGCGCGCCAGTCGTCCTCCCAGTCCGGGACCTCTTGCAAGCTCCCAAGCCCAGGGGAGAAGCAATGTCGAAGGGCATAAGGGTTCAGCAGGCCTTGATCGGCGCACAGAAGTATCCTCGGTGGTTGTGGGCGTGTCTTACCGAGACCGTCACTCCCACCCGCAGACGATTGAGCCCTTATTTTGCTCGTCTGCAGAAGAGATTAGGGGAGAAAATAAAGGCAGAGTAACGCTGGTCTCAGGTCTCAAGACCTCTTAAACGTTAAGTCCAGACCTATGCCAGACGTACGAAGTTAAAGTTCACAACCCGAATGCAGTCATTGGGTTAGCTCTGACTCTCCTCAGTCATCAGTTGATTACACTCCGCCTAAGAGGAGTAAGGTTCTGCCGCAACAGATCTCGGCTGTTAAGGCTTTACCTCAGCAGACCTTAGTGTCTGCCGACCCCAAGTTGACTCTACTGCAGTCCATACAGTCACAACTTTCGGTCTTGATGCGTGAGTGTCGGGCTGAGAGTGTTGCGCCTCCGCCTCCGCCTACACTCCCCCCCGCCTATGATCGCTCCGCCTGATCGCAGTACCACCTGCCAGGCGTACGATGTTGTGAACTCTACTACAGTCCATGCAAGCACAGCTTTCGGACTTGATGCGTGAGTGTCGGGCTGAGAGTGTTGCTCCTCCGCCTCCGCCTACACTCCCTCCACCTACACTCGCTCCGCCTGATCGCAGTACCATCTGCCAGGCGTACGATGTTGTGGACTCTACTACAGTCCATGCAAGCACAGCTTTCGGACTTGATGCGTGAGTGTCGGGCTGAGAGTGTTGCTCCTCCGCCTCCGCCTACACTCCCTCCACCTACACTCGCTCCGCCTGATCGCAGTACCACCTGCCAGGCGTACGATGTTGTGGACTCTAATACAGTCCATGCAAGCACAGCTTTCGGACTTAATGCGTGAGTGTCGGGCTGAGAGTGTTACTCCTCCGCCTCCGCCTACACTCCCTCCGCCTACGCTCGCTCCGCCTGATCGCAGTACCACCTGCCAGGCGTACGATGTTGAGCCACGTGCTGAGTTTGCTGTTCCCTGTGGTGTTCAGCCTCCGCCTTCCTTAAGGCAACCTTTACAATGGGATCAGGAGGATTATACCTCTCTTCCTCCGCCTCCACTTGCTGCTCCACCAGTGATGCAACACTCGGTTGAGGTACAACAACCTCTCCCGTCCATGAGTCAGTCTCCTCAGCTCTCGCTGCAGCGAGCTCAACCCTCCACAAGGCAAGCACCACAACACCTTAGCCTTGCGCCTCAGGAGCCTCAGCTTGCGAGACATTTACCTTGTTCTGCGCAGCCTCTTCCTCATCGCGCTCCGCTCACACCACAGGAACTGGAACTTGCTACTCCGCTTCCGCCATCCGCTCAGCAAGCGCAACCCTTGGGTTCAACCACTCATGCTAGGAGTCAGCCTCCTCCACCCATGCGCCTTCCTTCTGCTTGTCTTTTATTCAGCCTTTGCAGACTGAGCCTCAGGTGTTCCCTCAACGGAGTCTTGAAGAGGAAACCACAACTATTGTTGTTCCAGCTCGTTCTGACTCTGCTGTTCAGCATACCTTATCTCCATTTTCATACCATGGTTTAAACCCCATGCAAGCATGCATAAAGCACTCTAGCACTGGTCATGGAATTTCTGAGAAATGTTAAACGCCATGCACACGCTCTGCTTTCCTTACAGCAGGCTCTGCTTACAGCAGGCTCTGCTTACTACATGCTCAGCATACAGCATGCTCTGCATTCAGCATGCTCTGCATACAACATGCTCTGCATACAGCATGCTCTGCATTCAGCATGCTCTGCATACAACATGCTCTACATACAGCATGCTCTGCATTCAGCATACTCTGCATACATCATGCTCTGCATACCTTACCGCATGCTTCTCAACACATCTTGGGTTGTTGCCAACTCACTAGACTGTCAAGCAGTTTCATAACGTTGCCTTCTAGTCTGCTGCTTTTGCACCAGTGAACCCTCACTCAGAGAACTTAGCTTTTCTAGGATAAGGTCCCTGTAGATGAGAAAGTTCTTTTCTCCCTCCTTCTGATATTCCCTTGAGGACTCTGTCATTTGGAGGGAGCCTTTAGCTGCATAACCTCTTATGGACTTTTATTTAAGCATAACATGCTTACAGGGAAGGTAATGGTTCCACTTCAGTCGCTAATCCCGTCTGTTACCACACCTGCTCCCATAGACCTTGAGCTGTGTTGCATGACATGCAGTCCAAGCTTAGTCCTTGTTAGAGGATTTTTTTTTTTTTTTTTTTTTGTTTACGGAGTCAATGTGTCACGGGGAAGACGTTCAACAACCAACAGAAGTGACTTGTTGTGACGCAGTGCGGCAACCTCAGCAACCCGTTAAGGAGTTGTCTGTACGACCCAGACAGTCTAGACAGATTCGGGTTGTCACTGTACTTCCTCGCTTGCCCATGATTGACAGTTCACAGACTGTGCAGCAGTATCATGATCTTGTGTCCGGCTCCGTCAGACGACTGGCTTTTAAGAGCTCCCACAAGTCGTCGCTGTCTGGAGATTTTCAAATGGACTATGGATCTGACCAAGGAACTGGGCCTCCTGGTCAATTTTGAGGAGTCTCAGCTCGTTCCATCCCAGACCATTGTCTCCTTGGGTATGGATCTTCAGAGTCGAGCTTTTCGGACTTGTCCGTCGGCCCCAAGGATCTTCCAAGCCCTAGAATGCATCCAGAGCATGCTGAGAAGGAACCGATGCTTAGTCAGGCAGTGGATGAGTCTAACAGGGACACTTTCATCGCTGGCCCTGTTCATCGAGTTAGGGAGACTCCACCTCCGCCCCCTTCAGTATCATCTAGCTGCTCACTGGATAAAGGACATGACGCTAGAGACGGTCTCAGTTCCTGTTTCCGAAGAGATGAGGTCTACTCTAACGTGGTGGAAGAACAGCATTCTTCTCAAGGAAGGTCTACCTTTGGCTGTTCAGACCCCCGACCACCGTCTCTTCTCGGACGCATCGGACACGGGCTGGGGTGCGACACTGGACGGACAGGAATGCTCGGGAACATGGAATCAGGAGCAAAGGACACTTCACATCTATTGCAAGGAGTTGTTGGCAGTTCATCTGGCCTTGATAAACTTCAAGTCCCTCCAGCTAAACAAGGTGGTGGAGGTGAACTCCGACAACACCACAGCCTTGGCTTACATCTCCAAGCAGGGAGGGACTCATTCGAGGAAGTTGTTCGAGATCGCAAGGGACCTCCTCATTTGGTCAAAAGATCGAAAGCTCACGCTGGTAACGAGGCTCATTCAGGGCGATATGAATGTCATGGCAGATCGCCTCAGCCGGAAGGGTCAGGTCTTCCCCACAGAGTGGACCCTTCACAAGAATGTTTGCAGCAGACTTTGGGCCCTGTGGGGTCAGCCAACCATAGATCTATTCGCTACCTCGATGACCAAGAGGCTCCTCTTGTATTGTTCTCCGATTCCAGACCCAGCAGCAGTTCGCGTGGATGCCTTTCTGCTGGATTGGTCCCATCTCGACCTGTATGCATTCCCGCCGTTCAAGATTGTCAACAGGGTACTTCAGAAGTTCGCCTCTCACAAAGGGACACGGCTGACGTTGATTGCTCCCCTCTGGCCCGCGAGAGAATGGTTCACCGAGGTACTGCAATGGCTGGTCGACGTTCCCAGGACTCTTCCTCTAAGAGTGGACCTTCTGCGTCAACCTCACGTAAGAAGGTACACCCAAACCTCCACGCTCTTAGTCTGACTGCCTTCAGACTATCGAAAGACTCTCAAGAGCTAGAGGCTTTTCGAAGGAGGCAGCCAGAGCGATTGCCAGAGCAAGGACGACATCCACTCTCAGAGTCTATCAGTCTAAATGGGAAGTCTTCCGAAGCTGGTGCAAAGCCAATGCAGTTTCCTCAACCAGTACCACTGTAACCCAGATTGCTGACTTCCTGTTACATCTAAGGAACGTAAGATCCCTTTCAGCTCCTACGATCAAGGGTTACAGAAGTATGTTGGCAGCGGTTTTCCGCCACAGAGGCTTGGATCTTTCCTCCAACAAAGATCTACAGGACCTCCTTAGGTCTTTTGAGACCTCAAAGGAACGTCGGTTGTCCACTCCAGGCTGGAATCTAGACGTGGTCCTAAGGTTCCTAATGTCATCAGGATTTGAACCGCTCCAATCAGCCTCTTTTAAGGACCTCACATTAAAAACTCTTTTCCTCGTGTGCTTAGCAACAGGTAAAAGAGTAAGTGAGATCCACGCCTTCAGCAGGAACATAGGTTTCACATCTGAAACGGCTACATGTTCCTTGCAGCTCGGTTTTTTGGCTAAAAACGAGCTTCCTTCCCGTCCTTGGCCTAAGTCGTTCGAGATCCCAAGCCTGTCCAACATGGTGGGGAACGAACTGGAGAGAGTACTTTGCCCAGTTAGAGCTCTTAAGTACTATCTAAGAAGGTCAAAACCATTACGAGGACAATCAGAAGCCTTATGGTGTGCTATCAAGAAGCCTTCTCTACCAATGTCTAAGAACGCAGTTTCTTACTACATCAGGCTTCTGATTAGAGAAGCAAATTCTCATCTGAAGGAAGAAGACCTTGCTTTGCTGAAGGTAAGGACACATGAAGTGAGAGCTGTGGCTACTTCAGTGGCCTTCAAGCAGAACCGTTCTCTGCAGAGTGTTATGGATGCAACCTATTGGAGAAGCAAGTCAGTGTTCGCATCATTCTATCTCAAAGATGTCCAGTCTCTTTACGAGTACTGCTACACCCTGGGACCATTCGTAGCAACGAATGCAGTAGTAGGCGAGGGCTCAGCCACTACATTCCCATAATCCCATAACTTTTTAACCTTTCTCTTGAATACTTTTTATGGGTTGTACGGTCGGCTAAGAAGCCTTCCACATCCTTGTTGATTTGGCGGGTGGTCAATTCTTTCTTGAGAAGCGCCGAGGTTAAAGGTTGTGATGAGGTCCTTTAGTATGGGTTGCAGCCCTGTATACTTTAGCACCTTTGAGTTGATTCAGCCTCCCAAGAGGAACGCTGCGCTCAGTAAGGAAGACGATCTTATTAAAGGCAGAGTAACGGTTCAAGTCGACTTCCTTATCAGGTACTTATTATTTCATTGTTATTGTGGATAACTGATTATATGAAATACGGGATACTTAGCTATCCTTTAGTCTTGTACACTGGTTTTTCACCCACCCCCCTGGGTGTGAATCAGCTACATGATTATCGGGTAAGTTTAATATTGAAAAATGTTATTTTTATTAATAAAATAAATTTTTGAATATACTTACCCGATAATCATGATTTAATCGACCCTCCCTTCCTCCCCATAGAGAACCAGTGGACCGAGGAATAATTGAGGAGGTGTCAACAAGAAGTACTTGAGTACCTGGCCACAGGTGGCGCTGGTAAATACACCCCCTTCTAGTATTGTGATAGCTGGCGTATCCCTCCATAGAATTCTGTCGGGCAACGGAGTTGACAGCTACATGATTATCGGGTAAGTATATTCAAAAATTTATTTTATTAATAAAAATAACATGTTTTACTAAGATAATGCAGCATTATATAAATGGAAAACATTGATGCTGCATGAATAAAGTATATAAGGACAGGACAAATATATTCTACTGATGAAGTGATGAATCCCACAAAAGACAACTGCGGCCCAGAGTATAGTAAGAATTTTATAATTTGTATAAGATTGTATTATACGAATGTATTAGTATAATTACTTCTGCCAACGAAGTTGGAAGGAGGTTGTTTTACTCTCTGCTTTTGTTTATTTGTGTGTGGGTTTTTGTTTGTGAACAGCTTCCTGACCACAAATTGTAATCATTGAGTAATGAAACTTGCAGGGATTAACTGTTATGTAAAATGCTAGAAATGATTAAATTTTGGAAGGTCAAGGTCACGGTCTAGCAAAATGTCCAATTCACCTAATCAGCGATAAGTTTGGACATCGTTGTCACAGAGACTTCAAACTTGGTTCATATTTGAGTGTATGGAAATCTATGCCAATTAATACATGTTAAGGTCAAGGTCAAGTAAAAGGTCAAATTCCGGTCATAAACCATACGGCTACACTTTTAATCGTAAAGTAATGAAAGTTGCAGGGATTTTAGACTGTTATGTAAAGAGCTGGATATGATTAAATTTTGGAAGGTCAAGGTCATGGATGAGCAAAACTTCCAAAATCAGTCCAAAAGGTTGAGAAATAAGCTGCCCTGGCGGAAGTCTGCGCTCTACTGAGTGCCCCTCTAGTTTAGACTGATGCAGGCATCTAGAGAGCTGTAGAAAAGACAAATGGCAGTAGCATATATAAAGTGGAGAGAGAGAGACTGCCAGACTACTGATGAATATGTATGCCCCATTTGCAGAAAGAGAAAAGGCTTTCAGTGACTTCACAATGCCTGTGCTACTCCATATTGTGGAAACATTGGTACTTACAAGGGAAGTTGGCCAGGGCACCAGTCGCCCATTGAGATACTGCCGCTAGAGATTTATGGGGTCCTTTGACTGGCCAGACAGTACTACATTGGATTCTTCTCTCTGGTTACGGTTCTTTCCCTTTGCCTACACATACACCGAATAGTCTGGCCTATTCTTTACAGATTCTCCTCTGTCCTCATACACCTGACAACACTGAGATTACCAAACAATTCTTCTTTGTTCAAAGGATTAACTACTGCACTGTAATTCTTCAGTGGCTACTTTCCTTTTGGTAGGGGTATAAGAGACTCTTTAGCTATGGTAAGCAACTCTTCTAGGAGAGGGGCACTTCAATGTCAAACCATTGTTCTCTAGTCTTGGGTAGTGTCATAGCCTCTGTACCATTGTCATCCATTGTCTTGGGTTGGAGTTCTCTTGCTTGAGGGTATACTCGGGCACACTGTTCTATCTAATTTCTCTTCCTCTTGTTTTGGTAAAGTATTTATAGTTTATATAGAGGATATTTGTTTTAATGTTGTTGCTCTTCTTAGGGTGTTTTGTCTTTCCTTCTTTCATTTCCTCACTGGGCTACTTTCCCTGTTGGATCCCCTGGGCTTATAGCATCCTGCTTTTCCAACTAGGGTTGTAGCTTAGCAAGTAATAATAATAATAATAATAATAAATGGAAGCAATTTTGAAAATATGTGACCTTAAAATGTTAAGATTCATAGCTAGAGTATGGCAAGATTATATTATGAGCAAGGAATTGGGAGAGAGGTGGCTTACAGAAGGTAGAAAAAAGACTAGAGATCTTAGAGATTGTGAATGTTCGAACAGGTACCAATAAGTGTTGGTCATAAAAACAGCAGACATGGAAGTGGCAGGATGAACACCTAAACCTGATGGGAATTCTGGAAGATCAAAGAGTGCGAAGAAAGAACACATTTTACGCATAACGCTGCACTGTATAAGGATTATTGTGTACAGTAGTGTATATTATAAAAAAACAAAAATATATGATGCGTATCTTTTTATTATAACTGAATGCCATAGTTCTTATAATTTTTTTTTTCGTTTTTTTATGTGAAATGAGATACTAATACAGTAAATAGATAATTAATTGAATTCTCAACATTTTGGGAAGGGTGTCAGAAACTGAGGCCATATATTTAGGAAGATTTATTTCTCAGATTAGAAAGGTAGATATCCAAGATGAGTGATTAGACATTGGGAATATTTTTGTAAATTTATAAACTAGAAACTGTAGTATCACTAGTTCTCTCATCCAAGGAAGGAAATTTATTATGTGCATGTTCGCATAAGATGAATTGCCATTATCCGAGAACTGAGAATTCTGCATCATGGGTAAACTTATTGCTTTATATTTCTAACGAAGTTGTTAGTTATTGTTTTTCCAATTATGGATTTATTAGTAGCAAGATTTGTATGGTGAATATGATGCACCTTTACCTTGCTGGATTTTCTGGTGAGATATATGATGCGGTGTGGAATACAGTACTGTATTATTTGGTGTTTCGGCATCATTCATTTGTCTTAGTCAAATATTGTAATGGAGTGCTTTCTTGTGAATTTTATAATCATCATAGATTGCTTGTAGCATTCTATATAATGCATCAACTAAAAATAAACTGAAACATGCAGTATTCAAGGTTTTTATATTCTCTATTTTCATATGCATAGTCTTATTCTGTTCCTTTTATATCTGCAACTGTTCTTGTGTGTTTTCAGTGGTTACTGAAGCACAGAAGTGTTTGAGTAATCTTGTATACAACAGTAAAGCAATCCAACGCATGTGCTGCGTCAACTCCTGCATCCCTGGGTTGATGTGTCGCTTGAAAACTTTCAAGGACCCAGACCTGCCCCATGTTGTCAAGTACTTTGATATGAGATTACTCTTCCTTCTCACTGCCGTCTGCGCGGATATAAGGTGAGCGTTTGTCGGCTTTCGATTAGAAGGGGCAGAAGGGAAATGTTAGGCATAACATCTGTGCAGTTACTGTAGCTGATTTTATAGAGTGCAGCACCCAGACAAGCACTCCTAGTTTGTTCTTCAGTTGTAATTTTATTAATTTTGATTAATCTGTATTAGTGCATAATGCTGATAGATATTGGTTTGCTTTTGTCCTTAATTTTGTGTGCTTTGAAAGATCCAATTCCATAGAAATGTATCAGTTGTTTTGTTCAGGAATAAACATCTTAGACTACAGTACAGGAGAGTTTGTCCATTTGCAAGATTTATCAAATTGATGATGACATGTTATCAAAGTATTTATAACATTTTTTTCTTGCTAGATTTTTTTTTAATTAGGATTATCTCCGTTGTCACTTTTTATGATAATTATGTTGCAAATGAGAATTGCTGTATATAGTATAGTTTTGCTAATTTGCTATAGCTTGGGTGTAGCCTCCCTACCCTTCTGTTCCCTTATCTCTTTATAGAGTAAAACTGCTTAGCCTCTGTGTCAGATGTTGGTGTATGGTGCATGTGCATGATGTCACTATTTAGCTGGATGTCTTCAGCTTGAAGTAAGTACTTCCTATGGTTCTTGTATTCAGTTCAGAGCTTAATTTGATTCATTTAATCATACATATAGAAGAGTATGGTGTAACCCTTGGTAATTTACTAAGAAGCTGCTTATCTTTATGCTTGTAATTTGTGAGAAAAATAGAGAATTTAAGAAAAGAGCCCATTTTTCCAAGGCTTGTCTGTCTTTCTTTACATACTATGACTGACACTGAAGCAAACACAGTAAAAGCCTGCAAATTTTGAGGTTCTTGAACCCATCTTAAAGTATCTAGAATCAAGAAACATTTTGAAAATGTGCTGAGATTTGCTCCTATGCGCATACAAACATTTTTTTCTTTTAAATAGGGATAGGTCTTCAGAGGTGTTGGAGTGGCCATTGAAATGATAAAAGTTGGTTTATTAATGATAGGTGGTGCAAGGAGAATGCTCACCCACCCGCTTGTCTTTGGCTGCATTGAATACAGGTGTACTATTGCACTCCTCTTTGCTCTCACTTGTAAATGGAAGCAACATTGAAAAGTAAACATTTTGGTGTAGTTTGTTTCTATGAGGATAAACCTTCAAAAACCAGGGATGACAGTAAGCAGCCCCACTCCATTTGGAATGTTGTTCTCGCTCATCCTATCGTGTAGACGCTGAATTCATAGCATACAGTTGCTTGTTATGCTTCGTGGTAGTTTCTCTACCTCAAGATGGAGTTACCAATAACCAAATTAATTGTCCAGAGGGTTCATGGTGCCGACAGTGTTTAGTGTTCCCTAGAGGGGGATCCCTGTGTTGCAGGGTCGGTGAGTATTTCCCAATGCTTCCCTTGTAATTATACTCCCAGTGTAGTGGTTTGTGTAATGGCGGAGAGGCTGATGTCCAGTACTATGGAAGCTCTGTTCTTCTCTTACTGTGGACTGTCATTTTGACATATAGATGATGTAGCAATGGGATCTCTTCTTGGGACTGTATTTGCAAATATGTATATGGCAACTGTCAAAGAAGAAATCTTCTGAAAACACAAAAAGCATAAAATGTATGGACTCTATTGATGACATAAAGTATTCCTCATGACAAAAAACAATGAAGATACGTAACAATTACCTAACAAATTTAGGAGAAATTTTGTTCTCAACTTTACAATGGAATACAGCTAAGGAAAGACCCTGCTTTTCCTTGATGTCCTGGTTAAACAGCAAGGGAGCTAATTCAAGACAACACTATATACAAAATCAACTGACAAAGGAAGATTCTTGAATGCATGAGATGAATGCTTCAAAGTATACAAAATGTCCATACACTGCACTGAAGTAAGTGCATACTTCAAAAGACATTCACATAGCCCATCTTGGCAAGACTTGGAGGCCTAACTGAACCAAATTTGGCAATTGCTAACCCATAAGGGGATATCCATACTCCATTATAGAAGCTATAAAAAGTTCAACAACTGACGAAGGTCAAAAATCCACAATGATGGCAGCTAATGAAAAAAACCTTATCATCTACCACCACCTAAACTTTGGACTAGCTTATAAAGGTAAAAGCCATGCCTTGCCAGGTATCAACAATCGACGCGTTACGCCGAAATCTTACCAGAGAGTACAGCTTAGAATATATAGCAAGGCCACCTTACTAGCAGCCCTGGTAATGAAGAACAGTATTGTCCCATGAAGCGTGCACAGACGTAGTGTAAGTTTTTATGCCCAGAGGAGATGTGTAAGTACACAGAAAAGACTACATTGGACACTACCTCAACACTCCAAAGAGATATGCTGGCACACAGAAATCAGTGGGCAAGGCACCAAAATTACATCAATGTCCATGATTGGAAACCCTCATTGACAGAACTAATTGACAGAACCCAGATTGTTCACAGGGATAACAACTACGGCAGGCTCATGATAGCTGAAGGTGTAAATATTGCCTTCCAAAGGCCTTCTTTTAACTTACAGCATGATTCTAATAATTCCCTTCAAGAAGAAAACAGATTTGCAGTAAAGTTTAAAATGATGGAGCGGGATCCTGATGACCCTAAACATTGAAAATCATACGCTCTTTGGCAGGAACGTCACATCCTAACAATGGCCAAGGAGCAGCGCTATGCACCTCTGGCCCTCTGCATGACCCTGACAGGAAAGTGGTCTTGACCATCTGACGTTCATATCGGGTGGTCTCTGGGGTTGTGCATATTCTCTTGTATGTGTGTGTGTATACAAGTATGTAATCAGTCATTATCCTGATGCTCTAGACCTAGTATTTACATATTACTATACTGCATGTGTAATGCGTAGGCCTATTAGGTGTAATGCTTATGATTATTACTTATGTTTGATTAAGAATCGATTGTCTTCTGAATTGATTGTTTGATTCAGCCATACTTAAAAGAATAAGCAATGAATTTGCTCCAGAATATTTTGTCTCTTGACTTTATTTTGTAACTTATTGAGCAGATAGGTGGACAATGCCAGTGTGTGGGCATAGCCAGATGAACCCCACAATTTTTAGAAATCTTAAGTAGATTGCAAGCGCGAATCTAGTGTTATCAGATTCCTGCCAAAATCGTCTGATCAGTTGGCTCCATCCACTTTGGCCTGGTGATAACCCAAAATAATCGCTGAGTTACTTGCGATTCAAATAATTACAGCCAATTATTATTACATGTGCTGGGCCTTAATTCATAATTTCTTTTCCTCAATCTAAAGGACACTTCTTCAATCTGTCTTAAGAGTTTGAAATTGGGGTTAGCTAAACTGCTTCATACTAATAATGATTATGGTTATAATAATGTAAATAATGATGGTATTAATCTTAATATGATGATTAACCTGATTTTAAGCATGTGGGTATAAAGCCATTAACTCTGTTTAAAAAGATCTCACAGATGTAGAGAAGCATGAACTTGAGTCTTATTCATATCAGGATGTATAATCTTTCAGTCAATACTTATATGTCTTTTTATGTTCATACCTTAACTCATTAGTTTACACTCTTAATATTCACAATGTTTAAACTCTTTTTGAGGCCTTCATAAGTCTACGAAACAATTCTACAAGTCAGTGTGTGTACGGTACAAGGCTTATTAGGCTAGATAAACAAGTTTCATGATTCATGAGTGTAACTTTGGTGATTTGTCAGAATAACCTGCTAAACATCCCTCTGTTCTAGTGCATTTTCTTTCATCAAATATTTTTGGTGTACTTTTTACATATAACAATAAGACATTTTGACTAAGTAAAAATTTAGATAATCTTTAAAGATAGTCTTTCCTTTTAAATAAAGTTATATGTCTTTGATACCATGCTGCAAATTTGAAATGAAAGGGATACAGTAAGGGTTATATTTTTTCAGTTTACTGTGTACTGAGTAGAATTGTGTGTCTGTTTCTGGGAATAATGTTAACCTCTATTGGCAGACCTCAGTTGAGAAGTGAGTATCACGGGCTTACTTACTTGATAGAAGTTTTGGATCTTTCCTTGAAAACATCACAAGAAGAAAGCGAACTCCAGCTTGTTAATGGTTATGCTCCGGCTCCAGTAATTTTCAATGTAAGTTGAATATGAGAGTTTAAATTGTTATTTTTTATGGGAGTTTAAGTTGTTTTTTGAGGGAGTTTAAATTTTTTTCATACCATATGTGCCTATATCTCCGAAAATAATTGAAACTACAAAACATTTTGAAGCAATTTTTTATGTAATATGTATATTGAAATGTTTTATAAACCAGGTTAGACTTAAAAATAAGTAAGTTACTTTTTTATTTATTATGGTTTTTGTCTTTAGGATGAACAGGCAGAGTTGGTGAATGAAGTCCTGAAGGTTTTATATAACTTGGTGTTACACATTGACAAGAATAGCCCAGATGAAGAAGAGGACAGCCACTGTCTTCGCCTTATAAGTATCCTCCGCTCTCTCCTCCTGGCTACAGCTCGATGTCCAGAAAAGACAGATACTCTTCACAGGTGGGATTTTTTTTTCTTGTTAATTTTTATAGTTGATGCATACTCTACTTCTTATTAAAATCTTTCACATTATAATTATGAGATAGTTAGTGATTACTGTTAAGCCATCAGGCCCTAAGTTCTTATGTGCGGTAGTAGGTAATGTACTTGATTTTTTCTTATGTATTAAAAGCACTCCGAATTATTGTAACATCCATCTAATTATGCTTGAATCCTACAGTAACACCGTGAATTTACTTCTTGTCATGCCACCCAATATGTATGAGGAGTTGTTGTCTGACATGCCCCAAGCCAACTCTGAGCATGGCTTGCCACCACCTCCACCTGTGGTAACTACGCAGCCTGTTGCCGGAGCCACGGCCTTGGTTGAAGCATCTTGCTTCACGGAAGTCAGTGAGAATCAGGCCCTCAATGAGCGTAACTGTGAATACGATGGCAAAGATATGACTGTTATTTTGAAGCTGTTGGATTTCTTGGACTCAAGGCTGAAAGCTGCAAGTATTGAGAAATTTCTCGCTACATTTCTTATGATATTGCGGTTCTTAAATTCTAATGAATTATTTGTATGCCTCTTATCTGAGGGTTAATACCTATAACTTAACTTAGTATTGTATACTGGTATGGGATTTAGAAATTCTATTAATAATAATCTTTTTATTATACAAAAAGCATGTTGTACTGTTGCCATACCTAAGCATGTCACTTTAATAAGAATTTTTATAGTGTAAGCAATTCCTGGCATGTAGACCACTTAATTATTTCTGTTAAAGATAGGATATGCTTAGTGGGATCTATAGGTTCTAGATGATCTTTTTAAATCTGAACAAGCCAATCACAGATTGTCATTTAAGATATACTGTGTTTCTCATGCTAGCTTGAAATTGCAATTCTTAGCATTTTTCTAAATTAAAACATTTTTAGTCATGTGGTAATCTGAAACATAAAAGTTAATGGGTCAGACAGCAATAAGCCTATTTAACTTCTGCTGCTGAAGTTCATAATATTTTTTATAATTTTGTTGGTAATTGGTGCTATTATACGCTCAATAATATGGTGTTATTTGAGTGTTGGAATACAGTATCGTGGATTGTTAGTACAGGTAAAGGAAAAATCCTTATGAAACCCCTTTTAATTTGCACATAGAATACGTATTGTTAGAAATTTTTTGCAAAAAAAGAAGCCAGTTGCCCTAAATGAAAATGATAAAACAGCTTTGGGAAAATCTTTATATTCAAGCACTTTACTTTCTTTTTAGCCTGAAAACCAGTTTTTGACATGGAAAAATTTCAAGGTATTGAAGATATATGTAAATTATGTTATACTCAAGTCTCTGTAGTCCTTTATGTACCTGCTTTTTGGCATTGATAATATCCATGGTATTCAAGTTTGTAAGTTTCCTCCTTTAAAAAGTGTATATTGTATTTTGAAATAGACCTTTTATATCTAATGCTTATAATGGAAAGTTACTGTCAATTCCTTGTACATGATAGATAGTTACATGATAAATAGTTACTAGTTGTATCTTGTAGAGTACGCGCTGAAAGAATTTACAGGTAATTTAGGAATTGGAAAAAGTTTTTTTCATTTTTAGAAATAGAATTTTCCTTGATTAGATGGAATAAATTAAATTGAGATACCTTTTGACATTTAGTTAACGATTAAAACTTCAACTATTGTGTGTCAGTTGCCTTTATTCATCAAAAGTTTAATTTACAATGCATCCCTTTGTTTGGAATGTTTCAGTAACTATCTTTTACTAGTGAATTTGGGCATATTGTTTCCTTTTAAAGTTATTCTTAACTTCTTTTTGTTTTAGTATTGACATACTTACACAACAGTATAACTACATCTACTTCTTTATATTTTTTCTAGTGAATCATCTTCACACTTCTTGTTATTTGTCCCTTATTTTGCCTTCACGTGTCTTTGTACATGTGTATTTCCTTTGTATGCAGGTGATCATTGGAACTTATTGGCTGTTGTAAGCCAGACTAAACATATTGACATTAATGCCTTCTTATTATCACTTCACTTGTCTTCATAACTGAATAAGTGCATTTGCATTGCTCATATGTTGAATGTGTTGCCTTGGTCTTAATTTTTTTGCAATTTGAGACTAAGGATGCTTTCCCCACTAAAAATAAAACTGAATAAGAGAACAAGTTTACAAAATCTACATCCCCTAACACCTCCATCTGTAACTTCCATAAATATGATGTGGTATCCCCATTATTGCTTTTATTCACCCATTACTCGCTCTGATATTTCATCATTGTCAGTTTACCAAGTACACTTCTACACTCGAGTATTTCACATTATCAGACTCTTTGGTAGTCTTTTATAGGGTTTCTTGGTAAAGTATTCATAACATCATTTTAAAGTATGAAATCCTATTAACAGGTGCTTTTTTACAAGGTGTTAATATTTTTCACATTTTACTGCTCTTCTTTTAGCCTTCAAGCACCACCTGCTGTTGATTGCAGTTAAAAGCTGCATGGTTTTGAAAATGCATTGGTTATCAGATCTTTAGATTCTTCATGTAGTTAGATATGATTTCTAAACAGTCTTCAGAATTTGAGTGGAGGAGGCAATTGTTAGTGAGACAAGCAATGTTTTTAGTTAGGTATTCATACTTGGACCACTACTTCAAGGTATTGCAGAATTTGTTTGCAATTTATGTGGTGTTTCACTGAAGGTCTTTTCCTGAGTTGAGAATTTGAATTGGGATGTCAAAATATTGACTTGTACAGTTAAGTAGTTGCATCCTGAAGTACTTTTTAGTTGTGATTCGATGTTAGTTACAACTTTAACCGTTTGAGTACCATATTACCTATTCTACTTCTGGGTATTTTTACGCCATTAGGTGCTATACTGTACATCCAGTTATTGCATTTTTTCTCTTATTTTATTATTAAACAGTATTAAAATTTTACTAGATAGGTAAAAATTGTATATCAATGAAAAGGAAATGTATTCAGCTGTACAGTTGAAAGTTTTTGTCTCAACTTTGATAGTTTTTGTAATAAGATAAGTAAAATGTCGCCAAAGAAAGAGCCTTCAGCTATAGTGCCAAATATTTTAGTTAGGGGTTACTGCTCCGAGTGTCAAGATTATCTTGATAGCTTATTGGCAGTTGGGGTGGAAATAAAGATACTTTATTGAAAGATTTCTTTTTCACCATACTTGAGCATAATGATGAAAACATAAAGTAAGAAACCTTTTTCAGGATTTATTTTCTAATGTAACTGGTAAGCATTGTTTAATGTAGAGTAATGTAACCCTCATGAATAGCAGCTTGGTGAACCGTACTATTACGTTTTTCACTCACAACTAGTGGTAGTATTGAGTATTGTTCCTTTTAGATATTTCCTTTTAGATTCTCCATTTTTATCTGATTCAACATTTCATTTCTAATTCATGTAAATCAAAATTAAATTAGTGCATTTATTGTAAAATTGTTGAGCTTGTTTTGTGCTACACATTTTAGAATTAATTTTCTTATATTTTTTAATGTACAGTAAATTTTCAAGTCGATATGAGTGACTATTTTCAGCCAGTACCCTTTTTCTTCATGAACTGAGCGGCCTTTTTGATATTAATAGGCCAAATTTTATTGTAAATATATGTCGAAGACCAGATTACATCCTAGCTTTCCTTTTTTCTGCTCTTCTCATTTCAAGTTTTAAGTTATCGATTAAGTTATTATTTCAGAAAAGAGTAATTTTAGCACTACACATTGTTACAAGTGGTGAGGAAAGTAGAGTATGGTCTTATTTCATCATCATACGGTATAATATTTCCATTTTAACGTTAAATACACATATCGTATTTTCTCAAGTTCAGAGTTCACGTTTCCCCTTTAGAGTATTTTTTTTAAATTGTCACAATGTATGACTTTGTCTTTGTAGCCTGGTGTGTCCTCTGATAAAACGTTGATGCCAATTTTGACGCTAATGGTAGAAATGACACAGGCGAATAGAATCATTCGGAAGTTTGTCCGCTTACGAGTTCTGCCGCCGTTACGTGACGTTTCCAAAAGACCGGAGGAGGGGAGCACCATTCGTAACAAACTCTGCTCTCTAATGACATCCCCACTGCATGATCTTAAACATCTTGCTGCAAATTTCCTCTTTATCTTGTGTAAAGAAAGTGGTAAGTTGACATTTTTATCAGTTCTGAACTCTGTGGTACCTTAAGAGACGTGATTACTTTGATTAAATCGTGCACTAAACTCATCACAGTTTTTGCTTTGAGTGCAGAGATTATTGATCTTATTTCATGTGTACTGTAATGTGAGAGTAAAATACTATTTTGGGAGGGAAATTTATTATATTTGGAAGTAATTCCATATCTTCTTCGGATATATATGTGGATGTATTTTTACTGATGAAACTTTTACCAAATGTAATCAGGCTTAATTTGTGTGTAAACATATAATTTTAAATGTTCAAAATTTTACGCAGATTGTTTACGCATGGCATTTAAGGAAAATATGAAAATGTAGAAAATATTATTTTCAGACAAAATTTCTTCTATGTCTTATTATTATCAATAGCTAAGCTACAACATTGGGTGGAAAAGCAAAATGCTACAAACCTAAAGGTCACAATAGGGAAAGCAACCTAGTGTAGAAAATATATATAGAATTAACCAAAAAACTATAAAAGAAAATTAAGGAATAGGATTAAAATGAACAACAATGTTAAATAGGCAGGCACAGTGACGGGAAATACAAAACAAGAATAATATTAACCTGTTTTGCAAGAGAGGGTTTGGACCAAGTTTGAACTACTGAAGTTCCAACGATTCAACAATTTGATTGGGAAAATCATTCCACAATTTGGTACCAACATAGCCAAGATACAACTTCTAGAGTACACTAATTGTTTTGATTTGTTTGAAAGAAAATGTGATTCATACATTTAACTGTATATCTGAGAACTATGACAGATTTATTCATAAATGATTGAGCCAGAGATTATTATCTGGGTCGGAGGTTAGGAAATTAATAGTCGGAAACTTTTGGTTCATTCAGAATAGGACATAATGAAAGACAAAATATTTGTTTAGGATGGACAGATATCCGAAAGCATCGATGGATTTATTATGGCAGCCCATTGGTAACGTCCTTGCCTGGTGACTGCCAGATTGAGGTTCGAGTTCACTCAAACTCGTTATTTACTTTAGGGGCTGCAACCTCACCATCCTTGTAAGCTAAGGTAGGGGTTTTTAGGGGAATTATCAGGAGCCATTGTCTGGCCCTCCCTGGTCTTAGCTTGGGTGGAGAGGGGGTCTGGGGTGCTGATCATACATATATATGGTCAGTTTCTAGAGCATTGTCCTGCTTGCTAAGATAATGTCACTGTCCCTTGCCTCTACCATTCATGAGTGGCCTTTAAAGCCTTTATTCTTTAGTGTTATGGAAAATGAGACCGACCAGATATGTTTCTCAAAAGTGAAGTGTAATCAGGAATTGCACCTGGAATTTTAAATGAGCTTCATGTAGATAAAGAAACATTGTCAATGAAAGTATTGGGGTGGAGAGGATCCAATATGCTAGACTTGCTGACAACCATGCTTTAATTGTTACAGCATTTATATTATAACCCTAAACCTTGTAAGTTTTCACTGATTTGAGAAGGAAACTCGTAATTGAAATAGAATTAAGTTTCCTTTATTTTTATGATCAAGTATAATTGTCACGACTGAATTTGGTGTATTTTGAGCAAATTACTTTTATTTTGGTGACTTGCATTATTGGGACAAAATTTATTGAGACTTTTATTGGAGTGACTTAAATGGAATTGGAGAATTAAAAAATTAATCATCAAAGTGAAAAACACTGCATCAAAAGAAAGAAAACAAGGCAAGTGGATCTCGAGTACTATAAGTACCATCTACTATGTTTTGAGCAAGGCACATTGTAACTAGAACCTCACCAAGGTGGAAAAATCTTGCCAAAGTAGCAGCTTGTCTGTGCTCTTAAAATATCCATCTGTGCTCTTAAAATATCCAGTGCCTTATTGTAGGAAGTATCTTTTGCTGATATCTGTCATAAGCAGCATTTGTTTCACTGGAGAAAGAATAATAGAAGTATACTCTACATGGAATTTTGCTTTTTCAGAACAAGCTGGTCAATATTGTTGTTATTTGTACAAGGTTTGTCATGGATTTGGTAGTTTCATGATACTACTTTAAAAGGATAATGATGTTTATAATTGAATCCATTAAATTGAAAAGGAAGATGGTGGGTTAGAAAATAAAAACTGGAAAACATGATAAGCAGGAAGAAAATGGTGAAAAATTCAATTATTGATAAAACTATGTACTTGGATGAAGTACAGTATATAGAATAAGAAACATACAGCATTTGATATTATCAAAGTTGTTCGAGAAAAGCATAAACATATTAGGAGAAGGATTTTAGCACTACAGAAGGTCCTCAATATACAAACATTCGTAGATATAAACACAAATCCAATTGAAAATAACAAAGACAGGATAAAGTGCTGTAATAAAACGGTGCTATTATAGTATGCTATCTACCGTCAAATTTCTATTATAGTATGGTATCTACCACAAATTATGTTATCTGCCGTCAATGTTAATCCTCCTGTTTGATGAGGATTATCAAAAAGATTACTTACCACCAGTATGTTATCCTCATTGGACTTTAATGATAGTTTAATAATATTTATTGGATGGATAACATGGATGCATAATTATAAACAGTTTGTAGGTTAGGTTAGGTTGGGTTAGATTAGGTTAGTACATGGGTGCATAATTATAAGCAGTTTGTAAGTTAGGTTGGGTTGAGTTAGGTTAGGTTAGGTTGGGTTATCAAGTCGGTAGTGATCCTCCTTATTAGAGGCGGATTAGCAAGTAGACCGTACCCTTAGGGACTGATGGTGGGTATCATACTATAGTCAGAGAGGGGTGGTAGATAGCAAAATTGACGGTAGATAGCATACTATAATAGCACCAATAAAACAATATTGTATCATTTAATATAGAAGGTAAAATGACATTTGTAATATCATGACATTTATTTCATATGGAACCCAACTATGTGTTGACTTTTGTAGCTGGAAATCATACATACTCAAGTCAGGTTAGGCCTACCCTAGGCCAAAATTTATTAAAAATCAACTTACAAACAGTGTCTTGGAACCAATTAAGTTAGCAAGTTGAGGACGTCCTATGCTGTATAGTACAGTACAGTACATAAATACTTGTCCCCATTTCTATATGCATTCATTTGTTTCTCTCCAGTTGATCGGCTCATCAAATATACTGGGTACGGTAATGCGGCTGGATTTTTGGCCTCCAGGGGCTTGATGCACGGGGTCAGCAAACCAACAGTGGTTTATTCTTCAGACTCCGAAGATTCGGATACAGAAGAATATGTGACTGCAAGTGAAATGTAAGTGCGAATTTGGTTGTGCCTCTTGATAATTTTTGGTATTCATTTACGTAAGCAATTTTTGGGGAAGGAAAATAGTGCTTGTGTTTAGTCAAGTTTTAGATTACATTTACTTACTTTCCCTTGACAATAGATAAGTAAAACCTCTAATCTGAATATTCAGTTATTCACTGTTGAGCTGTTGATACCATTGTGAAAGAATATATGCTGAATATTACCTTGACTACGGTCGCTAAGCTGGAAGCACCGGGATCAATGTTTAAACAGTGCGCCATTATATCACTCAATAGAATAGGTTGCTTTAAATTTTCTCTCAATTACACTATGTAAAGGGAATGTTGGCCCAAAGAATAATAGATTTGTCTCATTCTTCCCTCTTTTCTATTTCCTATTCCTTATTGTTTATTTCAGTTTCCTTATTCCTTATACTGACGTTCTCTTCCTTTTTTTGTATTGTCTGTATTCCATTTCTTATTCCTTACTATTTTTGTTACCTTCTATTGGGTGCTGTGTCTGTTTCCGTACATCGTGTTATTACTATAATTTCATTTAATGCAGATTTAGTACTGCATAGACAAATTTATTGTATAAAATTTCTTTCCCAGCCTTTAAATAAAAGAGAGGTTTGGGGATAGCCTCAGAATGTAATGGCCCTGGGCAAGGAGTTTTTTTTTTTTAAATATTACTGACAGAAATAGCGTACAACAAAGAATGCTATTGAGTCATTCAGACTAAAGTAGTATATATTCTAATAAACAGCAGTGAAAATACAATTATTTTGAGAATTTTGAATCCTAGAATCACAAAAGTGAATTACCTTACTTCTAATGTACACTACTACTAAATGTATTTCTTGTATATATACATGCATTCAGGAATTGTGGTTACTTTGGAAGTCATTTGATTCAGCTCATTATGAATGTATGCAAATTTCTTTTTAGTAGTTTCATTTGTGAAGCTCTCAAATATTAAATTATTTAGTGTGCTGAAGGAAAAGATATTTTCTCTTTGTATAATTTTTTCAACATTCCATCACCAGGATCAACCCAGTAACAGGTCGATATGAACCTCCTCGGCCATCACCGTTAGCTGATATGACCGAAGAACAAAAAGAACACGAAGCCATGAAACTTGTTAATGTTTTAGATAAACTCACCAGGTAGGTCCTTATATTGAGTTCTTTTATGCCATGGAATGCAATACCATTAACTAAATTTTTTATATTATTGGTTAATTTTGATTATTACCTTCGCCAACTTCGTTGTGGCAAAGGTTATGTTTTGATAGGCGTTGTCTGTCAGTGTGTTTGTGATTTTGTATAATTCTAAAACTATTTGACCAAACTCATGAAATTTGTTGGGATGATTGGCCATGATCCAAGGACAATTTGATTAGATTTTGGGAATTATTTGGTCAAAAGTCAAGGCCAGGGTCATGAAAGAGTAAAAAAACAACTCTCAAAACTCAAAAACTATTTGACCAAATCTCATGAAATTTGGTGGGATGATTAGCCGTGATCAAGGATAATTTGATTGGATCAAAAGGTAAGGTCAGGGTCACGAAAAGGTAAAAAATGTCTGCTATGTTATGGTTAATTTTTATCTGATTTGCATGAAACTACAGTAGTGTCAAAATGGGCATAATTTGATTCCTTGTCTTATGATATACAACATGATATAGGGATGTCATTAGCCTTGTTTGTGTATTTATTTGTTTGTATGTGTCTTTGTGATTGTTATTCACGTTACTCAAAAACTATTTGACCTAATCACATGAAATTTGGTGGGATGATTGGCCACAATCCAAGGACAATTTGAGTAGAATTTGGAAATGATTGAGTCAAAAGTCAGGGTAACAAAAAGGTCTATCCCTGGTTAGTATACATCAGAAGCAAGGAGCCCTCGAATCTGCGTCTGCAGGCTTTTCCGGTTTTGGGTGTGTGTTGGAATCTCTCACTCTTTGCTGCATCTCATCAGAAGTTGAAGGCTATTCATCCATTGCCATGCAGACCACCGATGACAAGTTTGTCCAAAGGAAAGCTTGAGTCTCCTTAGGCTACCTCAACCCCGGTGTCCTCAGTGCAGCATCTCCCTTTGTGACGCCAATGGTTGAAGTTGTGGTAGGTGTGTCCCCACTGTCAGTGACTCCTGTGATGTCCACAGGGGTACCCCCTCCAAAGCCCAAAAGGACTATAAAGGCTCGAACTGTGATACTAGAGCCATTATCCACAAGAAAATCTCTGTCACTTGAGGGTGTCATGCCTATTGTTTGACGTAAGTCGTCCTTGAGGCCATAAGTACGTGTTGTCTCAGTGCCAGGTGTCACCCCATGCATCACCTGTATTTCTTTATAAATTTCCTTGCACTCATTTGTGAGTGCAGGGGTCTTGGGGAGGTGGGGGACCTTGGCTTTGCCTTCTGAGAGAACCTCTGTCATTAATCAGCACTCCAGTGTCTCTCAAGGGTGAAGGCCATCTTTGGAGATGACCTGGTCAGATGTGGCTAGTTTGGCCCTGGATTGTGTTGACCATCAAATCTGTGGATCTGAGAGCCCTCTCGCTTCCAACAGGTTAAACAAGATCTCCCCCCCCCCCCTCTTTTCGAGGGAGAGAAGATTCTATGCACCAAAATTTGCTAAATCATCAGTGTGTAGACTTGACTCTCCTTGGAGGGACTCAAGTCAAAAGGCATGTCCTTCTCGGCCTCCAAGTGGTCCTTTGGGTTGACCAGTGATTAGGTGATGTGACTTGGCCAAATCAACAGGTTTATTAACCCCAGATACTGTGGAAAAGTTAAAGTCTCTTGCTCTTTGATGGTAGCGTACTGACCTTCCTGGAAAACCAGTCAGTAAACTAGTGTACTAACTGGGATGCCTTGATCTTTTGATCCTCGAAACAAATTAGCCCAAAGGTAGCTCTGTTGCTTCAGAACTCATCGGTGAGAATGGCCAAGTCAGTGCTTCCAAGGAGTCGCATGTAGGCGGCACTGGAGAAGTGGAAAACTGCTTTGTCGGACTCCCTGATCCAGCGTACTCTTTCCTATAATCATTTGAAAGTAGTAGTAAAGTAAATGTAGGAAATAATATATGTTAGTGTCATATGATTATTTGAAAGTAATAAGAAAGTAGATGTGTGAAATGATACTGTATATAGCTCAGATAATAGATTAATATCAATTTGCTTGTTACATAAAGACTTTCACCACAGTGCATCATATGTCCTGTACCACCAGGCGAATAGTTGCCAGATAACGGTTGCGGAATATAGCTACCTGTATGTGCTTTATGTTTGAAACAGTGAGTGAACTGATGCAGTACTTTAAAGTGCAATTGTACAAAGTACTTGGTGTTAAAAATGGTAGTGAAGGTATTTATTTTTCAGTCGATTGCCCTCTGTCTTCTACTTTTCATCTGTTCTTGCTGGTGTCATCCTTCCAATAAGATTTCCAATTTTTATAAATACTGTACTTTAGTTTGCTCCAATTTTCACTACTAATTTCTTTACCAATCCATTGAATTAGCTTTGTGAGTCAAGGTAAAGGTTGTTACTAATGGAAAATTAGAATTATTTAAAAAAAAAAAAATTATATTTGATAAAAAAATTTAAGTAATCAGAGAAAATTTAGTAATGTAATTCTTCTTAATCCTCTGAAGATCCAATGACCATGAGAGCTACTGTACATAGAAACGTCAACATAAGTGGGTTGGCATATGACATCATTGGTCACGCTAATTTTATTTTCCCATTTCAGGAGTAACATAAGTGGGTTGGCATATGACATCATTGGTCACGCTAATTTTATTTTCCCATTTCAGGAGTAACATAAGTAGGTTGACATATGACATCATTGGTCACGCTAATTTTATTTTCCCATTTCAGGAGTAACATAAGTAGGTTGACATATAACATCATTGGTCACGCTAATTTTATTTTCCCATTTCAGGAGTAACATAAGTAGGTTGACATATGACATCATTGGTCATGCTAATTTTATTTTCCCATTTCAGGAGTAACATAAGTAGGTTGACATATGACATCATTGGTCACGCTAATTTTATTTTCCCATTTCAGGAGTAACATAAGTAGGTTGACATATGACATCATTGGTCACACTAATTTTATTTTCCCATTTCAGGAGTAACATAAGTAGGTTGACATATGACATCATTGGTCACACTAATTTTATTTTCCCATTTCAGGAGTAACATAAGTAGGCTGACATATGACATCATTGGTCACGCTAATTTTATTTTCCCATTTCAGGAGTAACATAATTCAGCCATGTCGCATAGGTGACGACGGAAAGCCTCACCCTGTGGAAAGCGTTATAGAGTTGCAGGAAAGCTTGGGAGGTTCCAATCCGGCTGACCATAACAACGATGACTCTGACTAAACGAATTCATGTGATGGCTACTGAGTAACATTTGATTCCCATTACTGTTGTTGTCATGTTCTGAAACACTTGTGTGATTTTCTCTGAAGCTACGAAAGGATGCTTTTGTTTGGGTATACAGTACAGTGTATATAGATAACATGGGTGTTTTAGTACCATGACATTGTTATTTTTAAGACTTCTCTCTAAGCTTCACCATTGTTTTTTACTTATGAGTTAATGATGTTGAGTTTGGATATTAATGTCATTTGGATTTTACATGAAGTTAAAACAGCTTTAGTTAGGTGGCCAATCGATATTTGTTGGTACTGTAATTTAATTTACAGGATTTTGTTTAGATGACCAAACAGATATCTTTTGATTTTAATGGATGTTAGATCTTTTTGGTGAAATTTTGTTAAAGAGTTAGATCCATCTTAACTCACCATTATCTTATTAAGTATGGAAAAATTTGTTCACAAGCACTAAAAACTGCCACTGGATTTTGTAGTCCAATCTTTTGCCAAGAACTGATGTCATAGGTATTATTTGCAGTGCTTAATATTTTGGAAAAATGCTAAAAGTTAGATTCTTGCAGTGCCAATGTCTTGTATAATTCATACTTTTACTACAAAAGGGAACTTTTCATCTCCCAGTTTTCTGAATGTGATTTCCTCATCCTCAGCGGTCATTGAAAAGCTAGCGGTAACTTCAACAGAATGACTAAAGTAATACAACAGTAGCCTTTTTACACATAAAAAAAATCAGATCCCAGAAACCAAATACCAGTTTATTTGGTATCGACTTTGTAAAGAGCCATTGGTGCTTGAGAATAACATTCACAGCAATGTTCTTATTTTGTCTTGTACAATCTTTTATGCAAAACTACGTAAGGAAGGCAAGAATATACCATTGAAGACATTACTGCAGCTTCAGCAGAGACTATATGACTTTGCAACTTATTCTTAAACTTTTGTATCCCTTCCTTCAAAGTGTAGTTGTAGTAAGTGCCCTGATATTGACCAGCCTCCTTTTTGGAAGCTGAATAATGTACAGTACAGGTATATTAGTTTCTTATTTTTCCATGCTTAAACAGTTACCTTAGATTCTTTTGCAGTTTTCATATTTTGAAAATAAAATATCCCTTGTATTTGAAGGGAATATGTGTTACACCAAAGTATTTTCATATGCGATCTTATTGTTAAACTATTTTTCGAGAAGTTGATTAACATATACTGTAAAAGTTTGAGGAACATTGAATTTAGTCTTTCATTTCAAAGAAACTCTCGTGATCCTATTGTTCACTAGGGTCAGTACATATTTGACGGGAGCAGTGTTTTAGTCCAATAACTTTCCTCCTTTCAGCATTTGGAACTTGCGATTAAAAAGTACAGTACAGGGTTAAGAAGTGAGTCAAACAACAGTGAGTAGAGGCACATCTGATGACTGACGCTGGTATATCAATCATTTGGGGGATAGAATGTTAATATACACAGAAAAGAGAAACAAGAAAAATATATAAAGTAGTGTCTTTGATATAAAATACTATACAATATATCTATTCTCAGTCCGGGTAATGCAATAAATGGAATCATTTTTAATTCAAACTTTATTGAAACATAGCATTACAAGTTATAAAAATTTCCAAGAAATGTTTTCCTTTGAAAATACAGAAACATTCAAGACAGGAAAAGTACTGTATAACAATAGTTGGTGCTGTGCTTTTTCTGTCTTTAGTATGCGTTGGGGACCAGAGACGGTGAAATCGTTCTTCTTGGACTCTGCCTTATCTGTTCCACATATTTAGTTATGCCGTACTGCAATTATCCTTTTTCAAAAGTAAATTTGATAATTCCTACTGTAGGCTAGAATGGGCCCAGAGGTCTCATTAAACTAATAATTGATAACTGTAATACTGTCTCTTGACTAAAAATATATATACTGCACTAAACAGTAGATAAATCCTTTCCTTGAAATTGCATTAAACATGAAATGTTCATTCATATTTCATCACAATAATCTTGGTTATTTATCAGGCTCTGTAGTTTCATATCTGACATGAATTTTATTCTTGGGATCTGCGTCATTGGTATGATACAATATATTTTATTAACCAACCAGCCTCTTGAATATTTCTCAAAACTTTCAAGTTAGTTAGCGGTGTAGCATTCGCATCGAGTACCATCTCATTACATTATATTAACAAATGCATTAAAAGCCTCAAAAACTGTTATGTAACACTGGTTGAGTTTCCCATCAGACTAAGAATCTCAAAAACCAAAATTTTATTCTTACAATTTAATTTAAGGAATTTATGTGGACCTCTAACTCAAAATAGATTTAGAAGCATATTATACATATATTGAAGCATTAGTTTTGGTAAATTTTGTGTACCAAGGAACTGAATCTCTATACCCTACTTCGTTCGAAATTTCCATGGCTCAGATTCACTGTTGCTTACTATGTCAAACAGTAGGTTATTAACCCTTTTACCCCCAAAGGATGTACTGGTACGTTTCACAAAACTCATCCCTTTACCCCCATGGACGTACCGGTACGTCCTTGCAAAAAAATGCTATAAAAATTTTTTTTTTCATATTTTTAATAATTTTTTGAGAAAATTCAGGCCTTTTCCAAGAGAATGAAACCAACCTGACCTCTCTGTAACAAAAATTAAGGCTGTTAGAGCAATTTAAAAAATATATACTGCAAAATGTGCTGGGGAGAAAATAATCCCTTGGGGGTTAAGGGTTAGAAATTTCCAAAGAGCCTGGGGGTAAAAGGGTTAATGTCAGTTAATATTTACTTAACGTTCACCAGTGAAGCTGGATTTAGGGTATGCATTCAATCACATCTGTTTCCCTACTTGACATCTTAAGAACTTGCATTACAAAAGAAAAAGGATGATACCAGGAAAATTCAATTTGAGATGATTAATTTTAGCTGGGTTCGGATGCAGAACTGAGGTGTTTTTATTTTAGTTGTTTAAATAAAAACTTATTTCATTCAAGTACATAGGCTGTATATTTAACTACTAATTATGAATTTTCATAAGATTTAATCATTTACCAGTGAATGTGAACATCATGTAATATTTCTTGTAAACTTAGACAGCTAGTTAGACCTAAGGAATAACTTTCTAATTGAAATTGGTTTCAGTTTACTAGTTTTCTTATGTTCTAAAACAATTTGGAGTGCAATGCTTGATAGTAGTTCATTTGAAATACAGCCTGTTAGTTTTTTTTTTTTTTTAACAAGTCTAAGTAGCATATTGTTTTATTCAAGTCTTAATAAGGTTTTAATAAAAAAAAATCTATTGTTTTTTTGACATGAGGGAAAACTATTACTTCCTTTGGCAAAATTCATGAAAGTTCATCTCCATTAATTGTGAGTATTTTCATGTTGTTATGAAGACAACATGTATTACTTTAACAAATGAAGTAAATTATTTTACTCTCGCTTGAGAGACCAGTACTGATGTGGCCAAATCTGATTGTGATAGAGAATAACGTCCTTGCAGAGGGAGGATTGCCTATGGAACACTGTCATTGTTGTTACCCTGATCCATGAAGGGGATTTATTAACAAGTTTCTTGTCATAACAAGGTCCTATCATCCTTAAGATATTACTTGCAATCTGAAGCTTTTGTACCTGTTAGTGCTGGCACTTGAATTGTCTAGGATATGGTAACACCAAGAGAATTATTTAAAACAGTTGTCATACCTCTTGTTTAGGCTTAGGGAATTGGTGCAATATATTTGACATTATTGTTGTGCACTCAGTAATAGCATTGTTAAACAGTGGAAGCTTTTTTTATATTTAAAAGAGGTATTTTGATAGATGAATGGACCTGATATGATTGTTAATAAAGAAATTGTTAGTAAACCCACTTTAGACAGATTAGCAATCAACCGAGAAAAGATGCATGACCCTATATAGTTAGTTAAGCACATGTCACTGCCTTTTACTTCAGAAAGCAATCAGCAGTTGTATGGTTTCATTTGCTAAAGGTCTTGTGTATATTTTGTAAAGACATAGTCAGTTTAAAATAGGAGAAAATGCCGTAATTCAGGTTTCAGATATTTATGCTTCCATTTGAAAATTTTGTTTTGTCAAGATATATCCTTGTACAGCTTTCGATGATTGTGTCCTGTGTGATCTGTGATTAAGTAATATACATCCCCTTTACCCCTTAAGGTTGCCACATATCAGTAGTGATACCCTGATGGTCAAGAAGTATTACCAAAGTGTGTGCAGACACCCAACATTGATCAAAATAATGCCATTGCAATTGAACATGTATACAGGTTGTAAGCTGAGGCAGTATTTTGATTGTGTAGATACAGTACATTAGAAAACCTACAGTTTTGTTAACTGAAGTTGAAGCTCCAGTTACCAGGGTTGGTAAAATAAGTACTTACTATATGTGGATTTAAAGAGGACTAATTTTATAGAATTAAAAGTACATTTTATTTTTATTGTGTAAATGTAATGTATTTAGATGTACTGGTACGTTTCACAAAACTCATCCCTTTACCCCCATGGACGTACCGGTACGTCCTTGCAAAAAAATGCTATAAAAATTTTTTTTTTCATATTTTTAATAGTTTTTTGAGAAAATTCAGGCCTTTTCCAAGAGAATGAAACCAACCTGACCTCTCTGTAACAAAAATTAAGGCTGTTAGAGCAATTTAAAAAATATATACTGCAAAATGTGCTGGGGAGAAAATAATCCCTTGGGGGTTAAGGGTTAGAAATTTCCAAAGAGCCTGGGGGTAAAAGGGTTAATGTCAGTTAATATTTACTTAACGTTCACCAGTGAAGCTGGATTTAGGGTATGCATTCAATCACATCTGTTTCCCTACTTGACATCTTAAGAACTTGCATTACAAAAGAAAAAGGATGATACCAGGAAAATTCAATTTGAGATGATTAATTTTAGCTGGGTTCGGATGCAGAACTGAGGTGTTTTTATTTTAGTTGTTTAAATAAAAACTTATTTCATTCAAGTACATAGGCTGTATATTTAACTACTAATTATGAATTTTCATAAGATTTAATCATTTACCAGTGAATGTGAACATCATGTAATATTTCTTGTAAACTTAGACAGCTAGTTAGACCTAAGGAATAACTTTCTAATTGAAATTGGTTTCAGTTTACTAGTTTTCTTATGTTCTAAAACAATTTGGAGTGCAATGCTTGATAGTAGTTCATTTGAAATACAGCCTGTTAGTTTTTTTTTTTTTTTTAACAAGTCTAAGTAGCATATTGTTTTATTCAAGTCTTAATAAGGTTTTAATAAAAAAAAATCTATTGTTTTTTTGACATGAGGGAAAACTATTACTTCCTTTGGCAAAATTCATGAAAGTTCATCTCCATTAATTGTGAGTATTTTCATGTTGTTATGAAGACAACATGTATTACTTTAACAAATGAAGTAAATTATTTTACTCTCGCTTGAGAGACCAGTACTGATGTGGCCAAATCTGATTGTGATAGAGAATAACGTCCTTGCAGAGGGAGGATTGCCTATGGAACACTGTCATTGTTGTTACCCTGATCCATGAAGGGGATTTATTAACAAGTTTCTTGTCATAACAAGGTCCTATCATCCTTAAGATATTACTTGCAATCTGAAGCTTTTGTACCTGTTAGTGCTGGCACTTGAATTGTCTAGGATATGGTAACACCAAGAGAATTATTTAAAACAGTTGTCATACCTCTTGTTTAGGCTTAGGGAATTGGTGCAATATATTTGACATTATTGTTGTGCACTCAGTAATAGCATTGTTAAACAGTGGAAGCTTTTTTTATATTTAAAAGAGGTATTTTGATAGATGAATGGACCTGATATGATTGTTAATAAAGAAATTGTTAGTAAACCCACTTTAGACAGATTAGCAATCAACCGAGAAAAGATGCATGACCCTATATAGTTAGTTAAGCACATGTCACTGCCTTTTACTTCAGAAAGCAATCAGCAGTTGTATGGTTTCATTTGCTAAAGGTCTTGTGTATATTTTGTAAAGACATAGTCAGTTTAAAATAGGAGAAAATGCCGTAATTCAGGTTTCAGATATTTATGCTTCCATTTGAAAATTTTGTTTTGTCAAGATATATCCTTGTACAGCTTTCGATGATTGTGTCCTGTGTGATCTGTGATTAAGTAATATACATCCCCTTTACCCCTTAAGGTTGCCACATATCAGTAGTGATACCCTGATGGTCAAGAAGTATTACCAAAGTGTGTGCAGACACCCAACATTGATCAAAATAATGCCATTGCAATTGAACATGTATACAGGTTGTAAGCTGAGGCAGTATTTTGATTGTGTAGATACAGTACATTAGAAAACCTACAGTTTTGTTAACTGAAGTTGAAGCTCCAGTTACCAGGGTTGGTAAAATAAGTACTTACTATATGTGGATTTAAAGAGGACTAATTTTATAGAATTAAAAGTACATTTTATTTTTATTGTGTAAATGTAATGTATTTAGATTTTTTATTTATAAATATTATAATAGCTATTTGTAGCGAACTTCATTGCTTCATTTCAAGAACACAAACATTCAAACACATTCCATTCTTTCTTTCTTTGCCTTGACTAAAAGTAGACTGGACTTAGGCAATATTCAAATTGAAGGGAGAAATTGGTAATGATTTTGCGGTTGTTGGGAAGACTAATTTAGCTTAGGTACAGTTACCCACTCTGGTTGTCACTTTTATCATGCACTGTGCAATGTGATGTTGCTATCATGTTGTTTTAGTTCAGACTTTGTATGGAATTTGCATTAGAGTTTCAATAGGGATTAGGACTTTATTTGGAACAAATCAAATTTGATATATGAAGGGAAGAGCGGTTTTAGATTAAACTTGCATTATATGTCCTTTATCATTATTGTTAACTGATTTTTTTAAAAGTAATTATTGAAAGAAAAGAGATTGTAATCATACATAAAAATGCGATGTATTTATTTCTTTAGAATAGCCATCACATTGCTCGTGCATTCAAATTTCCTACTGTAAGTATATTTGTAAATTCATTTTCATGCAAGGTATAAACATTTAAATATGGTAACACATGCTACTTTGCTTTGGTTTTTCTTATTTTGGTGCAGTGTCCATAGTTACTTGGTTCTTTGAACTGTAAATGTTCAAACATTTGAAATAAAGGATATTTAACACATTGTTGCACCTGCTTCAAAACACAACGAACACTTAGTTTTTCAACCTCTGTTACTCATGCTGCGTGTTCGAGATTTTGTTAGATATATTGATGTTTATCAGATAAATATTGTGAACTTTTGAAATAAGAATATATATGATTTATTGTAAATAGTATTTTAGTTTCCCTTTGGAGTAGAGTAAAATTGTAATTCATTGTACTAATAATGTCCATCTTAGAGTTTAGAAACCTTTGTACCATGGTCTTCGACTGACTTGGGGAAAAAGTTCTCTTGATTGATGGTACACTCTGGCACACTATTCTATTCTCTTCCTTTTTTTAAGTTTTTATAGTTTATACTTAATATGAAGGATTTAATTTAATGTTGTTACTGTTCTTGAAATATTTTATTTTAATTGTTCATTACTTCTCTTGTAGTTTATTTCCTTTCCTCACTGGGCTATATTTCCCTTTGGAGCCCTTGGGCTTATAGAATCCTGCTTCTCCAACGACAGTTGTAGCTCGGCTAATAATATATATATATATATATATATATATATATATATATATATATATATATATATATATATATATATATATATATACACACACACACACACACACATATATATATATATATATATATATATATATATATATATATATATACACACATATGCAGTATATATATATATATATATATATATATATATATATATATATATATATATATATATATATATATATATATATATATATATATATGTATATGTATCTATATACATATATATATATATATGTATCTATATACATTATATATATATATATATATATATATATATATATATATATATATATATATATATATATATATATATATATATATATATTTATTTATTTATTTATTTGGGGGTGGGTGCCTAAATATGACCCCTTCCTTATCTATTAGATTTTGATGTATTGCTAGAAATACTATAAAACTCCCTACAGTTTACAGGGACCATGGTCCTCACTTCCATGATGAACTGATATGGAATTATTGCCTCAATAATTTTATTAACTTCAAGATGGACATTGTTAATTATAACTAAAGAAATCACAAAACTTGATAGATTGGCCATGAATGGCTGTAGAACGTTGCTAAACAATCTTGGTTAGTCGACTGATGGCACAGACAACGGGTTGATTGGCCATGAATGGCTGTAGAACGTTGCTAAACAATCTTGGTTAGTCGACTGATGGCACAGACAACGGGTAGATTGGCCATGAATGGCTGTAGAACGTTGCTAAACAATCTTGGTTAGTCGACTGATGGCACAAGACAACGGAAATATCACCACGACGATGATGATGATGATAAATGTATTGACCAATCATTACAGCATGATAAAACAGAAAAATGAAATCTTGAAGTTATGATTGGTGCCTAGTTCTTGGTGCTTTGTTTCTCTCTTAATAGTGGTTCATTGACGGTTAGTGTTTAAGCGTAACCCCTAAGGCCATTCCAAAATACAAGCCTCAACTTTTTTTTTTCCTTTTTGCTTATAATTCTTTACCTCTGCAGGTTGAATTCCACACTTTTTGTATATTTATAGGCTTTTATTTCCCCCGCATTTGTTGTACAGTTTACATATTTTTTCGTCTACTGATAATGACTTCAACAGATTACAAGGTTTTATCAAAATACTTGGGTGTAAAATTAGCACCTTACAACAGATCGGTAAACATAGTGGTGTGAGCCAAGGGGAGCATTGTTACGGGAAATGAGGTTACAGGTCTTCTTGGTCAGACTGCGGAGTGACGTGAATGTGTTGATGATTTTGGTGTTAGAGTACAAAAAGGTGTAGGAAAACCTTAGGGTAGTTGAATTGTAGCAGGCAGAGCACGGGATGTTAGTGCACTCGGTATGATAAGTAAGGGTGTCTACATCGCAAATAATGAGACAATATAGTTTGAGGAATTCAGTATGATATTAAAGGATTATTTTTAAGCAAGTCACAACAACACTGTGTTGAGGTTTATTAGCAGAAACAGGCATATAGCCAGTAGAGAATAGAATTTAAAATATACTTTTTTTTCATAATATCACTTTTACAGGATAGCTGATTAATTAGAGATAGTGAAAGATGGAATAAGAGATCCATAGCCTATAACTATGATAAAAATTGAAGGGGTAAGAAACTATAAAAAGCAAGGACTCGGGGAAAAAGAAAGTGGAAAATTGAATTTAAAAAAAGAAATAGAAGAAAAGAGCACAGATTGCAAAGTTTAGGTTTGTAAATAGTAATGGCAAAAGTGATTACATAAGAGAACTTAACACGGGAAAAGCTGCCATATCAAAAAAGAAAACATTAAACAAGATATACTAAAAAGAAAATTATATAAGCTTTAATGTAAGTAATAAGCAATGCATGCTGTGGAGAGAGGCAGATAATACAACAGTATTTGCATCCCTGTATAAAATTAAGAAAATTTAGAGCCAGCAGCTTAGAAGAAATAAAAATTGAAAAACCTAACTAGTTGGCCGATATGTCAGATAGACTAGGGGAGTTGAAAATAAAACAGTGTAAGCTTTGCTGTCTGTGTAGGAGGTAACAAATGAACTTTTTGAAGATTGCAACACTGCACTATAATGTTTCAGTGGCTACTTTCTTCTTGGTAGGGGTTGAAGAATTTAACAATGGTAAGCAGCTCTTCTAGAAGGACACTCCAAAATCAAACCATTGTTCTCTAGCCTTGGGTAGTGCCATAGCCTTTGTACCATGGTCTTCCACCGTGTCTCGGGTTAGAGTTCTCTTGCTTGAGGGTATATTTGGGCACACTATTCTCTCTAATTTCTCTTCCTGTTGTTTTTTTTAAAGTTTTGATAGTTTATATAGGAAATATTTATTCTAATGTTGTTGCTGATCTTAAAATATTTTATTTTCCTTGTTTCCTTTCCTCACTGGGCAATTTTCCAAGTTGTGACCCTAGGCTTATAGCATCCTGTTTTTCCAACTAGGGTTGTAGCTTAGCAAGTAATAATAATAATAATAATTATAATAATAATAATAATAACAGGGCTTGGGAAAAACCTGTTAAGGGGAAAAGATCAAGAGGGAGGCAGGGAATCAAATGGTGAGATACGGACGGTCAAGGATGATATGGAGAGATAAGGTTTGGTAGAAGAGGATACCTTTGATGGAAGGCATTGGAGAGAAGACATCAAGAAACCGACCTCTTAATAATACGGATAACGATGGGAAAGAAAGTTAAACAGGTTTGGCATTGTGGAGTGAGAGACGAAGGACCGGAAAACAGTTTTTTTGTCATTTATGTTTGTTGTTCTTAACAGTTATAAAGGCTTAGGAAATCCATAATTGAGTTGTAGTAGAGAGAACATTTGAAGTACATAAATACTTGAGGTGTAAAATAATGAATACAAAGTTATTTAACTCTAGAACTGTGAAGGAGTGAAGAAAATTCTTCACAGGGCAAGCCAAACCACCAACTTATATGGCGCTCAACAACAGCAGTAGCCTCCCAAGTAAACAGCTTCAACTCACGGTCCTGGGCTGGGATCGATATGCAGCCGTGCGAATGCTAGGCGAACGCGTTGTCATTGTACTAGCCAGGAGGCTAGTACATTGACATGCTCAAAATAAAAGCAAATTGAGAATACATAGATAAGTGTACAAAGATAATATAGAGAAATATTTTCGGCTCAAAACTAGGAAAGTTATAAGAGCAGATGTAAGATTGGACATGGAGCAAAATTGTAGCAAACATCTACAGGATTGCATACTTCGGGACAAAAATCTGAGAGAAGAGTTTAAAAATACCACAGCAGGTTGCCAAAACATATAATATGGTGTTATTCCAACTGATTCCAAGCTCGAATTAGATAAAATTGAAACAAGATTTTCATTAAGACTTTTATAACCATGAGAGAGAGAGAGAGAGAGAGAGAGAGAGAGAGAGAGAGAGAGAGAGAGAGAGAGAGAGAGAGAGAGAGAGAGAGAGAGAGAGAGAGAGAGAGAGAATATTGCTTTGAATATTTTCTTCTGTACTTATACTCTTTTCACCAAAATTATAATTCCTGGTGGAAAGTAATAACGAGGAACTTGGACATGGCAATGAGTTATTTTTCTTTTAGTCCATAAATTTGTCAAGTTTTGTTTTTCAACATTCTCGAATTAAAGGAATCCATACCATACATACTGACATACATATGTATGTATATGATGCATACAAACTAGTATAAATACACCAGATTATCTAACATCCTGGTCTATGGAGAGTTAATTCACTATTGTCTGAGTTGTCTTCTGAAAATACATATATTTTTCCAAGTGAAATTAAATAAAATGAAAAATATTTTCCAAAAAGCGCTCGATGTTGCCCAGCCAGGATGCTCAGAATCTTAAGAAGATCTTTACCGATTTAAATAACATTTCTTATGATTATTTCATTACATTTTGTTTTTGTCTACCCTTTTCAAATGAACCATTATTTCATAATATTTTTAGGCTATGCTTAAACGTTAGGAGTCCATGCTATTGTAGAAAGCTTTAAATATTATCAAAGACCAAGTACACAGGATATAGTCAATTTCTTTGGCTGGCCATTCTAATTTCCTTAATACTATACTACTGCTTCTAAATGTTCTTAATTCTTTACAGCTAAACCCATGTTCTGTTGTATCTTCTGCCTCTCAGCTTAACTCAAAAAGCATATAATTTTATCTCAAGTCTATCATAATTTCAACATTGTCGTCATTACTATTACAACTTTCTTAGTGTAAAATTCACCTATGTAATCTTTTGCCATTACCACTTACAAACCACAACTTTGTCATTTCTGCTTTCTACTTTACATGATATTTCTTTGTCTAGTGCTTCCACTCTATATTTTCTTACTTCTTCAATTTCATTATCATATTTGTTTTCATATTTCTATAATACTTTACCCCAAAATCTCTGTCTGTACTCTGTTTCCCTTATTTGGTTTTAGTCTAGTCACACTTCTAGTTTTAGGTACGACTGGTTGGCTTCAAGGTTTGGCCTGACATTGACATGCTTGTAAAGAACTAAAAGAAGGAGTACGGCCAGTGACGTGCCTGTAAACATGGCATACCCCTGGTGATGTGCTGCTTATAAACAATTAAAACAAATCATAACGAATCATACGGCCAGTGGCGTGCCTGTAAAGAATATATACCGCCGCAATCGGCCGCATACGCGATTACGGCCAGTGACGTGCCTATAAACAAGGTATACGGCCAGTGACGGGCCTATAAACAAGGCATACGGCCAGTGACGTGCCTATAAACAAGGCATACGGCCAGTGACGTGCCTATAAACAAGGCATACGGCCAGTGACGTGCCTATAAACAAGGCATACGGCCAGTGACGTGCCTATAAACAAGGCATACGGCCAGTGACGTGCCTGTTAAGAATGTATATCACTGCATACGGCCAGTGAGTCAGTGACGTGCCTGTTAAGAATATATACCGCCGCATACGGCCGGTGACGTGGTTGTTAAGAATGTATACCGCCGCATACGGCCAGTGACGTGCATGTAAACAAGGCATACGGGCGATACGGCCGTGGCTACTTATTTTCATTAGCCCCGTGACCCATGTTCCCGAATAACCAGCCGCCAACGGGAACATGGATACGTAAATCGTAAATACTCACGTAAATATCAAAGATTGACGACTCAATGCTCCCCGTAAAAGGTAAGCCTTCGTATACTACGGGAAGTAATGTTATTAATTTCGACAGAGTTAAGAATAAAACAAGGGAACCATCACGAGCAGTACATTACATATGTCATATTTTAACATTGTTTCTGCTCTTTAAATATTATATATTAATTGTTCGTTACTTCTCTTGTAGTTTATTTCCATTCCTCATTGGGCTACTTTTCCCCGTTGGAGCCCTTCTGTTATAGCAGCCTGCCTTTCTAACTAGGGTTGTAGCTTGGCTAGTAATGATAAAAAATATGAGTTTGATACGGTAAATATATGATACTTTCATTTCTAGCCATTTACATGAACCTATATTTTGGTTAGTGTTATGTTGGGGAAGTGCCAAAAAGAAGTAATTTGCAGCAATATTAATTGTCAGAAATGTACGACAAACGTTAAGTTGGAAGAAATATTTGCTATGTGTAAGTGACATCTAGGTGCCATAATTTCTTAAGCTATGACTGAAATATCACATTTTTAAAGGGTAACAAATAGAAGAATACTGCTTAACTGAAGGTCTCCACCTGACCTAACCTAGGACCTGTATCCTTATCTACTGGGAGGGCCTCGCCCCCTGGTGACCCCCCATACACTGCTTTATTCTTACGCAACTCCCTTAAACTATTGCATCCTTACCTGCTTACTTGGCCCCCTTAAACTATTGTATCCTTACCTACTTGTCTCCTTGCAACCCCCCCCCCCCTTCTTAGACTGCTGTAGCTTTACCTACCTGCCGTACACTGCCGTATCCTTACTTGCTTACGTAGCCCCCTTAGATCGATGTATCCTTACGTACTTGCCTCCTTGCGACCCCCCCCCCTTAGACAGACGCATCGTTAACTAACCCCCAATGGTTGCCGTATCGTTACCTGTCCACCTACTCTCCTTAGACTGTTGTATCCTTACCTACTTGTCTCCCAGCTACCTCCCCCTTAGATTGCCATATCCTTTACTTCTTTACTTAACCTTAAGACTAAGTCACAACCTTGTGTTTGCTTACTAAATATCTTCATTCCTAGTAAGGTAACATTAAATCATCATAATATTTCATAAATTGTAAAAATCGCTTCATATCGTATTTCAGGCCAAAATATTCAACAGTTTCATCATTAGTATGCACATTGTTGGTAATCCTTTCCTGGAGTTTTGGAGGTCGAAGGTCTTTGTAGATGGTGGGAGCACTGGGGCTGCCCCATTTACGTACAGGTGATAGTATAATTTTCAAGAAACTATTGCCTCATTTTTCCTATATAACACTCGTAATCACCAACTGTGTCTTAAAGTACAACCAGGCCACACTGTGGTCATGATGGAACTGAAGTGAAAATGGATTGGGGATGGATGCTGTGAAAGTTCGTCAGAGAACTTATGCATAAGCAGTCGTAAGCTCTTAATTGATTATAAAAAATCCTCTGATAAATACGTCATTCCGAAAACATAGAAAGTTCCCCAAAGTGATCGAAATCCAAACATGCACAATAATCCATCATTGGTCTCCAAAACATAAATACTGGACTTCAATTTTGAAACAGACCTCACATTTTAATCAAACAATACAGAAGATATGCCCCATCTCCCATTAATTATACTGGGATAAATGCCAAACTAGCCAGCAATCATCCATTTCTTATAGCGAATTCCAGTTTTTCTAGAAATTAAAGTATCATATATTAACCCATGCAACTGTCAGCAAGTTGATATGACCCTGAAATTTGTACACTTGCCCATGTATGGGTTTGAGCCAGACTACGATTCTTGTTTTATCTCACGGCTAGGCTGAACACCCCCCACCATTCATTTTTACTTAGCAGGTTCAAAAGTTTTGTGTTTGCTTTCTAACTACCATTTGACTTTGTATGGCAGCTGTCAGAAACAATATACTCTATGTTAATGTGTGACTCCTGCTTTAGTGTGTAGCCTAATTATACCTTGAAGTGGGGAAATTATATTGATATTGTATGATGTAGTTTGATATAAGTGTGTGGATAGGAAAATTAGAAATCTTTATGCTGCTAACTTAGTAAGTTATGTCAATGGTGAGTCTGTCGATACTTGCATCAGCCACTTGATTGATGACCCCTCACAGTAGAATTGGGGAGTTAAGAGCCATAGTTTGTCTCTTTTGTCAGATTGCACTGGATATTAGAGTCACTTTGAGTGGCCTCTTTGAGTGACTTAGTTATTAGGGCACTTTCATACCAAAGTGGCAAATAAAAAATGGCAATTGCTACATTTCACTGATTTCAGACCAGATTATATGGTTAAGTTATAGAATAGTACAATATTAATTAGGGTATTGGAATTTTCATAATTGAATATATCCTTGCAAATACACGGTTTTGAATCCAATTTATTATTGTCGGAAACTACTATCAACCAAGTTACAGATTTTAATGAGAAAATTCCCGTTCAGCTCTTATTGACATCTTGACACCTGCCACGGAAACCTCCTTCATCCAGACAGTTCAGGAAAAAAATGATAGGCGGTGCTTCTGTTGTAAGTTACATGTTCGAAAAGAAGAAGGGTCCAGTGTATTATATTCTAAACCTCTTGGGTATTTGTTTCCAATATCAGAATATCTAATGTAATTAAAGCTCTTATTTTGTTTTATGTTAACAGTGATAGGTTAGGTTAGAAATGTGCGTTTGATATATATTTAGTCTGGTAAAAGGGAAATGAAAGCCAATCTCAATGTTTGAACAAATGCTGGAGCGCGAAGATACAACTCGCCCCTTTCTTGAGAGTGTACGGTATATCATTGGTTTCAATCAGCCAGTTATATATTTCCAAGTACTATGATATAAATGTGATTTATTTTGTTGTTCTGTTTTATCATCTTATTTCATGGAAGCTGGGTTTGTATCATATATCTGTTCGAACTGTATTAAACTCAAAATGTTACAAACTATTATAAATGCTAGCCCACATGGCTAACGGACTACTATCCCCCTCGTGGAATGGATCCCTCCTTTGACTTTGTACCAATCTTTTTTGAACAGGTCAGGCCCTATCAGCTTATTCATCCCTATGATAGACAGATAGTAGTTTTCTAGAGTCTATTCCTTAGCTTGAATATGGGACCAGGTTGATTGACATTACATACTAGGGAAGAAAAAGAACCAACCAGTTTGTATCTAAGGGTACTTTTGACCCACCGATCAGTGAGGTCTCCCTACTTAGAGGATGATGGTTTGTATTTTGCATAGGAACGAATCACAAATTTATAAAGTAATTTTTATTCGTTCCAGCACCACTACAAACCCTACGCAAATTATTGGAGTTCTTTCGGCGAAGCCGGAAGACTAGCCTTTGAGACTTTTAAGCGCGGTGGCAACTACCTAACCCGGTAGTTAGTGGGGGTTGCCAGCCACCCCTCTCACACATACCATTGTGTTTGAGCCACTTTTTCTTTTGGCTTTGAGGAGAACGGATGTGTCAGCTCTCTTCTCTCTCAAAAGACTTTTGGCCATTGACTATACTCTGATTCTTTTTCTCTTTTGGGTGTGCATGTTGCTTCTTCCTGCCATGCCATCCATTATGCAGACTTGTTCAGTGCCTGAAAAACCCGATTGTTGGATCTTCATGTCCTCCGTCGAGACAGACCCCCTTTCATTCTAGTCACCTATGAGGAGTGTAGGGAGTAGTTTGTCTCCAGTGAGAGAGATTTGGGCGTCGGTACAAGAAGAAGTCCAAGAGGGACTCTTTACCTTTGAGGTCTAATTTGAGTGGGAAGAAACCTTGGACATCTTCCTTGGTCTTCCCGAAGCTCTCGCTTGCTTCGTCTCTTCTGAGGATCGGTCAAGTAGGAGCGTAGACCGGCTAACTACAGGACAACCCCATGGATCTAGGTTCACTGCTGCTTCCCCTATAGAAACAACTTTGCTCCTGCCCTCGGGGGAATCCTCTCCGATGTAAAAAGGTTTGGCCGTTGCTTGGGGTTGCAGGGCCGCTTTCAAAGGACGTCTTGGTAGAACTTCTGCAGCGCAGTGCCCAGAGAAGACCTTCTGTGCCGTCCTCCGAGGTAGAAGTCCTTTCACTCATAGGTGCTCTGATTGACGCCCTTATTGTCTGTGAGGCTAGTCCTGTGCGCTGACGAGACCAGCATGTCTGCTTGTGACCCCATTGCTGACCTTCTGCTGACAACAGGAATGCCCTCCAACACAAGATCTCTTCATCTTCCAGGGACTGTAGTCCCCTGCACTTGTCCAGACATTTGCCCTTGCCCTCCATCAGGAAAAAGTGCTCTAGTTCCAGGGATCGACAATATTCTCGCCACTCTCCTGCTCGTGATCACCGCTTCGCTTGTGATTGTTACTCGTCACTTGTCATCTTGTGATCGTTACTTGCCAGCTCGTAATTGTTACTCTTCTGATTGCAGTTCTCCAGCTCGTGATCATCACTCACCTGCTTGCCGTTCACTAGCTCCTGGATGTTCTATCTCAGTCCGCTGTTCCTCAGCTCACGGTTACTCGTCACTTCATGATCGCCGTTTGCCAGCTCACCCTTCACTTTGTAGACAGTCTTCTGACAGACATTTGCCAGCTCGATGCTCTCTAGCGCGATACTCTCCATCTCGCAGCCAACCAAAGTTTCGCGCTCCTGCTCGCCACTCGCCGGTTCGCCGATCGCTAGCTTGTCGATCTACAGTTCAACGATCGTCAGCAAGCTGCGTGCCAAGGCGTCGCCCGCCATCTTTTGATCGTCACTCGCCAGCTCGTCGGACTCCTTCCCACAGGTCTCTTAGACGTGATCACCACTCTCCAGCGTGTTCACCATAATCTGCACGGGGTCAACGTGCTGCCGTGAGCAATCACGGTTCTGCACCTTGACAGGCCAAGAATGAGCCTCCCAGAGCATCAGCGGGCATTCTGGAGCAGCCCACTTCTTGCCCGGTCTCGCCAGCAGGAGGCAGACACCCAATTCCTTTTCCTGAGGAGTTTAGGAAACCTCCAAATAGGTTTACAGGCATCTCCATCACTCCAGACCATCCTAGGAAGACCATGCAAGAGGATCTTCAGATGCCTGTCGTCTTGACCCAGGTAAGCGTCCCGCAAGATCATGCAAAAAATGAAAAGATCTGCAATAGTTGTTTGGATCCTGAGCATGGACTCTACACTCCGATTTCAGAGTGCAGTAATCGTAGCCAGAATCATAGAGCGACTAATAAGAAATATCCTCAATATGAAATACAAGCTGCTGTTCAGAAGTCAGATGCACAGTATATCAATGTAAGATAAAAAAAAACAAAAGTTATGTCAATGCCTTAAAATCTAAGGATGCTGGACATCCAGAAAGAATTACAACACTGCCTAGACCAGGTAATATAAAGCATCCTATTTCTAAATCACCTCCTAGGGCTATTATCATCCGTCACAATTTAGATTCGATTCCTCATAAAAAAAGGCACCACCTCCTTCCTCTAAGTCTGCAACACCTCAGATGAACAGCCCAAGGCTCTCTTCTTGGGCAGCATCATTACCAGATCTAGGAGAGGAATCCTATGCTAGGGAGCTTCCGGATATACCTGTCATGATGGAGATACATAATCCGAATGGCTCTCCATCTATCAATCGAAAGAAAAAGGAGACCACCATCCCTCTCCCCTCCAAATTACCTATTGCAAATCTGTACAATATTTTATCTGAAAAAGATAATGAACTTAAAAAAATTTAAATATATCAAAGATTAAATGTCGAGGTTTATCATCCCCCTCAACAATGATGTCAGGATGCCAGAGAACTTCAAATCAATCAATCAATCCACCTCAACAATAAATAAGAAGGCAGCTAAGAACATCAAACTAAGCTTAGAAAAACCTTTTTCAAAGAGAGTATCAGACTCCCATTGATGAAAAAACTGATTGGAAGACTTCAACGGAATCAACTTTATTTTCTCTTCCATATTACAGTGGAACTGTCAAGGTCTGTGGGTTAAATATGAAGAACTTAAGCATGAGCACCATAATATATGTTTACAGAAAAACAAACTTGATGATAACACTCCCTGTCCTTGTAGATATATTAGCTATAGGACACCATATGATCAACAAGTAGGGAGACATGGCAGAAGTCTTACATATGTTTGTTGAGATATTCCCCAAATATCTTTGTCTATTTGTACACCTCTGCAGGCAGTGTTTGTACGATTGATATAGGAAGAAAATAAACCATTTGTTCTCTTTACTTGCCTCCAAATGACATCTCATTTGATAATTTAGTAGAGGTGATTCAACAACTCCCTCAGCCTTTTCTTTTACATGGAGATTTGAATGGCAGACAACCTTTATGGGACGATGTTTTAGCAAACACAAGGGTCAATATCATATCATCAATTGGGGAAAATGAAGATATGGAACTCTTTATTATAGGAGAGCCCATACACTTTCATGTTCAGACGGGTACCCTGTCATGCATTGACCTTTCAATTGCAAGCTCCAACTGCCGTCTCGATGTTCAATGGAGAATATTAGGTGATTCGTTTACTAGTGATCATGCTCCAATTATAAATATGAGCAATAATCCACCCTTACAGAGATCCCCACGATGGAACCTTGACAAGGTGGACTGGAATAGATTTCAGGAGCTAACTGAAATTGAAGGGAATGCAGAACAGTTTGAAAGCGTAGATGATGCCATAGACTTACTGAATGGAACTCTACATACAGCAGGAGTCATTTCAGTTCCCAAAACCACTGGTTTATTTAAACAGCAACCGCAACCAGTCCCCTGGTGGTCATCAGAACTAACTGTCCTGCACAGAGCCGCAAGAAGATTTTCAAATCGATTGCGCAGACGCTGTACTGAGGAGAATTTGATTTTATACAAGAAAGGTAGAGCACAGTTCTGCCGTGCAATGAAAGAAGCTAGGCACCTGTCTTGGATATCTTTTGTTTTCTAAGTCAACAGTAGAACATCACCCTCTCCCTATGGAGGAAAGTGAAGAAGATAAGAAGCAAATTTACCCCCAACCCACCACCAATGTTGAAGGTGAATTGTCGGTATGTGACTGGAGCAACTGAGGTCCATTACTCCAATGTATCATGCAAAAGTGAAGCAGCTCCTGGTCACCAGTATACTAGCATTGAAGAACAGAAAGTTTTAAATTTTTGAACAAAAAAAGAGGAATCTTACTGAGAGAATTTGATTCTGTACTCGCTACTTGTAATGATACAGCCTCTAGACCCGATTGAATTCCATATGCAAGGATTAAACATGTACCTTTTAATATAGTGCTCCCATTTATTATTATTATTATTATTACTTACTAAGCTACAACCCTAGTTGGAAAAGCAGTATGCTATAAGCCCTGGGGCTCCAACAGGGAAAATAGCTCAGTGAGGAAAGGAAAAAAGGAAAATGAAATATTCTAAGAAGAGTAACAACAATAAATATCTCCTATATAAACTATAAAAACTTTAACAAAACAAAAGGAAGAGAAATAAGATAGGAGAGTGTGCTCGAGTGTACCCTCAAGCAAGAGAACTCTAACCCAAGACAGTGAAAGGCCATGGTACAGAGGCTATGGCACTACCCAAGACTAGAGAACAGTGGTTTGATTTTGGAGTGTCCTTCTCCTAGAAGAGCTGCTTACCATAGCTAAAGAGTCTCTTCTACCCTTACCAAGAGGAAAGTGGCACTGAACAATTACAGTGCGACAACCCCTTGGGTGATGAAGAATTGTTTGGTAATCTGTGTTGTCAGGTGTATGAGGATAGAGGAGAATATGTAAAGAATATGCCAGACTATTCAGTGTGTATGTAGGCAAAGGGAAAATGAACCGTAACCAGAGAGGAGGATCCAATGTAGTACTGTCTGGCCAGTCAAAAGACCCCATAACTCTCTAGCGGTAGTATCTCAACGGGTGGCTGGTGCCCTGGCCAACCTACTACTCGTAAGATATCATTAACCCCTCCATGGAAATTACCTGAGAAATCTTTCTGTAAGTATTTTATTGGTATAAAAAAGAACATGACTGACTTAATAGAAGCCAGGGAATCAACTATTATATATACGGATGGCCCCAAATCTGATGTTGGCCTTGGATTTTGAGTATATAGTAGTGCTTTGAATTGTAGAGGTGCACTTCCTGTTGTGGCGTCTATATTTACTGCCGAACTATATGACATACTAATTGCTATTGAAAAAATAGCGTTAAAAGAGGAGGGTAATTTTACGTTCTTTAGTGATGCAAGAAGTTTCTTTCAAGCTTTAGAAGTTTTTAATTTGAGTAACCCTTTAGTTCTAAAGGTTTTAGAATAGCTTTTTCTTAGTGGGCTGTGAGGTATAACGGTTCAATTTTGCTGGGTTCTGGCACACGTAGGTGTGTCTGGAAATGAGAAGGCTGATTTACTGGCAAAGAATGCTGCAGCTGAGCTGCTACTAAGAAGATATGCCATTCTCTGTGATGATTTTATACCTAGCAATAAAAATTTGATTTATAATAATTGGCAACAGCATTAGGATGGTTTAGTTGATAGTAAGATGAGAGGAATAACTAATGTTATCTCCTTGGAGGTATAACAGGATGGCCCAAAAGCAGGAGACTACTCTTTGTTGTCTCCTCATTGGTCACAGTTAGTTGAAACACAAGGTTTTGCTAACTGGCCAACATGAGCCAAATTGAAGCGATTGTTTGGTACCCTCGATAGTGAGGCATTTGTTGACCGAATGCCCCTGCTTATAGTACCAAAATATACAGTATAGCTATTTGTTTGAGGCTTAAAGTGAGGATGGGAGGTTCATCCTTGCCAAGATTCTTGGACAGGATTTGTTGTACTATGCCAGCGGTATTTTTTAGATTTATTGAAGCAGTTCTTCTGAAAGCTATATAAATTTTATAAGGACATCTTAGGTTTTATGGTTTTAAATTGAATACACTCTTATTCTTTATCTGTAACAAACAATATCGGCGTCAATGACATCCGATGTCTAGATGCCCGAGAATTCTAAATCCATCGATCAATCCCTGACTGTGGATCTGTTTGCGACGTCTTTGAACAACAGGATCTCAATCTACTGCTCCCCTGTCCCGGATTCTCAGGCCCTCTTTTCAACAACAGTGGGACAACGTTTGACGTTTACACCTTTTCCTCGTTCTTTCTGGTGAGAAGAGAAATCAACAAGACCAGAACATCCAAGAACCCTCATAGTTCTGCTATATCATCACGCCGAATTGTTCCTGGACCTTCTTCCGCTCCTGACTAAGGTCCCGAGAAAACTCCCTCTACAACACTTATCTTCTCAGACAGCCACTCGTAAACATCTTTCACAAAACCATAGTATCCCTATGATTTTATGCCTGGAGACTATCCAGCATCTCCTTTCTCAGGATATCTGGATACTTTCGGAGATCATCGGCTCTAGTCTACCAGGCCAAATGGACTTTCTTCTGTGGTTGGTGTCGTGGAAGGGGTACCTCTCCCCTCGATTTCACTACTCCAATAATAGCGGAGTTCCTCGTATACCTTCAGGTGGAAAAGCTCCTCTCAGTCTTGGTGGTGAAAGGCTACTGCTCAGCCTTGAGTCTTGCTTTTATGCTGAAAGGAGTTGATATTTCCTCTTCGTGGAGTTTTCTCTCCCACATATGGAATTTTGAACGTACCTGCCCTCAGTCGGAAGTTAGACCACCCCCATGAAATGTGATTCGCGTCCTTTGGTCTCTGAAGGGTGCTCCCTACGAACCATTATGCCAGGCATCAGATTGCCGCCTCACTGAAGAAGGTTTTCTTACATGTTGTGGCTTCGGCTAAGAGAGTTAGCGAACTCCATAGTCTTTTCTATGCTGTCTCCCATTCAAGGGGATGGTGGGACGTAATGCTCGGCTTCGTCCCTGAGTTTATCGCCAAGACTTAAAATCTGGAAGTATTGGATCTTAGATTGGATTGGAAGTCTTCGTAAGGGTCAACTGTTACATTTTCCAGTGAGGAGTTTGAGGTGCTATCTCAAGAGAACAGTAGCAGCTCGCCTCGAGTGTCAGCACTTTGTCAGAAGGGGGAAAGCCAAGAGGAGGATCACCAAGACCACCATTTCTGATTGGATTCGCAAGGTCATAGACCTAGTACTGAATCCTGATCCTCATCCTTAGACAAGACGACCCAGAGCTCATGATGTTAGGGGTATCGGCACGTCCCTAGTGATCAAGAGGAACTACTCTGTGATACAGGTCTCACTAGCAGGCATGTGGAAGCGTCAGACGACCTTCACTGCCTCCTATCTGCAAGACGTGACCTAAAGGAACATGGAGACGTTCTTCATTGGCCCTTTGGTGCTTGCACAACCAGTGGTTTAAATACCTCAGGCTCTTTGATGGACAAGTAACAGATGGTTGAGGGCAGAAGTTACCCAGTATTAGTCTGGGATGAATGTTAAGAATGACTGGCTCTTTCTTTCATCTTCTCTCTTGGGGAACAGCACCTATGGTCCTCTGCAAGCTGGCCTCATCGTTCTGCAGGTAAAACCATTTCTCGTGTGTAACCTTGTATAGAAATAATACTTGTTGCACCCCTATACCCCTGGGCAAGGTGGAATTGGGTAACATCTATGGTTGATTCAAAGATGCTTAAGTTTCTGTTAGTATCACACAATCACAAAGATTGCTCAGGCAGCTAACTGTGCTTTGCATGGAATTTAGCAAGGGGTCAGGGTTTCTCCCTGTTACATGCAGAGCATGTACGATAAAACCCCAGGTATAAAACCACCCAGTTGATTCGGATTTCCACCCTCCTAAAGGGTGAGTCATCCCAAATAAAGAGCAAGAGTGTTTTTATTTAATGTTGGAACAAATGGCAAATTTGAAAATAATCTGTATTTTTCCTAACGATACAGACCTTGAGCTCTTTATACAAATTTGATCCACATTCGTCTATCCCTCTGTAAATCTTGCCTGCAATCAAAAGTGACGAGACACGCCGATGTGTGTGGGAGCAAGGTAGCCGGCTACCCTCCCTAACCCCCGCTGACTAGTGGCGGGGTAGTTACGCCTCGCTAAAAGTCTTATGGCTAGTCTTCCAGCTTTGCCGAAAGTTTGTATTGTTAGGAAAAGTACAAATTACTTTGAAATTTGTCATATTTGCCCTTCATTTCATATTAGAAAGTTTCATTTTTTTTCTCTTTTCACTTCTTGTTCAATCAAATTGATTTTGTTGTTCTTAATTTCAGACACTTTTAGAAAAAGGAAAAAATCTTGATGAGATGGCATTTGTCAACTCTGCAGCTCCCACGCCCATCAAGTATATTCCAAGTAAGTGGCATGTTATGCTTAGTAGATTAACCCTGTGTGTCATTTAAGAGTACAGTATATGACAAGAATTTAAGATACCTGTATATTATTTGACAAATTTTCTCTTGTGCAATCAGAAATGATGCACAGTATATTATTATACGATTATGGCTCCTGGGTCTGGGCACCCAAAAATATATTATTTTATGGCTCGTGACTGGGAACCAAACATATAATAGAATATATATACTATGACTGGCAAGTTAATCAACCTCTCAAATTCCAAACTCACTTGGTTGCTTTTATATTAAAACAGTTACACTTTAAAATATTAATACACAAATTCTGAGACAGTTAAATAACTCACAGACAGCAATTTATAAAAGTACACTCAAAACTAAACTGGGTGATTATTATTACGAATAAACTTACCAAGGTTCATTAACAGGATGATCCTTTACAAAAATAGATATACATACATACATATACCAAAGGCACTTCCCCCAATTTTGGGGGGTAGCTGACATCAACAAATGAAACAAAACAAAAAAAAGGGGACCTCTACTCTCTACGTTCCTTCAGCCTAACCAGGGACTCAACCGAGTTCAGCTGGTACTGCTAGGGTGCCACAGCCCAACCTCCCACATTATCCACCACAGATGAAGCTTCATAATAGATATATTCCATATAAATTACAACACTTTGGAAAAGAATTCACATAATAACAAATCCAATCACTCAAAATATTAAGTCTGAAGAAAACTTTGATTAAGACAAAAATGTTACGATCTGAAAATTATATAATTACTTGACTTGAAATGTTAAGTCTGAATAATCTTTAGACTAAGAAAAAAGAAATAAAACTTACAAAAATGATACAATTACTTGTTTCACTTGAAATGAAATCTGAATACAATATTTAAGGTTGACACAATAAAAATAGATAACCAGATCACAATACAAATACCTAACCTTCCTACAGGGTCAGTTACAAAAACTTTACACAATGCTAACACAACCTGATACAATGAATTCAATATCACCGTTTCGTCTTAACGTATCTTTTCAACACACGATTTGCTTAAGAGCATAGAGTCACTTAGGAGAGGACACACTATAGGTACTCAGAGAGATAGGGAATTTTTGGCTCTTTCACAAGACGGCTGCTTCTTTATTACTTCTATGCAGCACTGGGGGACTTATGTATAAGACTTAGCTACTTCAAGAAGATTCCAGGAGAGCGTGTTTTGGAAGCATGGGGGCAGGGCAAGGCATCAGAGTTACCAAGTGTCGCTCTCTTGAACGTGTACTCATGCCATGCCAGACAGCTAGCTCCGCCCCCCTTGTCCCCGAAATAAAAAAAGAACAATATCACTAGGTTTTTCGCGAAAATTCCAAAGCACATGGTACCCAAAACAATTGCGTACTCTCTCTCAAACATGACGCAATACCTCATAAAAATATAAAAGAACACTGCATAAGCCATTGTTCATATTTAATATACTTACGTCTACAAGAGAAGAACTCGTCTGTCTCCCCATCTTTACTGCCAATGTATTAATATGCAAAGCACGGACTCAGTGTGCACAAGCAAGACAGTTCAGGCTCTATTTAATGACAGCATCTCCAATGGTGAAAACCCTCTACTTTAGGTGACGTCAATGCTACGTCATCATTGTACTGTATCGACAAAAGAACCAACGTTTCAGTCGGAGATAGTGCCACCTTCCCGTAAACTTAATCCCAACTGTCATCTTACCTTCAGTTGTTGTTGATCAATATCATTACGGTACTACCAAGAGAAGAATCTTAGTTTTTAATTCTGACTCATTCGCCGTTTTGTAGTCGTTATCCCCTACTTCTTGGGGAAAATAAATGATGCTATCAGTATTGCCTGCAATCATGATAACCAACGTTTTTTGGGCGCTGTGTGTGTTGACTGCCTAATGACTATATATAATAGGGTGAGTAAAAGTGTCCACTGATGGAAAATACTATCATTGTTAAAGACCGATCCCTTGGTTTGTTTGGAGAGATTTTAGACCTAAATAAAGTAAGTGGAATCAGTTATGAGATGTACGAAAAGGGAAGGTGGTGCGAGGTTGAATGTCATGTTGAATGGAGAGTTACTTGAGGAGGTGGATCAGTTTAAATACTTGGCGTCTGTTGTTGCAGCAAATGGTGGAGTGGAAGCAGATGTACATCAGAGAGTGAATGAAGGTTGCAAAGTGTTGGGGCCAGTTAAGGGAGTAGTAAAAAATAGAGGGTTGGGCATGAATGTAGAGAGAGTTCTGTATGAGAAAGTGATTGTACTAACTGTGATGTATGGATCGGGGTTGTGGGGAATGAAAGTGATGGAGAGACAGAAATTGAATGTGTTTGAGATGGAGTGTCTAAGGAGTATGGCTGGTGTATCTCGATTAAATAGAGTTAGGAACGAAGTAGTGAGGGTGAGAACGGGTGTAAGAAATGAGTTAGCAGCTAGAGTGGTTATGAATGTATTGAGGTCGTTTGGCCATGATGAGAGAATGGAAAATAGCTGTCTGCTAAAGAAGGGATGGATGGAGTGAAGGAAGCTCTGGGTGGTAGGAGGATAGATGTGAGAGAGGCAAGAGAGCGTGTTAGAAATAGGAATGAATGGCGAGCGATTGTGACGCAGTTCTGGTAGGCCTTGCTGCTTCCTCCGGTGCCTTGGATGACCGCGGAGGTAGCAGCAGTAGGGGATTCAGCATTATGAAGCTTCATCTGCGGTGGATAACGGGGGAGGGTGGGCTGTGGCACCCTAGCAGTACCAGCCGAACTCTGTTGAGGTCCCCTTTTTTGTTTCATTTGTTTGATGTCGGCTACCCCCCAAAATTGGGGGATGTGCCTTGGTATATGTATGTATGTATGTAACTTGAAAAATTACAAAACATAATAATAATAAGACTGATAAAAGGTGTCCCACCCCGAGAAAGGATCACTCCTATACTAATTAATTTAGACTCCCTGCCTATTAAAGTGAGAATTGAGTTTAAAACATGTACAATAATCCATCAAGTTATCAGAATCGGATGTCCAAAATATCTAAGAGATTTGCTACATGTTGTGCAGCCAATAAATTGTATTGACACAAGAATAGTTTCAGATGGTTTCAAATTATTCGAACCTAGATAGTAAATGTCTACTGTAGGCTCTAGAGCCTTTAAATATGCTGCCCTGAGACCACACAATAAGCTCCCACTGGACATTCTAAAGACTGAGTGTATTGAGGCTTTCATGAGGAAACTGAAGACTTTCATATTCTCAAAGTGCTTAGATAGTGTGGATTTGACAATAAACAAGCAATATAAAATGTAAATTGTTGAATGCTTTCAAATGAACATGAAAAAATGATTGTGGAGGTCCTGTAGAGAGTAGGATTCCTCTGCTGTATAGGACCAGAAAACAGCCCTTAAAGTAAGTAAAGTGTACTAACCCTCTTCTGGGTGATAATTGAGGTTATCGAATGAAAACAAAATCACTTGTACCCAGGTTGGATGTGGTAACTCTGCTAACCACAACTGTGGTCACAAGTGTTGTTGCTTCTATAGTGTATGCTTTGCTGTTTGGAGCAGGGCTAGGGACCTTGTCAATTCTGATTGTTTGCAGTTGGTCCATTCATCTCGAAAGATAATGCTGTACTCCTTCTTTCAAAGTGGAGGAAAGAATTTGTTAAGATCACTGTTTCTACTATTTACCCAGCAATGGCCTAAAAAATCTCATCTGCTCTTCAGTTCCAAGTATAGTAGTTGGGGGTTTAGGAAATGGGGTCAGGGTGAACCAGTACCTTCTCCAAATACAGTGATTTAGTTCATGAGTCACATTTTATAGATAAATTGTCTAATTCATTCAAGCCCTACAAAAACACCCCATTAAATTTTATAATAAGGCTAAACTGTACTTACCGCAATGAAATACAACCAAATACTGTACGTTTGAATCATTCAGTACATAATCTAACCGTTAATACCTATAAATGGAATAATTATTAGGACATAATGCCTTAATAAATAGAAAATAAAAAAATGTGGAACCTTACCTTTGGAGTAAGGCGATGTCCGAAAGCAAAAGTGTTGGAAGTGAAGAACAAACGGCAGGAAACAATAACAAGAAGAAAAATAAGATGATTTTCTTTATTAAACACAATAAATGGCAGAAAACATTAATAAACTTTACAAAAACTTAAAATTAAATTTCTTTTTCTTGCCTTTTTCTCCTTTAAAATTTCATTTTTACTTTACGTTGTCTACTTTTTACATCACTTGGAGCTTCCTCGTGGCCTACTAAAGGCCAAGGAAGTTTATTCCTGCCTGCTTCATAAAATGCTCTCCTGAGCAGTTGCTGATTAGAACTCCTTGGAGTTCCTCGGGTAATTCCTTTGGGGGTAACTCAAAGAGCAAGCTTCGACTTCGTTCTTAGGCAACGCTCGATGTCAATCTTCAATTTGGAGTTCCTCGGGTAACCCCTTCATTGGTAACCCAGAGGACAAGCTTTGACTTTGTTCTTAGGCAACACTCGATGTCAACCTTCAAGCTTGTTGAGGGGCAGCAGAGAGTGCTGCCCGGAGGTTTGCCTCCAGCTGTTGGAACTTTCCCTTCTGAGGGAGAGTCCCTCCACCAAGCACTGTTCGGCAATCTTCCTGTTTGTGGGAAAAATTGCTGACAGCGGCAGATGGTGTTGGTCGCCTTTTCCCGTTCATGGAAGAGACCTCCTTCACCTGTTCTGAGGATTCCTCCGGTGGGAATTGGATTCGTCCAGTCCTGTCCATCGCGCTGATGTCTGCCTTTCCTGTATGCTCGATCGGACTCCTCTGGAATTATTCTGGGGGAACCCAGAGAACAATCTTTGGCTTGGCACACTTGATGTCAGCTTTCAACTTGAGCTTAAACTCTTTGAGGAGAAAACAGAGAGTGTAGCCAGGAAGTTCACCTCTAGGTGTTGGAACTCTCCCTTCTGAGGGAGAGTCTCGCCAACAATCACTGGTCAGCAATCTTCCTGCTTGCAGGGAAAATCGCCGACTGCGGCAGCAGACTTTGGTTCTTTTTTTCTTGTCTGTGGGAAAGGCTTCCTTCACCTGTTGGTCTCCCCTTCGGGGATTCCTCCGGCGAGACCTGGATTCATCCACTTCCCCTCTAAGGGAGAGTACCCCCACTAGCCACTCTTTGGTAATCTTCCTGCTTGCAGGAAGAATAGCTGACAGCAGCAGCAGACAGTGGTCACATATTCCCATCCACAAGAAAGACTTCCTTCACCTGTTTGGTCTCCCCTTTCGGGGGATTCCACCGCCGGGAATTGGATTCAACCATTCCCCATCATTGTTCTTCAGAGCAAGCTGCATTGGCGTCAGTCTTGTCTTGCCCATCAGACTTGTCTCTCCAGCAAGACTCGTCACACCAGCTAACTCGTCTGCAACTCCCGACGTAGATCCTGAGAGAACTCCCTCCGCGACATGATCTACTCTTAACAGCCACATGTGAACATTGTTCACAAAGCTGTATCATCGCTGTGACTTCCCTCCTCGAGACTATCCAACTCCTCTCTCAGAGTCTTTTCCGCAACAAGTTGCTAAGAGGATGTCTGGATGCTTGCATAGATCTTCGTCTTTGGTCTACCAGGGCAAGTGGACTGTAGTTGGTGCGACCCAAGACTCCAAGCAAGCAAATCTTCACCTGACCTCGATGACAGGTCTCCCGGTAGTGTTGGCTGCAACCTAGAGAGTGTACGAACCCCTTGGGCTGCCCTCAATGTCTATCATTAATGGTGATGGGTCAGGTAATACTCAACTTCGTTCCTGGTATCTCTGATCCCAGAATTCGAGGCCTTCAGATTGGGAGTCCTTCTTAGCATGACCAATTATCCAGATCAATGGATACAATGCCAGGGAGAAACTGGCGGCACTATCTCAAGGACACTACAGATGCTTGGCTCTGAGTGTCAGCACTCTTTGTCAGTGCGGGAAAGGTCAAGGGAAAGATCTCCTAGAACTCGTTCTCAGCTTGGAGTTGCAAGGTCATGTACTGAGTGTTTAATCCTGATCCTTCTCCTTATAAAGGAGACTGAGAGCTCATAATGGTAGGGGTAGGATTACGCCTTAGCATTTTATGAAAACTACTCTGTGAAGCAGGCCTTGGCATTTGGCGTGTGGAAGCGCCAAATAACATTCACAGCCCACTTCCTGCTGTGGAGGATTAATTTTATTTTGCTTTTGGTTTTGTCAAAAAAAAAAAAAAAGAGAGAGAGAGAGAGAGAGAGAGAGAGAGAGAGAGAGAGAGAGAGAGAGAGAGAGAGAGAGAGAGAGAGAGATAGAGAGAGAGAGAGAGAGTGTGTGTGTGTGTGCGCGCGACGGCATGATAAATGTCTTGGGCAAATGTATATTTTATTTGACTGTAGCAGGAGTCAGTTGTGTCCCGAATGCTGGATTATCATTTTTCTTTTGATCATCGACCAGCCAGCTTGGAAGTGATTTTTTGTATAAGCGCCATAATTCCTCCTTTGGACTCCTTTGTAGTTTTATTTTGGCCTGGAAGGTGTTGCTTGCCAGCCGTGTATATATGAATTGCTTGATGATGACGACCCGGACCGGGCAATGAATGTAGGAATAGACTGTGGATATATAGAATTTTGAGCATTGATGACCCGGCTGTAAAATACGGATTTTTTCTTTTATGATAATGGCGATGATGATGTTGATAACGAGAATGATGATGACCACCACTTAAGTGATTGCTCAGTCGAATTGGCTGTACGATATTATTGTTTGCCACAAAGTTGCGGCAGTGGGCTAGAAGGACTGTTGCCCGTGTGTGGACGGCGCTGACCACACACAAACGTGTATTAAATATTTAAAAGTTTTCTCTTTTGTTTTATTATTAAGTTTTAATTATTTATTGCTGGGTTATGGAATATGATTGGTGTTTTAGTGTTAAGTGATTTATTTTAGTCTTTAAGAGTGTTTTTTGGTACTGTGTAGACTGTCAGTGTTGGGTTTTGTAAAAGGATATTGTTTTTCTGATTATTGGTGAGTTCTCTGTATCCACACACACCGTTATATATATTCAAAATATTATTTGTTGTTATTTTTGTCTGTTTTAGTGTTGAGTTTAGTAATGTGTGATTTTTTTTGGTTGTATTTAATTTGTAAGAAATATAGTTTTAAGGTTATGTTTTGTTTTATTGTTCCCTCTCTCCAGTTGACGTAAAAGTATGGGGAAAGTGTGTGTTGTGGGACAATTTGTCTGTTATGACTCAAGGGTGTGAGGGTTGCTTTTGTGTGCATCCCGCCACACTGCAAGACGTACCCCACAGGGACATGGAGACGTTCTCCATTGACATTGTGGTAACTGCACAATAAGTCGTTTAAACACCTCGAACTCTTGATGGACAAGTAGCAGATAGGGGAGGGCAGAGTTCAACAATGGTTAAGTTTGGGATGAATGACAAAGAATGACTGTCTCTGTCTTTCTTTCATCTTCCACCTTGTAGGGTGACAGCACCTACTGTACTTTGCAAAGTTTGCCTTCACTTTCTGTAGGTAAAACCATTTCCCTTGTGTAACCTGGTACAGAGATATACAGTACTTGTTACGTCCCCATACCCCCTGGCGAGATGGGATTGGGTAACGTCCACGGTTGATTCTAAGATTCCTACATTTCTGAGAATTCTTACCGAGACTAATCACACTGCTAGTATCACACAATCACACAGATTGCTCAGGCTGCTGACCGTGCTTTGCATGAATTGTTTAGCGAGGTGTCAGGGTTTCTCCCTGTTATGTGCAGAGCACGTACGGGAAAGCCCCTGGTCAAAGACCAGCCAGATGGTTTTTACTTCTACACTCCTAAGGGTAAGTCAATCCCCATAAATAACTACAGGTTTATATTATTGTTGAATCAAATGACAAAATTGAAAGTAGTTTGTATTTTTCCTAACAATACAAACATGTAGCTATTTATACAAATTGGCTCTCTATCACTTGTTCCCCGATAAGTCCTGCCTGCAATAAAAAGTGACAATACAACACCGATGTGTGTGAATGGTATAGGTGGCTAAACCCCCCACCCCCAACAATTGAGTGGGTGCTTATACCTCGCTACAAGTCTTATAGCTAGACTTCTAGCTTTGCCTGAAGTAATATCCCTATAAATAGGTACAGGTTTGTATTGTTAGGAAAAATATAAATTTCTTTCAAATTTGTCATTTTACCTTCGTCTAAACCCTCTTTTTTTATAGTAAAGAAATACTGTAATGTCCGTATTTTTAAGGAGTAGCTTCAGCGGTTGATGGTCAAACTATTCTTCTAATTTTTACTTCCAGTTGTAGAAACAGACGAGTCAGGGGATATGTTTGTCAAGGAGGAGGAGGCAGTGTTTATCAAGGAGGAAACCACAGAATCCATGGATGAGGAACCATCCAAAGAGGAAGGAAGTTCTTGTGGCAATAGAGATGACGTTAAGTTGGAAGATGATTCCATCTATATGATACTGAATAATGAGGACAAAATTCTCAAAGAAGAAATTAACTTCATAAATAATTGCGAGCAACTAAATGTAAGTAACAGCTTGTTGAGATCCTTGTGATTAAATTGAAATGATTCTCTCTTACCTACCTTATTAAAGGCCCTTTGTGCTTTAAATATGAGTAAACTTTAGTGTGAGTTGGAATAACCATTCAATTCTATAGTTAACAAGGTAGATACAATGCTTGAGTGAGTCGGATCACTTTAGACTTTGACTATTTTGTGCACAGATCATTAATATTATCACAGTACTTGCTAAGCTGCAACCCTAGTTGGAAAAGGAGGATGCAAAAAACCCAAGGGCTCCAACAGGGAAAAATAACTCAATGAGAAAAGGAAATAAACTACACTAGAAGTAATGAACAATCAAAATAAAATATTTTTTTGAACAGTAACAACATTGAAATATAACTTCCATGTATAAACTATAAAATGAGACTTATGTTAGCCTGTTCAACATGAAAATGTTCTCTATAAGTTTGAACTTTTGAAGTTCCACCAATTCATCTACCTGATTAGGAAGATCATTTCACAACCTGGTCACTGTTGAAATAAAACTTTTAGAATACTGTGATCTTATTGATCTTATGAGCTGCATTTGCTCCTAAAAAATACAAACCATTGTCCTTTAATTGAAACATAATTTCAGCAAAACTGAAACAGCTTTAAATGTAATTATTGGCAGATGGAGGCTAAGTCCCACCCACTTGACAGTTAGTAATGCTGCCCTATTTAATTTTGGCTGCAACGTTTACAGACAATTCTTGCTGCCTTGTTTGGCTGGTGATTTTTCTTTTAGAAGTTGATAAATATGCAGGCAGATAATTTTGTTTGAGATATATTAACCCTTTAACCCCCAGGCTATTTGGAAATTTCCAACCCTCAACCCCCTGGGGGTTATTTTTTCCCCAGCACATTTTGCCGTATATTTTTTTTTAAATTGCTCTAACATCCTTAATTTTTGTCATAAAGAGGTCAGGTTGGTCTCATTCTCTTGGAAAATGCCTGACTTTTTTCAAAAAATTATCAAAAATATGAAATTTTTTTTTTTTATAGCATTTTTTTGCAAGGACGTACCGGTACGTCCATGGGGGTAAAGGGATGGCTTTTGTGAAACGTACCAGTACGTCCTTTTGGGGGTAAAAGGGTTAAAGGAAGAGGACAAGGATTTGCAGTTGATTTACAAATAAACTCGAAATGTATGACAGTATTATGGGCAAACCTGCCGTTATCCACATCATCCTTTTCGTGTTTGGCTGCATGTCTGTTGATGTCTTTCCTCCGCTAATGTAGCCTTATGGCAACAACGTGAACCTGAGGAATTGGCATTCCTCGGACATTGCTAATACTTCATTGGAGGAAGAAGGTTTTGCTGCCTATGAGTGTTTAAGGAGAGGGCCACTGACCTTCTTCTCCAACAGTGTCTTTCCAACCTCCTGAGGAGGTGCTAAAAGATGTAACACTAGGTAGTTTTGTCTCTGCTGCTTTGAAAATACTTGCAATACTACATAGGTAAACTTCTAGTACATCCTTCTCTTTCACCTCATTACCTCATCTTTGTTATATTCTTCAGACACTACTACTTCTTGAAAAAGAACAAGTAGGAGATATCATCAAAAAAGTTCAGGAATACCAATCGATAGGAGTCACGTATGCATAAACTCAGACCTATCTCTCCTTTTTAGAGCGTAAAAGAGACGGTCCAGTACCGAGAACCGAGCCGAGCACTAGCCCAGCAGGTTGAGATGAAGGACGCTGCTTTACTTTCTGTTTACTTTCCCCTTTCTGGGACGATTGACCGATCTCTTGTGTGAGGGAGGTAGTGGGAGGAAGCATTGGGTGTTTAAGCTCCTGCAGCCTGTTCTTGGTCTCATACCATTCTGAGTTCCCATGGCTGAACCTACAAACGCTGCTACTACTGGCCTGATGAAGTTGTAATCAAAGTCCAGTAAGACTCCAACTAATCTCTCCCTCGCTTGTGCGAAGGAGAGACGGTTTACAGTAATGATAAAAGAGTTTTAATTTTCTGATTAAATGCATGAATATCCCTCTGCCTCTGTTGGTAAATACCTCACGAGGTGCCATTGCAGGGACTTTTCTATCCCTTGAAAGGTTCTGTTACATTTGGTCGACATTTTTCGGCCATAAGCCTCAGCAGGTGCATGACATTCTAGTTGTAAACAGGGTCAGTGTTAGGGCTTAGTGCTCTACAAATATTAGGATAAACTAACTTATGTTATTAAGGTATGATCTGATGCAAGTTTTCATTGAAGTATGCAGACAGCTGTTTCGTGACTATACAGCACATACTGTACCTCTCAGTTTTTTTTTTTTTTTTGGTAGCTCAGAAGTCAACTTTGATCTAGATTCAGAGTACAATAATAGGTCAGGGCTAGACTACTCTATTTAACCCCTAACCTAAATGCTCTGATAGTAACTAGGCTCATATACATTTTTCAGTGATGGGTAGCGTTCTATTGGTGTTAGCGTTGGCTAAACGTGTTAGTGAATTATAAGCATTGTCAAGCAAGGTGGGCTTTGAAGAAAATTTATATAATCTTGTCTCTTTAACCTTCCTTCAGATCCAAAATGTTTTTAAGTCTAGGAGTCTGCCTCAATTTTTGCACAGTCCCTTCTCTAAAATTGGACGAAGACACTTTAGTAGAGAATAGTTTTCATCCAGTAAGAGCCATAGTGTTGTATTTGAATAGCTTAATAGAGCTAGTGTCCCTTATTTGTTTTGTGGGCTGAGGTCCATAATTGCCCGCTAACCAAGTAATGCTCTAACATTCCTTGTAAATTTTATCACAGAAGTGCACTAGTAATTGAATCCAAAAATCCTGAATGTTTGTGGGTGAAGATGTATGATATTAAGGCCTGTTCCCACAGAACTGAATTGAGAATGCTAATTTTGCTGGGTTCCAGCCGTCTGCAAGTATCCATAGCAAAAATGCACTTTTTTTTTCGTAATACTGTGCGCATATGAACCATATGATTATACATGTATTGGGAATGTCACCGATGTATTATGTACAAAGGCGAAAAGCATTGCAGAAAAATACCTTCATATCAGGTCGGATGTATTGCGGGTGTAAAATGGATACAATGCAGAAAAATAGCGTATTTTTTACGAATGTATTGCGAAAGCAAAAAATTGTGAAAGATTAGCAAATAGCGGAAGCATGGATGATGTGTGGAGTGGATGCATCCTGGAGATGGTGGATGCAGTGCGCATGTGTGGCATTTGGGTTGCGGAAGTAAAAAAGGCGGGCGCTCCGTTTCTAACCAGTACACCAGCCAACTTGGAAGGAGGAAGACATCCACTCAACCTCTCAGGATGCCACAAAAGCCAGCTTAGATGTCCTAGAAGTCCACCATCAAGAAGAAGGCGACGCCCTTAGATTTTGGATCAACTGCTGCTCCTACCCCAGCCCCTATTCAGAACCCTCTCAAGAAAATGAAAAAGTTGTGTGAAATTCTAGTTCCAGAGGACGAGCCCGCCCCACCCCAGGACCAAGCAGCCATGCAGCTTGTACCCAGGGAGCAGCCTTTTCCAGCCTGTGAATCTCCTGAAAACGAATCTCCTTCAGGCAGTGATGACTGTGAAGGGCCTCCTTCAGCCCTGAACAGCCCAGAAGTCCAGCCTCCTCCAGCCGTCCAGCAGGAAGAAGACTCCGCCCCTGACGATGTAGTGGTATGCAGACTGTGGCCTGATGTAGCCCGCAGACTTCCAGTGTCAGAATGCCGACCAGACACTAACTTCGCACTACACAAAAAATACGGTGGAATGCCTAGAGATCTGGGCAAAAGGTAAACAAGCAGCCAAGAAAGCAATGGTCATTGGGCACTAAACCTTGATTTTATACTGGGCAAAAGGACCCAGAGAAAACCTTAGAACTTCCCTATTATTTTAGCTTGAGTATGCTGGCTCTTCCACCTGTACTCTGTACCGAGTTTTAAGAAAAATGGAACGGTTTGATTCTCAGGTAAGACTTTCTACTTGTACATTGCTACACTTACCAATTAAAAAATAATATACTGTATATAAAAAAAATCTAATTGCTGGGACACAAGGCACATTGTGGAAGGAGATACATACTGCACATATATTAAAAATGGTTTATTTCAAAATGATTAAATAGGGTAATTGAAAAAACTGTTCTACAATATTGTCAGAATTGAACAGTTATAACTAAACTAAAAAATTATTTGACAAAAAAAGAAAGAAAAAAAAAAAACTGCTGTCATGTTACGCACTCCCATATTAATACATAGCCCCTGCTGTTCATATATACAAGATACCCACATGCATCCAAAAACCAGATATAAAATATAAATTTTTTTTTTTTTTTCAAATAAAATCTTATTTGGTTTGTGATGCAGATTCTCTAGCGGTTAAAATCAAGACAGACCCTTACCAGTCAAGTTCAACAAATCTTCAGTGTAATGAGAACACTTCAAGCTTAAAGGAGAACCTTGTGACATTGTGGTTCATTATCTGCATAAACTCAGCTGGGTTTGCATGTAGACAACAGTTAAAATTTGACTGCGGCTGAAACTTTCTGCTATGCCACCTTGTGGTCTTATGTTCTCTGGGGACGATTATGTAAAATACTACTCATGAAAAATTTTGTCAGTGTAAGAAATGAGGTAATTGCACTATGATGGGAAACCATCTATCAATGATAAAGATATCTATGTATCAAAAACAGTATCTGATAAATGGTATCCAGCTTCCAGTATATCTTCACAACTTTCCGCATACTGTCTGTAAAGTATACGGAATAAACAAACACTTTGCCGGGGGCTGACAAAAAATAACGTTATCTGTTTTATCATATAACTCCCCTCCCACAGTTTAAGGATAAATACAAAACAGGAACTGTTATGGCAATGAAAGTTTGTAATACTTATCCGTTGTTCAGCTAGAGATAATAAGCAAGAAAAAGGTTGCTTAACTGTATACACCAAGGAATATGGTTCATCTTTTCAGTTCCACAGCAGAGCAAACTGTCTGGGACTCGCTGCGATCTCAGTTCCCTACAGGGAGTAGGGCAAGCTGCCAGTGGATGCTGAAAATTGAAAAATATCAGATCACATGGAACATTTTAAAGAGAGGCTTAAGGTAACTACATTTGTACAAATCTACAGAAAAAGAAAATTAATAAATATTAGATTTTTCCATACAGACTTATGAATATTAGATTTTTTCATATTATATCGATCCTCCCTCCCAGCCCTCCCAAGCCACTGGAAAGGGCAGTTGCAAGTCCAAGAAGCCCCGGAAGAGCTTCCAGCTGACGCCAGAGCAGGAGGACAATCTTCTGGAATGGATGAGGGAAAGTGAGCTCCTCTGGCGCCGAGGGCACATACAATTCAAGGACGTCCAGAAGAAGAGGAGCCTGTGGGAGAAGAAGGCGCAGGAGTTTGGTCTTACAATTGAGCATCTCCAGGGCTGGTGGAGGGGAATGCAGACCTGGTTCGTGAAGCTGCACAAGGTCAAGAGTGGACAGGCGACAAAGAAGCTGACCGACCGAGAGATGTACGTCCTTAAGAAGTGCAGCTTCTACGAGGGACAGCTACGGCACCGGTCCACAGCACCAGTAAAACCGGTGAGTAATATTTTCAAAGTTGCTTGTTCCGACACTAACTACAAACCCTTTCGCTCTTTATTAGGGATTATACTTTTGGCGAAGCTGGAAGACTACCATATGACTTTTAGCAAGGTGTAACTATCCTGCCACTATTTAGTGGGGGGGGGGGTAGGTTTGATAGCCAGGTACCCCGCTCCCACACACCTTTGTTGTCTCGTCACTTTTTCTTTTGGCACGGTCGAGAGGGGATGTTACTTCTTTTTGCCTCCCAACTTTGTTGACTGCCATTTGACTTATACTTTGTTACTTTTTAACTTTTCTCTTTTCAGATGTGCTTGTGTCTTGTTGATGTTCATTGTGCAAACTTGTCCAGGACCTGAGGGGCAATCTTGCGGTACTTTCATGTCCTTGCCCGAGACCGATACCGACCCTCACTCATTGTGTCCGGCCTGCAGAGGACGACCTTGTGCGCAGGATGACACCTGCAAGGAATGCTGGGAGTGGTCCTCCTCCCAGTGGCAGAGATATGGGCAGCGGCACTAGCAGAAATCTAAGAGATTCTTTGCCTTCGGGATCTTCATCAAAGTTGAAAACTTCTCTGACTTCTTTATTGACCCTCTGATCTCTTTCTGAAGTTCCTGCTAGATCGGTTTCCTCCTGGGATTGGTTGGAGAGGAGTGTTGACCAGTTAACACCATGTCAACCGCAGGGGTTCAAAGGACGCTGTCGCTTCCCGTGGAACAGCGGCACCGCCCTTTCCCTCGGGTGTTCAAAGGACACTGTTGCTTGCCCTAGAGAAGTGGTGCCACCCTTTTCCTCGGGGAGCCTTTTCTTATGATGATATTTTACAGGATTGGCCTTCGCTGGGTTGCTTGTCTGCCATTGAAGGAATGCCTGTTGGAGCTTCTGTAGCTGGGTGATGAAAGGAAGTGTACTCTGGCCTCTTCAAGGGTATTGCTGGACCTCACTCCAAGGAACACAGAGGTTCTCGTACCTGAGTTGAGCACATTCTGCCGGTTCCAAGTCCGGCGCCGGCGCCTGCCACCGAAGACTTCGCTTATCCTCCTCCTGAATTCGCTCAGCCTGCTCCTCCGGGTGGCCACCTTTCTCGTTCGTGAGTTAGGTCCTCCTCTGACGTATCTCCTCTTCAGAAGCCTTCCAGACATCACCCTGCCTCTCCTCAGCCGTTCTCTAGTCCTTCGGAGCGTGACTCCCCTGCTGAGGATCTCACCCATGACCAGTTCAGCGTGTAGCCTCATCGTCTCATCTTCCTGCTGTTGACACTTAAGTGTTCTCGTCATCTTCTCCTAAGGGAACGCTATGCTATTTCATCATCGGAACGTAGTCCACGCCGCACTTCCTGACGTTTGCCTTCTCCCTGTACTACAACGACTCAAGAGATTGATGATCTCCTCGGTCTCCTCGTCCTTGTTACAGATATTTGCTAGTGTGTGATTGCCATTCTTCTCGTTTCGTGTCACCTAGAGACTTCTCGCCAGCACGTCATCACTATTCAGAACGCGCCTACTCTTGCCTGCAAGAACATCATCGGCGTCGGGAATGGGAACCCCCCCCCCCCTCTCCAGTGCACCGCTCGTCTCCTGATCACTACCACGCGTTCTGACATTCCTTGCGAGATTGTCATCAACCTGTTCATCCAGAGTGTCCAGTCTTCTGCTCACAACCACCAGCCTGTGTGTGATCGCCACTCCACCTTGACGAGCCTTCTTCCAGACCTCTGACGAGTAACCCTGCACGTGCTTGTGAAGCACGCTTGCCCGGATCTTCCAGACCAGTTCCAATGCGTATTTGCGACTCACCCTCTCCTAGATCCGCTTGCCCAGGGCCCGCACACATCACTTCTCTGCTTCGCAACCTCCTTGCAGCTTGCATTGAGGTAGTTTCTTCCTAGCTGACACATCACCCTCCTTCACGAGACGAACAACAGGTGCATCACAGCCCAGCAAGAGTTTGGGCGAACATTGGCCATCCAGTTTCTTTACCAGCCAATCGTAAGGATGCAGAAAAGGTATATGTTTCTGCTTCTGCCCCATTCTCCAACTCGCTCTTCCAAGCCAGAGCGAGAGGCAATGTCTGTGCTTATCCAGATGCCGAAGCCACTATTTCCAAGGAGGCAATCTCCATCACGCAGCCTTCCCAGAAAGATCCCTTTCTTCCCGTCCTTTGGAAAGGAAACCTCTTGGTTGGACACCTTGGTAAAGGTGGTGAGTATGGTTGTTTTAGGAGTGTTTTCTAGTTCCTCCTCTCCTCTGTCTGACCCCAGACAGAGACCCATGTTTCCGGCCCATCCTGGGTTCGTCCATCACAGAGGCGAGTCTCCCCTATCAAGAAGATGCAAGGCACTGCGGAAGTGGCTGGTCCAGTACAACAGGACTTCTAACAGGTGCAGATGATGCCAATTCTCACCACTAAGAGGAGGAGGCTGAGGAACTTGACTCCTCCTCTGGAAGACATTCTCCACCCCTGTACAAGCTTGGCCGCGCGATCTCCGCTATAGATATCGTTAACGACTAATTACCGTCTTTCTCCCATAGAGGTGGTTTCTTCGGAACTACGCCCCATCTCCAAGGATGTGGAACAACCCTCAGCGGCTCCTTCCCCAAGAGAAGGACAGAACTCCAGCAGGTGTAAGGACTCCTCCAGGTCTTCTCTCCTTGAGGAGTTCCTTCCTCCTCCAAAGCAAGGATACCAAGACAGTGCCCAAGAACTCTGTGGCAAGATCATCTTGGCAGATCCAGGAGAAGACTTGCGGGACCTCCCTGGTAGCAGCAGGAGCAAGAGATGTTTCTTCGGCCTCCACACTTGATGACAACCACGACCCACCCCGGGCTCTCATGGGCGAGAGCTCGTGGGTGGATGATGACCCGGACATGGAGACTGAGGACTCTCTTTCAAAGGCCACTAGTTCCATGTGTATGGAGGCTGAGCAGGAGTCAGAGTACGCAGAGTATGCCTTCTGGGAGGTCCTGGCCTGCATGCGGGCCATCAACGGATTGAACAACCCAGCGTTGGCCCCTCACAAGGGTAAAGACACTGTCCTTTACCTTATCTATGGCCCCCAGAGACGTCCCAAGGCTAGTGCTGACTTTCCATGGTCTAAGGGGTTGAAGGGAGCCAGGAAAAAGGCATTTGGATAGATAGCTGGCTTCTCCAGCTCTCTTTGAGCAGGCTCGTCCTTGAATTTTCTTCCATATCTATTTGTACAGCAGAGAAGGGACTACAAGATATCAAATACGCCTCTTCCGGCATTACCTCTGGACCCATCTATAGAGACCCTTTCAAGAGTGGTCTCCTGTGATAGGCTTTCAGACTTCCCAGTCACTTTCTCCGCAGAAGACACCATAAACATGGAGAAAGTCGCGAAGTGTGCCACGCAGGCTACATTGTGACTGGACCTATGGTTAGAGTCTTTGGGACATGTCGTCAGGACGAAGGAATCTATGAGGAAGTTGATGGAGACCTTCCTTTTGTCGGCTACCAAGACCTTTGAGTTTTTCACCCACCAGGTTATCAACCTTTAGGCAAATGTTATACTAGAGTTTGGACTAGGAAATTGAGAGGTTGGTTCCACCAAGAAGTCCCCAAGGCAGAAGTGACCAAGCTGAAGAATTCTACACTGGACGGCCCCTCCCTTGTAAGGTCGGAAGACATCAATTGGGCGGCAGAGCGCTGGAGGAAGTCCATCCAGGAATCTCTCCTCCATAGGGCCATGACATCTCTGTCCCATGGAACACCAACCCCTCAGAAGAAGCCGTAGACAACCAGGCCGGTGATGAATAGGGCAGCAGGGTCCTCATAAAGCACGCCGAAGAAGCCCTTCCCTGTCAAAGACCAGAAGGGCTCCAAATCAACCTGTGGAGGAAGAGGTAGCAGAGGTGGCAGCCAAGGCCGCTCCCACTAGAATGGGCAATCCTCCCGCTTGTCCACTAGTGGGGTTATGCCTGCAACGCTGCTGGTGGGGTGGCTGCAGCACAAGGCCAAACCTTGGACAATCTCTGTGATTCGTTCCGGGTACTGAGTCACGTTCACACAATCTCTCTCCCTCCATTGACTGGGAATCTAGTTTCATCGAGCTCCTATTATTATTATTATTACTTGTTAAGCTACAACCCTTGTTGGAAAAGCAGGGTGCTATAAGCCCAGGGAAAATAGCCCAGGGAGGAAATGAAATAAGGAAATAAACTACAATAGAAGTTAAAGAACAGTAATAACATTAAAATAGATCTTTCATATATAAACTATAAAAACTTCAAAATAACAAGAAGAGAATTGAGATAGTGGGCCTGAGTATACCCTTGAGCAAGAGAACTCTACCCCAAGATTGTGGAAGACCATGGTATAGAGGCTATGGCACTACCCAAGACTAGAGAACAATAGTTTGATTCAAAATATTCCTACAATTTTGAGAATTATCTAGGCTAGTCACATTGCTAGTATCACACAATCACACAGATTTCTCAGGCCGCTAACGTGCATTGCACAGAATTTAGCAAGGTGTCAGGGTCTTCCCCTGTTACGTGCGAAGCATAGTACGAAAAAATCCCAGGTAAAAAACCAGCCAATTGGTTCAGACTTCCACCCTCCTTATAAATGAATCTTCCCTAACAAAGAGCAAAAGTGTTTGTATCTAGTGCCGGAACAGATGACAAATTTTAAAGTAATTTGTATTTTATCTAAGGGTACAAACCTTGAGCTCTTTATACAAATTTTACCCGCCGTCACCTGTCCCCTTATAGTCATGCCTGCAATCAAAAGTGACGAGACAACACAGGTGTATGTGTGAGTGGGGTAGCCGGCCGGCTACCCCTTCTACCCCTGCTAACTGGCGGTGTGGTAGTTACACCTCTCTAAAAGTCTTATGGCTAGTCTTCCAGCTTTGCCAAAAGTATAATCCCTAATGAAGAGCTCAAGGTCTGTACCATTAGGCAAAATACAAATGCTTTCAAATTTGTAATTTTTCATAATTGTTAGTAATGTTTTTCAAATGATGGATCATAATTATTTATAGCAATATTAACTAAAATATTTGTAAGGTTTTCCAAGTTATTTTTCAAAACTTTTAGTAATGCTTTCCAATTTGTTTGTCATAATTCTTGCCTTTTTGTAAACTCAAGGAATTTATCCCTTTTTAGCTTGCTCGGGACGTGGAGGCAGATGCTCTGGGACACCTGTCAGATGTTGGTGCCTTGGATGCTGGTGATGGACCTGCTGGTGATGGTGGTGCTGGTACTGGCTGGCCACAAGACCCCAATTCGGGCCAGGATCAGCCTCTCTCCCAGCTTGAGAGGACTCCCAAGCGCCCAGCCGCCGAAATCACGAGGAGGATTGCCACGGAGGCGGAAGATGTGCTGAAGGACATCCGGGACAGCATGAAAGTCAGCACTGAACTGCTGTCTCAGTTGGTGCATAAGGGTGACCAGGGACCCAGGGAGCCCTTCATCACGTACCTGTCAGATACTTTGAGGACACTTCCCGAGGATCAGTACCGGGTGGTGATGAAGCATTTCACATCTTTCCTCCACAGTCTTCCTCATCCTGCGGAAACTCCTGTGCAGCACCAGTGCAGTACACATTCAGCCAGCCCCAGAACTACTCGCAGCAGCAGTACCCCTTCCAGACACCGACATTTCAGCAGGCACCCAGCAGCACCTCCCTCCAGACAACCCAAGAGTTGACACAGCTCCAGTACACACCGATGACACGGTGGACGAGTACCCCATCTATCAGGAGTGCCCCAGGAGGTGCTTCTATCCCTCTTATCTTCAGCCTAGGCCGGTGCCCACGACATGCTGAATATGACGCTAGGGAGCATCAACCTCAATGGTTTAGCTGGTTGGAAGTACTGTAGATCCCTCAGATACAGTGGGAATCTCAATACTGTACGCCCAGACTTGACAATGCCTGGGGGAGATGAAGCGCCGGAGTAGTATGAACAAATGTATTTCCTGCTGTAATTATATTTCATTTTATTAATAAAGATGTATTTTTCGATTTCCGTGTTTAATTTATATTTGTTCCTTAGCCATTTGTAAATTGATATTTAACTGTCACAGAATGATTAAGAAGCTATTACAACCTTTCATTGAATAATGAACTATCACTGAATGAGTAAGAAGCTATTACTACCTATAGTTGCATAATGAATTAAGAAACTATACTCAAATAAGAAACTAGTATTAAGGTGGTGGCATCCTTATATACAGTATCGATAGAAAAATATACTGAATAAACAATTATTGAAATGTGGCAAGAAAAACATTTCCACAAATAAATATGTTGCAATGCAGAACAAAAGATTAATGTAGCACTCCTAGACATGTTTATAAATACAAAGAAGATGTTATTAAAATGAATTATTTGCCAAATTTCTAATGCAAACAACTTCAGTACACAATGTCTATATAGTCCAAACATTTCCTTTATTATTATTATTATTATTATTATTATTATTATTGTTATTATTATTATTATTATTATTATTATTATTATTATTATTATTATTATTGGGCTCAAGCCATGTCGTTCTGGTGGAAGGTTCCTATAGGTAGCTTTCTAAGGGATATTTGGCTACAGTGATATTCCCAGAGAATTGACCTTAGGTCTCCAGAATTCTAACTCCTGGAGCGAATATCCTTAAAATTTTTCTTAAGGATATCGCATGATATCAGGGGACGTATATCTTGATATGACACATGGGAATCTTCACCCCGAATAACGTTTTCGCTTCAAGCGAGAAAAGTGGTGAAACTGAAGGGGAGTCGTTATCAAGGTTAACCTTCCTCCCATACTATTACATGACTCCAAGATGGTGCTCATTCCTTATTTGGTAGCGATCTCGCACGGTGGTTTTCCCTGTTGTCTAACGTTCTTGATCGTTTTTGAGAGGATTTATTATGCACTCTCCAGCATCTTCTGCCTCTGGAAAGTTGAGTATTTAATCTTTACAGTGTATAACTTTTAGCTCCTGCTTCACAGTGAAATTAGTATAATTTAATGTGTTTTATAGAGCATGGCCAGTTACCAGAGGCGCCATGTTGTGCGCTGTCGTTTGTCATGCATGCTTTATTTAGTCAGCAGAACGACATTCCCGGTTTTTTAGCTTTAATGAATTATAGCTATTTAGGGACAATTATACAAGTGAAGATATGATTTTGCATACAAATTTCCTCTTCCTCTTATGTCAATCGTATACGTTAGAGTTTCGGTGATATAGGTAACCGAGATCTCTCCCCGTGCTAGGCTACCTAGCCTAGACGGTTTAGTATACTTTCATGCATTATCCCCGTTTACCCTCGTGTATCGTTTTATCAATTCCACAGGAGATAGTATATCTCCTAGAATTAATTATATAACTTGATACTCATCTCCTGTGGAGATTTAAGGGTAATCCCTCCTTCCCTCTTGAGTGTCGCCATAGGTGACAACCCTATCGTGGTCTCGCCATAGAGTAGTACACTCCGGCTTGACTAGGCTAGTGTTTCCTGTCTTCCACCCTTGCCGGCGAGTATCCTGGCTTCGGTTTTCGACAGAACCTCAGAGTATTCAGTCTTTATGCTGGCGACTGAGCTGCAGGGTGAGTAGTCATCCCCCTGCTGGCTTATAGTTGCCGGCGTAGGAGGTTTAGCCTCCCTAAGCCGCACCTGAAGTGGTAGTATATTGCCGCCACCTTCTTCCCTGCGGTCTAGAAGACAAGTCTTGTTTCGGCAGACCCTAGGCTAAAGAATAAATATTCTTCTGCCTAGGATGGCGCCGATATTGAAATGAAGTTTCACTCCTGTTTGGAAATGGAGGCAATCCTGCCGCCTTCTCCTAATACTTTCGGCAGACCCTAGGTTGAAGACTAGATATTCTTCTGCCGCCTAGGATGGTGCCGATATTGAAACGAAGTATGTTCCGTAACTGACATACAAACCACGCTATTTAATAGGGTTTATTACTTTTGGCGTAGCTGAAATGACGAGCCATTAGAATTTTAACGAGGGTTTATTACCCCACCGCTAGTTAGCGGGGGGAAGGGAGGGTAGCCTGCTTACCACCCCCCCCACACACACACACCTTTGCTTGAGCTCACTTTGCTCTCGGCTCGGGTGGTAGTCGGACGTGTCCGCTTTCACCCTCGCCTCTCTGACAGCCATTAATGCTTTTTACTTTTTCTTTTATAGGTGTGTTTGAAGTTGGCCTCTGCTATCATGCGAAAGTGTCCTGGATTACCCGACCGCCCTTGTGGTACGTTTATGTCGGCAGTCGGTCAACGGTGTGATGGAACTAATAAGTGTGGTGAGTGTAGGGAGTGGTCTACCTCCCAGTGGGAGAGGTTTTCTCGGCGACGGAAGAAGAAGTTCAAGCGGGATATTTCTCCTTCGAAGGTTTCTTTGAAAGGAGAAAATCCCAAGGACTCTTCTTCCGTTGCCCAAACCTCCTCCGAAGCTCCCGCTCGATCGGTTTCTTCCGAGAAACTGTCGAGTGGTAGCGTAGGCCATAGTTCTGTTGCCCAAACTTAGGGTTCGGGAGAGGGAGTTGCCTCCCATAGCGAGGCAGCTCCTCCTCCTCCCCCCGGGGGAGGATTTGAATATTAATTTGTGTACTAATGATTTGTTTCAGCTTTGGTCTTCTTTAGGGCTTGAGGGTTTGCCCTCCAAGGAAGCCTTGTTTGATATGATCCAGTTGGGGGCCGCTGTCAAACAATCGCCTAAAGTCGGCAGAGGTTGATCCTCTGTCTATCGTCGACGTTGTGGTGGCAGAGGCTTTCGATGCGGTATCTCCGACCTCTGCACCTGATCAACCTGCTTAGTTTCTCCCTCTGCTCATCCTTCGAGGGAGGAACTAAGTCCAACAGTCTCTCCTGCCGCTGATTCTCCCCCTCAGGGGAGTTCACTCACAGAGACTCCTCTTCGGAGGACTGCTGACCCTACGGCCCCCAGAGGGCGCAAACGGTGTAAAGCTCGCCTTCTTCTTCGCCGGAGAGGCCTTCCTTCACCTCACAAGGGTGTGAGGAGGCGCCTCTTCGGTTCATCGTCTCCACCGCAGAGGAGCCTCGCTATCGTTCTCCGACTGTCCCAGCTACAACCCTGGACCTCTCTGCAGATCGTTCGCGATCCCCTTCGGTGGAAGGTCGTCCTTACAAAGGACACGTCGACCTTCCACCCGTCAGACCTGCTGACCTGCCGTCGCTGTTCCTGGCTGCTGATGCGCTGTGGGTGCCGACACATCCTGTTGTTGTGAGACAGGCAACGGTCCCTTCGAGGCAACAAGGGCGTATGCGCAAATTGGTGCATACGTTCCTTACGCGCCAGCGCTCTCCTGCGTGCAAGCGCCCATCTACTGCCGACGATGCTCCTGCTAAAGCGCGCCAGCGCTCACCTGCGCGCCAGCGCTCACCTGCGCGCCAGCGCTCTCCTGATCACCAGCGCGCTACTGTGAGCCTTCAACCTTCTGCGCGCCATCGTTCTCCTGCATGCCAGCGCTCACCAACGCGCCAGCGCTCTCCTGCGCGCCAGTGTTAACCTGCGCGCCAGCGCTTTCCGCGCCAATGATCTCCTACGCGCCCACGATCTTCTGATCTGGGCGCAGTAGGGAAGTTGAATACTTCCCCTGCTCGTCAGCGCTCGCCAACGCGCCGTCGATCTCCACCTGCGCGCCATCCCTCGCCAGCACGCCTTCGCACGCAGTCTCCCACTCGCGCCCACGAGGATGTGCATGCGCGCCCACGCCCATCTCCCCAGCCTTATGTGAGTACTCATGCGCGCCCGCGCGCAAGAGATGTCTCTCATGCGCGCCCAACGGTATCATCGCCCGCACGGGCTCTTCAGCCTGACCCTGCTCGCAACCTTCCTTCTGCGCACCCTCTACTTCTCCGGCTCGCGCTCCTATGCGCCATCGCTGGCCCGCGCTCCTACGCGCCATCGCTCACCCGCGCGCACCCTCGCCATCGCCCTTGCGCGCACCCTCGCCATCGCCCTTGCGCGCGCACGCGCCAACAGTCTCCCGTGCGCGACCCAGGGTATTCCCCATTGCGCGATCGCCAATAGCCCCCCACGCACGAGGCTGCAGGACAACACGCGGCAAGGTCGTCATCGTCGCACCCCCCCCCCCCCCCCCCCCCGGCAAGCGCAGAACAGCGCGGTAGCCGGCAGGGGGGAAGGTTCCAGAAAGGTCCAGAGGGAGTATCTGACAGCGCAGCCGTCAGCCAGCCGCCTTGGTTTCGGACACTGGTCAGAGAGGTCATGCAGGCATTTAAGCCTGTTCTCTCTGACCTGGGCCACAAATCCTTGGCAGCTTCTACTCGCCTGAAGAGGAAAAGAGGAGTTTCAAACGGGGTAACTTCTCCGAGAGCAAAGCTGACTCCTCGTAAGTCCTTGAGGCAGGCCTCCTCACCCCCCCCTGAGTTTTTCTCCCTCTCCTTCGGACGAAGACTTCCCGTCCTCAGGGGAGTCACGTGAGGTGAGGCGTTTCCCCATCGCACCAATGAGGGAAACCCCACCTCGCGCTGGAAAGTCTTCTCGGGTAGGGGTGGAGAAGAGCCTACCACCGTCGTCGTTGGAGTCTTGCATCCCTCCCAGGAGGGAGTCGAAGGACTCCAAGACTGTACCAAAGTCTTCATAACGGTAACGCCATATTTCTTAATGGTCCGGATGACCATAGAAAAAATTGTCCCAGGTGGTAAGATCCCTCCCGAAACTACTATATCTGTAGCACCATGCTCGATGCTACAAGGAATGAGCGGCATCTTGGAGTCATGTAATAGTATTCGGGGTGAAGATTGCCATGTGTCGTATCAAGATACAGTATACGTCCCCTGATATTATGCGATATCCTTAAGAAAAATTTTAAGGATATTCGCGCCAGGAGTTAGAATTCTGGAGACCTAAGGTCAATTCTCTGGGAATATCACTGTAGCCAAATATCCCTTAGAAAGCTACCTATAGGAACCTTCCATCAGGACGACATGGCCATCTCACCCAAAAATAGATTTTTTGCTTCGCTTCAAAATCCGTTTATTATTACTAGCTAAGCTACAACCCTAGTTGGAAAAGCAAGGTGCTATAAGCCAAAGGGCTCCAACAGGAAAAAATAGCTCAGTGAGGAAAGGAAATAAACGATAGAAGAGGTAATGAAAAATGAAAATGAAATATTTTAAAAACATTATCATTAAAACAGTTGATATATAAACTATAAAAAGACTCAAGTCAGCCTGTTCAACATAAAAACGTTTGCTGCGAGGTTGAACTTTGAAGTTCTGCTGATTCAACTACCTGATTATGAAGATCATTCCACAACTTGGTCACAGCTGGAATAAAACTTCTTTAGTACTGAGTAGTATTGAACCTCATGACTATTAGAATTAACTGCATACGTAGTATTACAAACAGGATGAAACTGTCTGGGAAGATCCAAATGCTAAAGATGGTCAGAAATATAAAAAATCTTTTGCAACATGCATGATGATCTAATATCTAGATCAGGAATAAGAAATTTATTATACATCCACCATCCCATCCTGCCATGGAAGGGCACCTGCTGGGGAGTTGCACCAGTGCTTCAGTAGGTTCCTCTGCTTCTGCCCTTCTTTGAAATCCCTGTTTGGTGCTTGCACATCCATGGTGTCTTGCAGGCTCCGTCCCCTTCTCTAGGCTCTTGGCTCCATCTCAACATTTGGCAGCTGCTGGTCATGCAGCTGGTTCTGCAGCACAGGATAGCGGTTGCGTATCAGGTTGTGGAGGACCATGCTTGTCTTCACGAGGATCCTGACTTTGTTTGCATTGTAGTGAGGATGATCTGAAAACTGTTCACTATAATGCCAAAGGCATTATCCACCACTCTCCTGGCCCTTGAAAACCTGTAGTTTTAGATGCCCTCCTCCATGGTTATGTTCCTGGCAATATAAAGCTTCATCTAGTATGTCCTGAGGGAGAAAGCGTCATCACCCACGATGAATAAGGAAACATCTTATGTGTCATTGGGCAAGGGGTCAGGATGTGGCCAACCTCTGATGTCATTCTCAAGGCCTTCCTTTAGCTCATTTTGGTTGAATATCTGGGCATCTGAAGCTGGACCATTCCCAGACATGTCTGCCTACAGGAGCTTATAGTCTGAAATGCATGGCCAACAGTATGATGCTGAAGAATCCCTTATGGTTGTAGTATTCAAAGCCTGTCTTGGAGGGAGCTTGCTTGCCATCGATTGCCCTAATGGTGTGAGGGAAGTTCCATCTCTGCATCCATTTGTTGGAGAGTTGGCGCCATGCTAGGGCATGTGAACTGCTCATCCAATATGGCCTGACAGACTTCTCTCACAACTTTGCTGATGTTTTGTGGACCCTCCAACCGTACTCCATGTCCCTGTATTTGGTTCCAGCGGCCAAGTGCTGCAGGGTAACTGCCAGCTTGAGTCCAGGCTCCAAATTTGCTCTGTAGTTGGTGCTTGGCTTGGTGAGTCTTGGAGTTAGCATGTTTAGTAATTCACCAAACATGGCTGGGGACATCCTCATGAAGTTCTGGAAGGAACTTGGATCCTCATTTTGCAGTTCCACTATTAGCCTATTGTAGATCCCCTGCTCCCGTCTTTTGCCAATCCAGGGTCTGACCCAGACCGATCTTGACCATCTTTTTTGTCTTCTTTCCTCTAGCAAGAGTTGTGCAACTTGACAGTTATGTTGTTGGGTGAAAGCAACAACCAGACATCATCTGTGAGAGTCTATGGTATATAGATGTATATCCCTCCAGAACCAGATGACATTGATGTGAGTCCAGTTCTGGCTCACTTTATATACAATCTTGGGTTACCGTTATCCAATCACTATTAATTCGCATATTATACGCTATGTACAAATATACTTCACTTTACATCTGTAATTGGTTCCAGAAGAGTTAATTAAGTTGAAAAATGATATTAGTTGAATTTACTTGTCACTAGGCTAAACCACAAGTAACCATTTCCAGTTCTGTATTTTATTTGTAAATGCTTACAAACAAATAAATTTTTGTTTTTAATGTAGTACCAAGAAAAAATCTAATTTTACGAATAAATATACATACTTGTTAATGTACATGTAGATGTTTACAATTTCTTTTTGAATGTAGTTTACTCTTAGATTGTATAAGATAGAAAGATTTTGTAAGATCAAATAGCAAATTAAGTTATTAAAATTATATTGCGATAGTTTGAAATAAACTTAGTTGTTACATTTACCAACATTTACATTCAATATCTTTGTTCACATTGCGTACGTAGATGGCTGTGGATCGACAGAGTCAACAGCTGATTCATCTGTTGTGGATCGACAGAGTCAACAGCTGATTCATCTGTTGCTGTTGTTCGATACGCATTTTAATAAGAAATTGGTTGAGAGTTCCTTGAACTGTGCTCTTCTCTTTTTCATAGATTACATGGTGGGGAACAAAATCATATTAACAATACTCTGTTAAGTATATGTGAGCATAATTGTGATACCGACATGACCTTGAAAACAGCTGACAACAGAACCAAAATAAAAAGCAATTGGTAATTGCTGTTGTTAAAATACATCTTGAATTGATGATATAAAAGTACAAAGATTATTAAACGAAGTTCACATAACATCGAAAACCAGGATTATTTTAGATATCTTTCAGTATATATATATATATATATATATATATATATATATATATATATATATATATATATATATATATATATATGTATGTATATATATATATATATATATATATATATATATATATATATATATATATATATATATATATATATGTATGTTACATCAACATGTGTAATCAGTCATTAAACTAATGACTAAAACTTTTAGTCATTTCATGTAATGGCTGTGACCGTTAGCCGTTATGCGTAATGGTCAAAATTTTTAGTCATTTCACGTAATGCCTGAAATTAAGGGCTCTGTATTACACTAGTTGCCTGACAAGGTTTCAGTCAACACGCGTAATACTTCAAATTATGTTTAAATTCTCGAATCGCTAGTTATACACCACATTAGGCTGGAACTAAACAATCAAAGTACTTCCTATCCGTTAACTATCTTCAATACTCCCTCCAATGCTTCGTCTCAATCTTCAGACACTGAAGGCTTCACTCCAGACTTTTCTTCTTTTTCTACCTTACCTCCCTCCTCAGTCCGCCTCCACCTGCCCTCTCCAACACAATGGTAATATCCCTCCCCCTTTTTTTCTGTTTTTACCATATTATTGTAATGTTTTATTTAAATTGCTATTAATTTTTCATACTTAGATTAACGTAATCTATAATAACTTATATTTATCGTATACTATATGTTGTTTTACTTTGAAATAACATAATTTTGTACTCCGGCTTAATTTTCAGAATCTAGACACAAATCTAGACAAAACGACTGAATCATTCGAAGATAAATTCAAAACAGAACTCTACAAGAAGCATGAAATGATAAAAAAAATCCTCATACCGAAAGAACAATACTTTCAAATTATTGAAAACGTGAAAGCAGCTGCTGCACAAACGACTTCAAAAACTCGTCAGGAGTACTACTTTCTTCAAAAGTAATTGAATTTTATTTCTCGTTTGATATAAGAAAAAAAAACAAGAAAAAAATACAATTTTACTTTAATTGCTATTAGTTTTACTGTAATTGTTTTTTATTACTTCTTTGTTCAGGTATGAAATACTGCAATGCGGAGATGTTGAGAAATTGATCAAAAGAAGAAGAAACCCTGAGCAACAACCAATGTACTATGTCAGCATTGAAGATACGTATGATGTTATCAAACGCGCACATATTGCAACAGGCCATGGTGGTCGTGACCGAATGGTGAAAGAGATTGGTAAGAAGTATGTCAATGTTACACGTGACGCCATAGAGCTGTTTAAATCCTACTGTTATGAATGTCAAAAGAAACATAAACGTCCACGAACGAAAGGAGTCGTAGTTCGTCCTATTCTTACAAACGAATTTGCATCTCGGGCTCAAGTTGATCTTATCGATATGCAATCAATGTCCCAGCATGCATTCAAGTGGATATTGGTGTACCAGGATCACCTCACTAAGTTTGTTATTCTCAGAGCTTTGACTTCCAAGCGCGCTGCAGAAGTTGCTCATAATTTGTTGGATATTTTTCTTTTGATAGGTGCACCCTCCATCTTACAAAGTGACAATGGCACTGAATTTACGGCTGAAGTAATTACGGAATTGAAACTTCTCTGGCCGAAACTTGTCATGGTACATGGTAAACCGCGTCACCCACAGAGTCAAGGCTCTGTGGAGCGTGCTAATGGAGACATTAAGGATATGTTGGTGGCTTGGATGGGCGATAACGACACCAATGACTGGTCCATTGGCATCAAGTTTGTGCAATTTCAAAAGAACTCGAGCTTTCATTCTGGATTAGGTAGGACACCATACACAGCAATGTTTGGTTGTGATGCCAAAGTGGGTTTAGCTACGTCTTCATTACCACAAGAAATCATCCAGCGCATGCAAACTGAAGATGACTTACTCGCTGCCATCAACGCCGAGCAGCCTATTGATTTACAAGATGATTCTGCTGCAGTGACAAATGACAAAGTCTTGCCTGCAGAAGCTGATGAACAAATGCTACCTAGTGGTTTACCAATCCCAATTAAAGATGAACCTGTTCTTACTGATGATGAACATCCTGCTGCTGTGACAAATGACGAAGTCGTGCCTGCTGTGACAAATGACAAAGTTTTCCCTACTGTGACAATTGACGAAGTCTTGCCTTCTTCCAGTGCATCAGCGCCTGATGTGCCAATCATTTCTGTTGTTACGCCAGCAGCAGCTGATGAAAAAATACTACCTAGCGGTGTACCAATTCCAATTGAAGACGACCCTGATCTTACTGAAGATGAACATCCCGCAAACCTCATCGCTTCACACATTGACATGATACGAACTGAAAGATCAGCTTCAAGATCCGCTCAGCTACAACAGGCTGAGCGAATGGTGAAACGAAGTCGTCTCGAACTAGCCGCCGGAATGCCAGGAGATAATGTCCCCATTCCAATACCTCTTGTTGATCGAGGGCGTGGGGATCCTCGTAATATTCTAGGTGCTATTATAGATAGAGATCAAAATGACATGTAAAAAATTAGTGTAAAATCTGGAATGTTGAAAGCAAGGTTTTCATGCAGTCAGTTTGATCTCTGTCCTCAAAACCTGTTAAAAGAAAGTGATGTAAATTGTACAGAGGAAGTATCTTTACGCCAAGCTGTAACAAAAGAATCAAAATCTGGTGGCCAAGGTTTTGTTCGTTGCAATTGTGCAGAGAACAGACGTTGTGAAAGTAATCGTTGTAAGTGCTAAAAAAGCAAGATAAAATGCTCTAGTCATTGTCATAGCTGTTTGGACTGCAAAAACAAGTAAACGATATAGAAATGAAAATGCTTCAACTTCTAACAGTTGATTTTAATAAGAAAGTGTTGTGTAGAAATCATTCGAAAGTGAGATTTTTTTCTGAATTTGTTTGTTGTTGAATTTGAATATTGTTTGTCAAGTGTACAACGATTGATTTAAAAAAATGAACAAAAAAACATTGCTATTTCTTAATTCTTAAAATTCAGTTTAGTCATTACGTTAAATGCCTGGCCCTAAATTTTAGCCATTACGTGAAATAACTAAAAGTTTTAGTCGTTACGCATAACGGCTAACGGTCAGAGCCATTACGTGAAATGACTAAAAGTTTTAGTCATTACGGGTAATGACTGATTACGCATGTTGACTGTAACATATATACTGTATTATGCTATTGGCTTAAGCAACAGATCAGCTGACAAAATTGAATTATTTGTTTTAATCCCAGTCTACAATCCAACGTAGATTTAAGCAAAGTAAAAGTTTGTGTGTATTACTATATTTAGGTGACACTTTCGTGAAAAAAAAGACCTCTGTTAAGAGAGAGAGAGAAAACATATTCATATTATAACTATTAATAATAGCTATAAACACAAAGTACAGTATGAAAACTATGATATTATATACCAAATTTTTGCTGATGCAATTTTCTTTAGGAATTTATATTGAGTTAAGAAATGTTAGATATTTGAACTACCATAGCGAACACTGTTTAGCTCTTAAAGATCGCTAACTAATATAAAAACACAGTCACAGATGTTTTGATAGTTTGCTTGGATTTATGTTAATTATGTGAACATTTATTGTACAGTAATCGTAAGTATTTTGATATGATTTTATATGCAGTGTACTTTAATTCTAATTTATTGTAAAGTAACATGTTTTATGTGCGTTTTATGCATTCTAGTGATATTATGACTTCATTACTTAAGGCGGACAGATGAAAAGTCAAACAAACTGACTCAAAACTCTTTTTTTATTTTCCCATTTATGATTTTTGACAACCGACTTAAATTCAAAACTGACTTAACTCGAAACGACGTAAACCAAGGTATACCTGTATTTAGAATGCATTCTTCTAATTCGTAGTATGGATGTACTAGGTATGCTATGCATTCGGTATACATACGCTCCAAATCTGCTACCAACACGCAATTACCCGTAAGTTGTGGATAAAGGCCAAACACAGCAAATAACAGTGGATGTATTGTGTATATACTGTATTGCGAATGTACTACAAATCCCATCCGCAACCAAAATTTTGTGAAGTTAAAAAATCTGGAAACAGAAGAAACACCACTCAAAGTACCTCTCGTACCCATGTTTGTACCTCTGATGATCCTGATATCTTTGCCAATAGGCCTACCACTTGTACCCCAGCCCATGCCTGTACCCCAGCCCATGCCTGTACCCCAACCCAAGCCTGTACCAGTGCTCCTGCATGTAGGGTTATAGTACCACAGAGAGTAGAGTTTGATAGAGCAACTTTGGCTTCTGAGTCTCGGTTCAGGTGGAATACTTGCCCACGGGTCGCAAATGTACGAGCATCAGCCAGAAACATTGTGATCGCCATCCCAGGGCCTAGACAGGAAGCACGGGATGCTGATACCCCAGAGAAGTGTTTTTGCTTATTCTTGGATGATACTATGCTGGATATAATCTGTCAATGAAGCAACAAAAAGGATTGAAAGAGAAGCAAGCAAATATGCCAAGACCACTGCACGTAAGGAAGTGAACCGGGGAAAGTTGCTGGCATTCATCAGGGTGCTAAAATTTTCTGGATGTCTGAAGGATAACCATATATCAATTTCAGACGTGATCTGTTGATATCGGTGCACCATTGTATCGTGCTGCTATGTCCCATGGCCGTTTTGAATTCCTTCTGAACTGTTTGAGCTTTGATGACCCTGCAACATGAGAGGGCAGGAAGAAGACAGACAAATTTACTTCGATAAGGGACATTTTTTATCATTTTATGAAGAACTGTAATGCCCACTACACATCTTATGAGTATCTAACTGTTGACAAGCAGCTGGTTGGATTTAAGGGAAGATGCCCATTTAGGATGCATATCCCAAGCAAGCCTTCCAAGTATGGTATAAATCTTGTCCCCATCAATGACTGTAAGCCAAAGTACCTTCTCGGAGGTCTACCATACTTGGGAAAAGATGGGACAAAGCTCTCAGCAGGAATAAGCCTGGAGCATTATTACACCAAAGAACTCACAAGGCCATACCACCAGTCAAATAGAAATGTTACCAGAGATAATTGGTTCACTAGTGTACCACTGTTGACTGACCTTCTGGATATGGCATGACCCTGGTAGGAACATTGAAAGCAAATAAAAAGGAGCTACCAAGAAAACGGAAGATTAAAGATGGTTGTGAGCTTGGGTAAAGTGCATTTCCTACATGTGTCCCATAGGAAAAAACAACAAGAAACTTGTGCTCCTGCTCTCCAGTATGCATGCCCAGCCAGACATAGGAGAGAAAGGAAAGCCTGAAGTTATTGAATTTTATAATACCACTAAAGGTGGAGTGGATGCCTTTGATGAGATGTGTCGTTTGTACTCCTGTAACAGAAGGACAAGTAGATGGCCACTTTGTATTCTTTACTGGATAGCTAATGCTTGTGGTATCAACTCCATGGTAGTGCACACAGAAAATCTGAGGAGATCAGGAAACACTAGAGTTCCCAAGCGCCGTTGTTTCATGCTACAGCTGGCACGGCAGTTCATAAGGCCATGGGCACAGAAAAGGTTGTTTACCCCATCTCTTCCAAGACCCATAAAGGCACTGACAGCTAAAGTATGTGATGTTCTCTCAATGTCCAGTACACAACACATAGCTGGCAAAGTGTATGCAGAATGTAAGGATGCTCAAGTTCAGAGTGACTCCGCTCCACAGACCGGAAGACGCTCATCAGTTCCTGTCAGGAACCTATATGCGAACCCACTCCTACCCTACATTATCAACTCTGTGTATGCCCTGGTTAATAAAAAAAAAAGATGTCTTGAAGTATTTGAAGTATCAGCATGCCTATTGTATACACATACTAAATATCTACTTTGCTGTCAGAAGAGTTATAAAAGAACATAAATTTGAAAAAAGTTGTCTTTGTTAAAAATCACCCTTTTTTCTGTCTCCACCAGTTAGCTGAAGTGCCAGAGGAATGAGGCCTGAGCATGTGATCCACCAAGGATACATTACTCACTACATTAAAGTTCATTTATTAAAATACAATAGATACCAAGTTGGGATTTTTATGTAAAAAGAAATAATTTTCAATTATTTTCATTACAAAGTCAAAATCTTGATTAAAATTTAATAGGAGAACTAGGTTGGATGTTGGATAGTATTAAAATTATTGATACTTAATGAGTGTTTTATTGATACCAAAAGGGAATGTGACACTAAAAGAACGTTTGTGTTTAAGAGTTAAATTCAATATAAATTTGTCCTGATTTTAGGTTGTCTTATACGCAGAAATATACAGTATTTTTTACACATCCTTGGTGTAATTTTAAGCTTTCAAGATATTAAATCTTTAAAAGGTTTTAAATATTTCATTTATTCATAAGAGTAATTTCATATTAGAAAAAATACATTATAATACACAGAAGGTATTGAAAATGGTTAGTTGAACAGTTTGGGTGGTGTTTTCATATGACTTGGCCCTAATGCATTTATGGTATTATTATAGTTTAGGACGGGAAAACGTCCTAATAGAAAAACTTTTCTTATAGATAAAAAACTGTTTTTCAATATTAAACTTACCCGATAATCATGTAGCTGTCAACTCCGTTGCCCGACAGAATTCTATGGAGGGATACGCCAGCTATCACAATACTAGAAGGGGGTGTACTTACCAGCGCCACCTGTGGCCAGGTACTCAATCATTTGTTGTTGACACCTCCTCAATTATTCCTCTGTCGTGCTTCCGGCTAGACGTTCTGGGATACGCTTATGGTCTTCGAGTTTATTCACGGATATTTGGTGAAGTATTCTCTCAGATTAACGGCTGTCGCTTTACTGGAATCCTTTTTATATTAGCTAGATAGCTTTTATATAATACTGATTAACGGTTAATGTTTTTGGATCACCCTTTGGCTAACTCTTTGAAACAAGATGTCTGACGTTTCGCAAGCCCCCTCCCATAGACGATGTAGGTCTTGCAATAGGCGTATTCCGAAGGCCTCGGTAGATCCTCACACCGCTTGTTCTGACTGTAGGGACAGGCCCTGTCTATTAGAAAATCGATGTGAGGAGTGCACCGGACTTTCGGAATTGGAATTTGTCCGTCTTTTAAAATATTCATCTAAGTTAGAGAGAGGTAGAGTTAGGAGAAGTTCTTCTCACTCTTCTATGTTTTCCTCACCTCATGATCCCCTACCTTTTCCTACCCCTGTAGTGGCTACCCCCGAACCTACTGTGTGCCCTCCGCCTGATATGTCAATTGTTTTGCGTGCTATTCAGGCTTTAGGAGATAAAGTAGAATCAGTGGTAAGTGACCATAAGTCTCTGATGGCCGAAGTTAAAGAACTGAAGGTCAAGAGTGCAGTGGGTGGAAATAGTGCCAGTGCTGTGACGAGTGCTAGTGTCGGTGCAGTGCCAAGTGCTAGTGGTGCCAGTGTGGTGCGTGAGGATTTTTCTGTGCGAGCCAGTCGTCCTCCCAGTCCGGGACCTCTTGCAAGCTCCCATGCCCAGGGGAGAAGCAATGTCGAAGGGCTTAAGGGTTCGACAGGCCTTGTTAGGCGCACAGAATTATCCTCGGTGGTTGCGGGCGTGTCTTCCTTAGACCGTCACTCCCACCTGCAGACGATTGAGCCCGTCTTCTCGTCCGCTGATCAACTAGCAGGGAAGAAACGTTGGTCTCAGGTCTCGAGACCGCTTAAACGTAGAGTTCAGTCAGCGAGTGCTCAGCCAGGTTGCAGTCATTGGCTCAGCTCTGACTCGCCTCAGTCATCGGTCGACTGTACTCCGCCCAAGAGGAGTAAGGTTCTGCCTAAACAGAGCCCGACTGTGACTTTACCTCAGTCTGTTATCGTTTCTGCCGACCCCAAGTGGACCCTGCTTCAGTCCATGCAAGCTCAGCTTTCGGACTTGATGCGTGAGTGTCGGGCTGAGAGTGTTGCACCTCCTCCTCCGCCTACACTCCCTCCACCAGTTCTCGCTCCGCCTGTGCTCGCCCAGCCTGCACCTGCTCCGCCTGGTCGCAGCACCATCTGCCAGGCGTACGATGTTGAGCCACTTTCGGAGTTCGCTGTTCCCAGTGTTGTTCAGCCTCAGCCTTCTTTAAGGCAACCCTTGCTTTGGGATCAGGAGAGTTATTCCACTCTTCCTCCGCCTCCCCTTGCTGCTCCACCAGTGGTGCAACTCTCGGTTGGGGTACAACAACCTCTCCCCTCCGTGAGTCTGTCTGCTCAACCATCGCTGCAGCGAGCTCAACCCTCCTCTAGGCAAGCTCCTCTACACCCTGGACTTGCGCTTCAGGAGCCTCAGCTTTCGAGAACTTTACCTTGTTCTGCGCAGCCTCAACCTCTTCATGCTCCACTCATCTCACAGGAACAGGAACGGACTACTCCGCCTCCGTCCTCCGCTCAGCTTGTGCAATCCTTGGGTTCAACTCTTGCTAGGAGTCAACCTCCTTCACCCATGCGCCTGCCTTCTGCTTCGTCTGTTGTTCAGCCTTTGCAGTCTGAGCCTCAGGTTTTCCCTCAGGAAGAGGAAACCTCTGTTATTGTTCCTACCCGTTCTGACTCTGCGGTTCAGCATTCTGGTCCGATCGCTTCGCTACCCTCTGCTGATGAAGTGTCAGATGATGAGGAGGCACACCTTGATCCCTCATCAGACGTGGAAGAGTCTAAGCTTTCTCCATTGTCGATTGATTTTCGAAAGGTCTTGGCTCTACTCAGGGAGATTTACCCAGACCACTTCGTCTCTGCTATTCCCCGCTCTCCTCCATCTGAGTTTTCGCTGGGCGTACAACAAGCTAAGTCCAACTATACTAAGCTTGTCCTAGCTAGATCCTCCAAGAGGGCTTTAAGGATCTTAGGGGAGTGGCTTCAGTCTAAACAACACCTTGGCAAGACTTCCTTCATGTTCCCTCCAACGAAGCTCGCTTCGAAAGGTTGCGTTTGGTATGCCACAGGGGAAGCACCAGGCTTGGGAGTACCTGCCTCTGCCCAGGCTGACTTCTCAAGTCTGGTGGACTCGCCTCGGAGGACTGCGATGAGACGCTCGAAGGTTTGTTGGACCTTCTCAGACCTGGATCATCTTCTGAAAGGGTTGTTCAGAGCTTTTGAAATGTTCAACTTTCTCGACTGGTGCCTGGGAGCCCTCAGCAAGAAAACCTCTCCTGCGGACAAAGATTCTGCCATGCTAATTATGTCCTGCATGGATAAGGCCATCAGAGATGGATCGGGTGAGCTAGCGTCGTTATTTGTATCAGGGGTGTTGAAGAAAAGGGAACAACTGTGTACCTTCCTCTCCGCCAGCATTACACCGTGCCAACGGTCACAACTCCTTTTTGCTCCACTCTCTAAGTTCCTCTTTCCCGAGGAGCTAGTTAAGGACTTGTCGGCTGCCCTGATACAGAAGGACACGCACGATCTTGTAGCCTCATCGGCTCGTAAGTCTAAGGTTACCACCTCTGTCCCCAAGACTTATCGCTCCCCAGTGGCTGATACCCCGGCTACGAGGTTCATACCGCCCTTTCGTGGTAGAGCCCCCAGCCGAGGAAGCTCCCGTCCAGACTCTCACAGGAGCAAGTCTAGGAAAGGACCCAGGACATCTAAGGGAAAGAACTGACTCTCAGATTCTCCAGACAACAGTAGGAGCCAGACTCAAGATCTTCTGGCGAGCTTGGGAGAAGAGAGGTGCAGACGCACAGTCTGTCAGTTGGCTGAGGTACGGTTACAGGATTCCATTCTGCCTCAAACCGCCTCTGACCACATCGCCCATCAACCTCTCTCCCAACTACAAAGAAGAGGACAAGAGGCTAGCATTGCAACAGGAGGTGTCGCTACTTGTGCAGAAGAAGGCAGTGGTTATAGTCCGGGACCATCAATCCCCGGGCTTCTACAACCGTCTCTTTCTTGTGGCCAAGAAGACAGGAGGTTGGAGACCGGTGCTGGACGTCAGCTCTCTCAACGAGTATGTCACCAAGCAGACGTTCACAATGGAGACGACCAAGTCGGTCTTAGCAGCGGTCAGACAGGAGGACTGGATGGTCTCGTTGGACTTGAAAGATGCATACTTTCACGTTCCCATTCATCCAGACTCCCAACCTTTCCTGAGATTCGTTTTCGGAAAGGTTGTCTTTCAGTTCCAAGCCCTGTGTTTTGGCCTAAGCACAGCTCCTATGGTCTTTACTCATCTGATGAGGAATGTAGCGAAATTCCTGCACTTATCGAACATCAGAGCCTCCCTCTACCTAGACGACTGGCTGTTGAGAGCCTCCACGAGTCGTCGTTGTCTGGAGAACCTCTCTTGGACTTTAGATCTAATCAGAGACCTAGGTCTATTAGTCAATATAGAGAAATCTCAACTCATTCCCTCCCAATCCATTGTGTACCTGGGAATGGAGATTCAGAGTCGGGATTTTCGGGCTTTTCCATCGGCCCCCAGGATAAACCAAGCCCTAGAGTGCATCATGAGCATGCTGAAGAGGAGCAATTGCTCAGTGAGACAGTGGATGAGTCTCACAGGGACCCTCTCATCACTGGCCCTGTTTGTCGAGCTAGGGAGACTCCACCTCCGCCCTCTTCAATTCCATCTTGCGGCTCATTGGGACAAGGGCTCGACTCTAGAAGCAGTCTCTATCCCTATCAACCAAGAGATGAAGACCACTCTCCTGTGGTGGAAGCACAATCTCCTTCTCAAGGAGGGTCTATCATTGGCCATCCAGACCCCCCATCTTCATCTCTTCTCGGATGCATCGGACTCGGGCTGGGGTGCGACCTTGGACGGACGGGAATGCTCAGGAGTATGGAACAAGGAACAAGGATTACTCCACATCAACTGCAAGGAACTGTTAGCAGTTCATCTTGCCCTGTTGAACTTCAAGTCCCTCCTGCTAGGCAAAGTGGTGGAGGTGAATTCAGACAACACCACAGCCTTGGCTTACATCTCCAAGCAAGGAGGGACCCATTCGAGGAGCCTTTACGAGATCGCAAGGGACCTCCTCATTTGGTCAAGAGGTCTAAACCTCACACTGGTCACGAGGTTCATCCAGGGCGATATGAATGTTTCAGCGGATCGCCTCAGCAGAAGGAATCAGGTCATTCCCACGGAATGGACCCTCCACAAGAGTGTGTGCAACAGACTTTGGACCTTGTGGGGTCAACCTACCATAGATCTGTTTGCCACCTCCATCACCAAGAGACTTCCGCTTTATTGTTCCCCTGTTCCAGACCCTGCAGCGGTTCATGTGGATGCTTTTCTTCTGAACTGGTCCCATCTCGACCTGTACGCATTCCCTCCGTTCAAGATAATAAACAAAGTTCTGCAGAAATTCGTCTCGCACGAAGGGACACGGCTGACGCTGGTTGCTCCCCTTTGGCCTGCAAGAGAATGGTACACAGAGGTACTTCAATGGCTAGTCGACTTCCCCAGGACTCTACCTCTAAGAGTGGACCTTCTACGTCAACCACACGTAGACAGGTTGCACCCAAACCTCCACGCTCTTCGACTGACTGCCTTCAGACTGTCGAAAGATTCGCTAGAGCTAGAGGCTTTTCGAAGGAGGCAGCCAGTGCGATTGCCAGAGCTAGAAGAATTTCCACTCGTAGAGTCTACCAGTCTAAGTGGGAGGTCTTCCGAAGCTGGTGTAGAGCCAATTCAATATCCTCTACCAATACCTCTGTGATCCAAATAGCTGACTTCCTTCTTCATCTTAGGAATGAGAGATCCCTTTCAACACCTACGATTAAAGGATATAGGAGCATGTTGGCCTCAGTTCTCCGCCACAGGGGTTTGGACCTGTCTTCCAACAAGGACCTTCAAGACATTCTCAAGTCTTTTGAGACGTCTAAAGAACGTCGTCTTTCCACTCCAGGCTGGAATCTAGACGTAGTCTTAAGGTTCCTTATGACATCTAGGTTCGAACCTCTCCAGTCAGCTTCCTTCAAGGATCTTACCCTCAAGACTGCTTTTCTCGTTTGCCTTGCAACAGCTAAGAGAGTCAGTGAGGTTCATGCCTTCAGCAAGAACATTGGTTTCACAACCGAATCTGCAACATGTTCTTTTCAGCTTGGATTCCTAGCAAAGAACGAGCTTCCTTCACGTCCTTGGCCTAGATCGTTCGAAATACCTAGCCTCTCCAACATGGTAGGTAACGAACTAGAGAGAGTTCTTTGCCCTGTCAGAGCTCTCAAATATTATCTGAAGAGGTCTAAACCTATTCGAGGACAGTCAGAAGCCTTATGGTGTGCCATCAAGAAACCCTCGAGACCCATGTCCAAGAATGGGCTTTCGTACTATATAAGGCTTCTGATCAGAGAAGCACATTCTCACTTAAAGGAGGAAGACCTTGCATTGCTGAAGGTAAGGACCCACGAAGTAAGAGCTGTAGCTACTTCGTTGGCCTTTAATAAAAACCGTTCTCTGCAGAGCATTATGGATGCAACCTATTGGAGGAGCAAGTCAGTGTTTGCATCATTTTATCTGAAAGATGTCCAGTCTCTTTACGAGAACTGCTACACCCTGGGACCATTCGTAGCAGCGAGTGCAGTAGTAGGTGAGGGCTCAGCCACTACATTCCCTTAATCCCATAACCTTTTTAACCTTTCTCTTGAATACTTTTATTGTTGTTTTTATGGTTGTTACGGTAGGCTAAGAAGCCTTCCGCATCCTTGGATTTGGCGGGTGGTCTATTCATTCTTGAGAAGCGCCTGGGTTAAAGGTTTGGTAGAGGTCCTTTAGTAGGGTTGCAACCCCTTGTACTTTGGCACCTTTGGGTTGATTCAGCCTCCAAGAGGAACGCTGCGCTCAGTAAGGAAGACGAACTTTAAATAAAAGGCAGAGTAACGGTTCTATTCGACTTCCTTACCAGGTACTTATTATTTCATTGTTATTTGAGATAACTGTTATATGAAATATGGGATACTTAGCTATCCTTTAATCATGTACACTGGTTTTCACCCACCTCCCTGGGTGTGAATCAGCTACATGATTATCGGGTAAGTTTAATATTGAAAAATGTTATTTTTATTAATAAAATAAATTTTTGAATATACTTACCCGATAATCATGATTTAATCGACCCTCCCTTTCCTCCCCAGAGAGAACCAGTGGACCGAGGAATAATTGAGGAGGTGTCAACAACAAATGATTGAGTACCTGGCCACAGGTGGCGCTGGTAAGTACACCCCCTTCTAGTATTGTGATAGCTGGCGTATCCCTCCATAGAATTCTGTCGGGCAACGGAGTTGACAGCTACATGATTATCGGGTAAGTATATTCAAAAATTTATTTTATTAATAAAAATAACATATTGTTCCTACCCGTTCTGACTCTGCGGTTCAGCATTCTGGTCCGATCGCTTCGCTACCCTCTGCTGATGAGGTGTCGGATGATGAGGAGGCACACCTTGATCCCTCATCAGACGTGGAAGAGTCTAAGCTTTCTCCATTGTCGATTGATTTTCGAAAGGTCTTGGCTCTACTCAGGGAGATTTACCCAGACCACTTCGTCTCTGCTATTCCCCGCTCTCCTCCATCTGAGTTTTCGCTGGGCGTACAACAAGCTAAGTCCAACTATACTAAGCTTGTCCTAGCTAGATCCTCCAAGAGGGCTTTAAGGATCTTAGGGGAGTGGCTTCAGTCTAAACAACACCTTGGCAAGACTTCCTTCATGTTCCCTCCAACGAAGCTCGCTTCGAAAGGTTGCGTTTGGTATGCCACAGGGGAAGCACCAGGCTTGGGAGTACCTGCCTCTGCCCAGGCTGACTTCTCAAGTCTGGTGGACTCGCCTCGGAGGACTGCGATGAGACGCTCGAAGGTTTGTTGGACCTTCTCAGACCTGGATCATCTTCTGAAAGGGTTGTTCAGAGCTTTTGAAATGTTCAACTTTCTCGACTGGTGCCTGGGAGCCCTCAGCAAGAAAACCTCTCCTGCGGACAAAGATTCTGCCATGCTAATCATGTCCTGCATGGATAAGGCCATCAGAGATGGATCGGGTGAGCTAGCGTCGTTATTTGTATCAGGGGTGTTGAAGAAAAGGGAACAACTGTGTACCTTCCTCTCCGCCAGCATTACACCGTGCCAACGGTCACAACTCCTTTTTGCTCCACTCTCAAAGTTCCTCTTTCCCGAGGAGCTAGTTAAGGACTTGTCGGCTGCCCTGATACAGAAGGACACGCACGATCTTGTAGCCTCATCGGCTCGTAAGTCTAAGGTTACCACCTCTGTCCCCAAGACTTATCGCTCCCCAGTGGCTGATACCCCGGCTACGAGGTTCATACCGCCCTTTCGTGGTAGAGCCCCCAGCCGAGGAAGCTCCCGTCCAGACTCTCACAGGAGCAAGTCTAGGAAAGGATCCAGGACATCTAAGGGAAAGAACTGACTCTCAGATTCTCCAGACAACAGTAGGAGCCAGACTCAAGATCTTCTGGCGAGCCTGGGAGAAGAGAGGTGCAGACGCACAGTCTGTCAGTTGGCTGAGGTACGGTTACAGGATTCCATTCTGCCTCAAACCGCCTCTGACCACATCGCCCATCAACCTCTCTCCCAACTACAAAGAAGAGGACAAGAGGCTAGCATTGCAACAGGAGGTGTCGCTACTTGTGCAGAAGAAGGCAGTGGTTATAGTCCGGGACCATCAATCCCCGGGCTTCTACAACCGTCTCTTTCTTGTGGCCAAGAAGACAGGAGGTTGGAGACCGGTGCTGGACGTCAGCTCTCTCAACGAGTATGTCACCAAGCAGACGTTCACAATGGAGACGACCAAGTCGGTCTTAGCAGCGGTCAGACAGGAGGACTGGATGGTCTCGTTGGACTTGAAAGATGCATACTTTCACGTTCCCATTCATCCAGACTCCCAACCTTTCCTGAGATTCGTTTTCGGAAAGGTTGTCTATCAGTTCCAAGCCCTGTGTTTTGGCCTAAGCACAGCTCCTATGGTCTTTACTCATCTGATGAGGAATGTAGCGAAATTCCTTCACTTATCGAACATCAGAGCCTCCCTCTACCTAGACGACTGGCTGTTGAGAGCCTCCACGAGTCGTCGTTGTCTGGAGAACCTCTCTTGGACTTTAGATCTAATCAGAGACCTAGGTCTATTAGTCAATATAGAGAAATCTCAACTCATTCCCTCCCAATCCATTGTGTACCTGGGAATGGAGATTCAGAGTCGGGATTTTCGGGCTTTTCCATCGGCCCCCAGGATAAACCAAGCCCTAGAGTGCATCATGAGCATGCTGAAGAGGAGCAATTGCTCAGTGAGACAGTGGATGAGTCTCACAGGGACCCTCTCATCACTGGCCCTGTTTGTCGAGCTAGGGAGACTCCACCTCCGCCCTCTTCAATTCCATCTTGCGGCTCATTGGGACAAGGGCTCGACTCTAGAAGCAGTCTCTATCCCTATCAACCAAGAGATGAAGACCACTCTCCTGTGGTGGAAGCACAATCTCCTTCTCAAGGAGGGTCTATCATTGGCCATCCAGACCCCCCATCTTCATCTCTTCTCGGATGCATCGGACTCGGGCTGGGGTGCGACCTTGGACGGACGGGAATGCTCAGGAGTATGGAACAAGGAACAAGGATTACTCCACATCAACTGCAAGGAACTGTTAGCAGTTCATCTTGCCCTGTTGAACTTCAAGTCCCTCCTGCTAGGCAAAGTGGTGGAGGTGAATTCAGACAACACCACAGCCTTGGCTTACATCTCCAAGCAAGGAGGGACCCATTCGAGGAGCCTTTACGAGATCGCAAGGGACCTCCTCATTTGGTCAAGAGGTCTAAACCTCACACTGGTCACGAGGTTCATCCAGGGCGATATGAATGTTTCAGCGGATCGCCTCAGCAGAAGGAATCAGGTCATTCCCACGGAATGGACCCTCCACAAGAGTGTGTGCAACAGACTTTGGACCTTGTGGGGTCAACCTACCATAGATCTGTTTGCCACCTCCATCACCAAGAGACTTCCGCTTTATTGTTCCCCTGTTCCAGACCCTGCAGCGGTTCATGTGGATGCTTTTCTTCTGAACTGGTCCCATCTCGACCTGTACGCATTCCCTCCGTTCAAGATAATAAACAAAGTTCTGCAGAAATTCGTCTCGCACGAAGGGACACGGCTGACGCTGGTTGCTCCCCTTTGGCCTGCAAGAGAATGGTACACAGAGGTACTTCAATGGCTAGTCGACTTCCCCAGGACTCTACCTCTAAGAGTGGACCTTCTACGTCAACCACACGTAGACAGGTTGCACCCAAACCTCCACGCTCTTCGACTGACTGCCTTCAGACTGTCGAAAGATTCGCTAGAGCTAGAGGCTTTTCGAAGGAGGCAGCCAGTGCGATTGCCAGAGCTAGAAGAATTTCCACTCGTAGAGTCTACCAGTCTAAGTGGGAGGTCTTCCGAAGCTGGTGTAGAGCCAATTCAATATCCTCTACCAATACCTCTGTGATCCAAATAGCTGACTTCCTTCTTCATCTTAGGAATGAGAGATCCCTTTCAACACCTACGATTAAAGGATATAGGAGCATGTTGGCCTCAGTTCTCCGCCACAGGGGTTTGGACCTGTCTTCCAACAAGGACCTTCAAGACATTCTCAAGTCTTTTGAGACGTCTAAAGAACGTCGTCTTTCCACTCCAGGCTGGAATCTAGACGTAGTCTTAAGGTTCCTTATGACATCTAGGTTCGAACCTCTCCAGTCAGCTTCCTTCAAGGATCTTACCCTCAAGACTGCTTTTCTCGTTTGCCTTGCAACAGCTAAGAGAGTCAGTGAGGTTCACGCCTTCAGCAAGAACATTGGTTTCACAACCGAATCTGCAACATGTTCCTTTCAGCTTGGATTCCTAGCAAAGAACGAGCTTCCTTCACGTCCTTGGCCTAGATCGTTCGAAATACCTAGCCTCTCCAACATGGTAGGTAACGAACTAGAGAGAGTTCTTTGCCCTGTCAGAGCTCTCAAATATTATCTGAAGAGGTCTAAACCTATTCGAGGACAGTCAGAAGCCTTATGGTGTGCCATCAAGAAACCCTCGAGACCCATGTCCAAGAATGGGCTTTCGTACTATATAAGGCTTCTGATCAGAGAAGCACATTCTCACTTAAAGGAGGAAGACCTTGCATTGCTGAAGGTAAGGACCCACGAAGTAAGAGCTGTAGCTACTTCGTTGGCCTTTAATAAAAACCGTTCTCTGCAGAGCATAATGGATGCAACCTATTGGAGGAGCAAGTCAGTGTTTGCATCATTTTATCTGAAAGATGTCCAGTCTCTTTACGAGAACTGCTACACCCTGGGACCATTCGTAGCAGCGAGTGCAGTAGTAGGTGAGGGCTCAGCCACTACATTCCCTTAATCCCATAACCTTTTTAACCTTTCTCTTGAATACTTTTATTGTTGTTTTTATGGTTGTTACGGTAGGCTAAGAAGCCTTCCGCATCCTTGGATTTGGCGGGTGGTCTATTCATTTTTGAGAAGCGCCTGGGTTAAAGGTTTGGTAGAGGTCCTTTAGTAGGGTTGCAACCCCTTGTACTTTGGCACCTTTGGGTTGATTCAGCCTCCAAGAGGAACGCTGCGCTCAGTAAGGAAGACGAACTTTAAATAAAAGGCAGAGTAACGGTTCTATTCGACTTCCTTACCAGGTACTTATTATTTCATTGTTATTTGAGATAACTGTTATATGAAATATGGGATACTTAGCTATCCTTTAATCATGTACACTGGTTTTCACCCACCTCCCTGGGTGTGAATCAGCTACATGATTATCGGGTAAGTTTAATATTGAAAAATGTTATTTTTATTAATAAAATAAATTTTTGAATATACTTACCCGATAATCATGATTTAATCGACCCTCCCTTTCCTCCCCAGAGAGAACCAGTGGACCGAGGAATAATTGAGGAGGTGTCAACAACAAATGATTGAGTACCTGGCCACAGGTGGCGCTGGTAAGTACACCCCCTTCTAGTATTGTGATAGCTGGCGTATCCCTCCATAGAATTCTGTCGGGCAACGGAGTTGACAGCTACATGATTATCGGGTAAGTATATTCAAAAATTTATTTTATTAATAAAAATAACATTTTCTTTGAAAAGGACGTATACTTTTGTCGCAAATAAATAGATATACCTTAATATATCCTATAACAATGGGGGCCACCCATTTGGAAGTGGTGGGTTTTGGCTGGGCTGGAGAATCGATAGATAATGGTAAAACTAACCTTTTCTTCTCTGTACATTTTTCTCTGGGATGTGTGATAAATCCAGGAAAGATTTCACAAAATATTGACATCCTATGCTCCTGAGATATTTCTCCTTTGTTTGTTGACATTCTACAATTTGCATGTACAGTATCTGCTCATGTTCGTTCGTGTGAACATTCCTTGTTGTGCACTAACAACGTTTTTTTTTCTGCCCATTAGCCACTCCCTCACTGTCTTTCTACCAATAGGATCACTCCTGTTCGTTTGTTTGTACATAGCCCCTCCTGTTATCTTCTTTCAATGGGAGTCGGGATTCCTTTTTCCCAAGAATATTCAAACATTCTACACAAATTTAGCCCACTGATTCTGTTTGTATGCAATCCCCCTATAGGTATGTGTTTCTCACACTGACAAGTTTAAACAGATTTCTTCGTCATGTTTAAGTAATTTGGCGCTGTTTTGCCTTTAATCACCTTGTTACTGTATATAGACTTTTCATAAAGGAAATACCTACTTTGGATGTGTTACCTGTAGAGATGCGGTTTAGTCAACGTTTTACCTGAAATATGATGTATATTTGTTACGTCCCCGTCCTCCTAGCAAGGTATAATCGAGTAATGGCCAGGTTAAGTAAGCAGTGTGTGTATCACTCCAAGAATCCTTACCTGGTCAAGTCACAATGCTTAGTTCTCTCGTACATACTAATTGCTCAGGCCGTCAGCTCTCACTCACACGCTAGAGTTAATGAGGTGAGAGGGTTCCACTAATAAGCTCGTGCAAAGCATAGGGTCGCACCATACCCCGGGTCAAGTTACCAGCCAGTTGGTTAGAACTTCTACCCACCTAAGGGTGAGTCTCATATAATAAAGAGCAAAAAGTTTGTAGGTGGTGTCAGAACAAATGACAAATTTGGAAGTAATTTGTATTTTTCCTAACCATACAAACCTTAAGCTCTTTATTCATGCTGGATCGCCATCACCTATAGCCCTGTGAGCCCTGCCAGCAATCAAAAGTGACGTCATATCACCAGTGAGTGTGAGAGCGCGGTGTTAGTCTACCCCTCACTAAACCCTGCTGGTTAGTGGTTGAGTTGTTCACCTCGTTAAAAGTCTTAATGGTAGTTCAGCTTTGCCCAAGTAATATTCTCATATAATAAAGAGCTCAAGGTTTGCCTGGTTTGGAAATTTACAAATTACCTGTACTTCCAAATTTGTCATATTTTATAATAACAATTGTTTGAACAAGAAACAGTTGTAATAAATATGGTAACTCATTACACAAAACTGATAAATATTGCTAGGTTTATAATATAGTTCTAGGTATTGTTGGAAAAAGTACAAGATAGAAAAATTGTTTTCTATTTATGGTAAAGTTTTTTATTATTTGTGTGTTGTGTATATCAGTTGCATCACATACATACATATACCAAAGGCACTTCCCCCAATTTTGGGGGGTAGCCGACAACAACAAGAAACAAAACAAAAAGGGGACCTCTACTCTCTACGTTCCTCCAGCCTAACCAGGGACTCAGCCGAGTTCAGCTGGTACTGCTAGGGTGCCACAGCCCAACCTCCCACATTTCCACCACAGATGAAGCTTCATACTGCTGAGTCCCCTACTGCTGCTACCTCCGCGGTCATCTAAGGCACCGGAGGAAGCAGCAGGGCCTACCGGAACTGCGTCACAATCGCTCGCCATTCATTCCTATTTCTAGCACGCTCTCTTGCCTCTCTCACATCTATCCTCCTATCACCCAGAGCTTTCTTCACACCATCCATCCACCCAAACCTTGGCCTTCCTCTTGTACTTCTCCCATCAACTCTTGCATTCATCACCTTCTTTAGCAGACAGCCATTTTCCATTCTCTCAACATGGCCAAACCACCTCAACACATTCATATCCACTCTAGCCGCTAACTCATTTCTTACACCCGTTCTCACCCTCACCACTTCGTTCCTAACCCTATCTACTCGAGATACACCAGCCATACTCCTCAGACACTTCATCTCAAACACATTCAATTTCTGTCTCTCCATCACTTTCATTCCCCACAACTCCGATCCATACATCACAGTTGGTACAATCACTTTCTCATATAGAACTCTCTTTACATTCATGCCCAATCCTCTATTTTTTACTACTCCCTTAACTGCCCCCAACACTTTGCAACCTTCATTCACTCTCTGACGTACATCTGCTTCCACTCCACCATTTGCTGCAACAACAGACCCCAAGTACTTAAACTGATCCACCTCCTCAAGTAACTCTCCATTCAACATGACATTCAACCTTGCACCACCTTCCCTTCTCGTACATCTCATAACCTTACTCTTACCCACATTAACTCTCAACTTCCTTCTCTCACACACCCTTCCAAATTCTGTCACTAGTCGGTCAAGCTTCTCTTCTGTGTCTGCTACCAGTACAGTATCATCCGCAAACAACAACTGATTTACCTCCCATTCATGATCATTCTCGCCTACCAGTTTTAATCCTCGTCCAAGCACTCTAGCATTCACCTCTCTCACCACTCCATCAACATACAAGTTAAACAACCACGGCGACATCACACATCCCTGTCTCAGCCCCACTCTCACCGGAAACCAATCGCTCACCTCATTTCCTATTCTAACACATGCTTTACTACCTGTGTAGAAACTTTTCACTGCTTGCAACAACCTTCCACCAACTCCATATAACCTCATCACATTCCACATTGCTTCCCTATCAACTCTATCATATGCTTTCTCCAGATCCATAAACGCAACATACACCTCCTTACCTTTTGCTAAATATTTCTCGCATATCTGCCTAACTGTAAAAATCTGATTCATACAACCCCTACCTCTTCTAAAACCACCCTGTACTTCCAAGATTGCATTCTCTGTTTTATCCTTAATCCTATTAATCAGTATTCTACCATACACTTTTCCAACTACACTCAGTTGCATAATCTCCATTTATCAGTCACTGATATACAGTATTACCTTTTTTGTTTTATTATTTTATACTATTCCTTTATTCATCATTTAATTTCTACGTATGTGGTACTACTTTAAATTTAATTTTTTTTTATTGTATTTATTTTATTTCTATTTGTTTGCATTTTTTCTCAATATATGTAGAATTTCGAACACAATTTGGGAAAAAATGCTAGGTACTTTAAATTTCTATAATATTTATTATTGGTTTTATCAAATAGTTTGCAACATTTCTTCCCATAGTGCATTAAAACTATATTAATCAAACAAGAATAATTTATTCCATAATATTAATTTATACCTAACACATTTTTAATATTATATTTTGACAATTATTAAAACGCATTCAAATAGGCTATATAAAGTCACGTGGTATGTAAATTGCTAGAGTCCATATTGCGATAGTATCAATGATATCAAGCCGTTCATATAATTTTGTCCTGCCATGGCACAGCACCGGCGTACTGCCATGACGAAACGCAAGAAGAAGAAGCCCCTGCTGCTGACCGAAGAGCAAGAAGTCAAATTGGGAGAGTGGCTGAGGGAACACCCAGAATTATATAACAAGGGGATAAGGTCCTTCAAAGACACCTCCATGAAGAACAGATTATGGGAAGAAAAAGCTGCTGAATACGGCGTTGAATCTGGGGTCATTCTACGTGTGTGGTACGAGAGCATTCGGACGAAGGTGGGGAAGTTGACAAGGGACAGATCGGACTCAGCGCAGAAGGACATGACTGAACGGGAGGTTTTCATCATGAACAACTTCAGCTTCTTGAAAGATCACATATCCCGCATAAGGGGCCGCAGTGTAAGTCCAATGTAATTTGCATGAAAGTATATTGAATGACATTGTGATACAGTACTTGTATGTTGTTTTGTTATTTTGACAACATATTTATTTGATTTTTATTTTGTGTACTTGCAGTTACGGTCCAACATCCAAGAGGCGACAGGAGCACCTCCACCTTCGTCCGGGTCAGACGTGGAGGACCTCCCCATGAGGAGTTCTCAACAGCTGTCATCACAGCCAAAGTCAGTACCAGGCCCTTCAACTTCGAGAGGGATAAAAAGGAAGAAACCCCCAACTTCAGCCAGTGCTGCAAAGACCACCTTGTCAGAGTCTAGAGTTGGTGATACTGAAATCATCACCATTATAGACCAGCTCAAGACTCAGACATCTGAAGCCAAGAAAATACAGGGACACATATCGACTCTAATGCAAGAAGACACCACGTCAGAGCACCATTTGTGGGGTTCCTTCATCGGAAAGATGTGTTCCAAGATAGACCCCAGCCTCATCCACCAGTATTATCGTGAGAGTCTCAACCATGTCTTGGGTTTTATCGACCGCTCAAACGCCATCCTCTCTCTTCCTCCAGTACCTCAGCGCACACCCAGCAACTTCCCCCAGCAGCAGCAGCAACAGCAAGAGCAACAGCAAGAGCAACAGCAGCAGCAGTTATAGTAAGAATATCAGCAGTAACAGTAATAGCAAGGGCAACTGCAGCAGCAGTAATACCAAGAACAACAGCAACAGAAGCCCTCAGAATTGTTCACGACTCTGCTTCCACCATCATCAGGGTCCATACAACAACAAGGACAACAACAACAACAACAAGGGGCAAGTGTTGGGCACTTCATTACTAGAGCTGTTGGACCTTTCCAACCTTTAGTTTAGTAGATTGTGCAGAATATATCATAGACTGTATCAAATGAGTTTGTTTTGGTATAGATACAAACCTTTTCGCTCTATACAGTGGATACTATCTCAGCGAACACTAAAAACTAGCCTGAAGACCTTTTAGCGAGATAAAACCACCTGCCGTTAATTAGCGGGAAGGGGCTAACGGTGGGTAGACCAACCACCCGACTCACACGCTTACCGGTGAAATTGTCTCTTTATTTTAGTTCAGTAAAGAATGGACTTGCTGTCGTTGTCTCTCGTTAACCCTATTTTCGTCATACAAAATATACTAACTGCCCCCTAAAACTTTAAATCCTTATCATTTTTTCTTTCAGAGTGTTGGTTTGTGAAACTCCATCATGCGAGTTTGTCCTGGCATAAAGGGTCGCTGCTGCGGCACCCTCATTTCAGCTGTGGAGATAGATCCTCATGTCCTTTATCCTGGGTGCTGGGGTCATTATTTTATCTAGGAGTCTGCTTGTAGGGTGTGTTGGGAGTGACCATCCTCCCAGTGGGTGAGGTTTAGTAGGTGCTGGAAGAAGAACCCCAAACAGGACTCTTCCCCTTTGGGTTCATCCTCGAAGCTGTCTTTCTTTGTTGACTTGTTTCCATCATTCTGGTCTGGCGAACGGTTGAGTAAGAGGGATGGCCCTTTGACCCCTGGACAACCTTGCGGTTCTGAAAACTTTGTCGCTTCCGCTAGCAAAGGGGCAAGGCTCCTCGACTGAAGGAGAGTCTCTTGCTGCTGCTGTCTGTGTGTCAGCTTTGGCTTTCCTTGGTGCTTTTGGGTTCCTCTTCTAAGGAACGGTCTCTAGAGGTTCTGCAGATAGGAACACAGCGGGAGCGCATACCTGCCTCCTAAGGGTCGACTACGGTCTTCCCCTTAGAGGCTCGAGAGGTTGGGTACTGAAGGAACTTCTTGTGTCTCCATGTGCTGTAACCTCTGCTTCTGCTCTTCCACCTTCTGTCGTTACAGACGAATACCCTTCAGAGTTACCCATGAGGGGATCCCTCCGAGGTGAACCCAGAAACTGGCTACGGCCATGCTTCTCATCTCGCAGTTTACAATGCTCCCCCTCATCCTGAGCCTGCTCAGCATGTTGGGGGTATGCAAAGTTCATTGCATCAAGCTCTGCTCTCTGGTGATGAACACCCATTTTGTTTGCGAGAGAAGTGCCTCTCTCCCAAGTTTCCCAAGAGGTCACCTTCACGGGGTTTTAAGTAAAGAGTGCTAGAAATGTCGATGCCTCATTCTAGCTTTTCGGAGCTAAACGACGATGGGGTCAGATGGCTTTTGACAGCTCCCACGCTTTGCTGTTGTGTCTGTAGGACAATGCAAAACTATGGTACTGCAAAACATCCAGCGTTTTGCAAGGCCAACTACTTTGGGAATTGTGCCTTGGATTTTGACCTCTTATGAGGGAGAATTTGCTGTTCTGTCGGCATGCACCAGTTCCATCTCAGCCTTGTTTGTTTTTTCACAAGCGAACACCTCTTCACGAAGGAGGTAAGAAGGCTGCTTGTAAACCTCCTGTGGGAGGTATAACGAACGTGAAATCCTTGCTTCATGGTGTGTCAGTGAGTGTAAACATAGACCCTAGTCTCATAGTGAAGTCCTGTGCAGTGTTGCGCACCCATCCACTGAGCGCTATGGAGGTAGGTGAGCAAGCTCCTTTGCCTGACGAAGGTCTGCGAGCAGCCCAGGTTGCTCGCCATTCTACTCATAGCGAGTTGGCAATGCTGTACCTTACTCACTCACGTGCAGAGCTTCCACTTTGCAGTTGCCTCAAGTACATGCTACAGTACTTTGGTAGCGAGTATTCTCTCTTCAATCGATAAGACAGCAACCACGTGCTCGCCACCTTACTTGTACCCACCTTGATTGGAGTGCGTCAAGGGTCATCTCACCTATGTTTTCCTCGCCAACATTTGCCTCACCAGCGCTTGCCTCGTCAGCATTTATTATGTCTCCCTATGGCCCAGCAATCTTGCTCCCCAGGAATCACTACTGCAGTAGCTTCTCCCACTTTTTCTGTTTGCCTTATTCTTGCAGCTGGCAAGAGTGCGTTCATTTGGAGCAACAAGTTGTTCAGTCTCGACTTCTTAAGGAAGCAGACATCTTAGCGGAGCTTGACATCCCAGCATGTCATCATCATCCTTTCCTTAGGACCCCACCTAAAGCAAAGAAACCATTGCGTAGGGTTCCATCAAACGCTCCGACCTATTCCAAGGACACCTGGCTTGGTGACTTTGTAAAGACAGTACAGCAGGTGGTCTCAGGACCGACCTAAGATCCTCCGGCGTTACCTCCACAAAGTACACCTTCCATCCCTTTGGAGGCTTCTGAGTCTTCCAGTAAGGGTAGTCCTCCTTTGGATCCAAGCTACAGTAGTGCTTTGGAAGGGCAGGTGCCTCCTTTGGCGGCACCTTGCCCTTTTTCTCCTCAGAGGTCATCAAGATACCAGCAGTACCTCTCCACTAAGGCCACTACCACTTGCCGTGATCTAGAGTGCGAAGGCTTGGTATTTACCCTATCAAACTTCAAAAGAGAAAATGGGGGCATTAATTGTCGAGGCCCCTTAGGGGACTTCCATAACCAGCCCGAACCAACAGGAACTCTAGGTCTTGTTCACGAATAACTATCGGCTCTTACCAATTGAATGGGACTGACATTCACCTGCCGCTCCTCCGCCGGAGGCATCATTACTTCCTCCTATACATTTTGTGGCCATTCAGCCTAGGGAGACTACATGGAAAGAGGTTCGTTCTCCCCTCGCTAACTTTTCCATCTGACCACGAGAAATGAAGGATACGAAGAACAATATGAAGAACTGGCACTCGGCAATCAACCTGTCAGCTTCGACAGAGGGGCCTTGGAATCCCACGTCCGTTTCTGAAAGACCAGAAGAAGCGGCCTTCCCTTGAAGTCTCAAGTCTCTGCCAGCCTATCAGAGAAGAACCCTTTGACGACGGTTCCGATCATTCTGATGGGATGCTTCCTAAGTCCGTCAGCCCAAAGATCTCTCTGTTGGAGCCAAAGAACTCTGATCACATCTTTATTGAGCTGCTAGCCTGTATCCGGAAGATTAACTCCGCGGGAGAACCGGATCAAGTACCCACTGAGAGAAAGGACACTGTCCTTGACCTCTTTTATGACACCCCCAAACCCACCAAGACTAGGGTAACCTTGCCCTGGTCTAGAGGGGTTAAGGTTGCCAAGAAGAGGGCATATGCCCAATTGGCAGGAGTGCCTCAGTCCCTTTAGTATGTGAACGCTTCTTGTATGCTTCCTCCGCCGTATGTACAACGAAGGAAGTAATATGAGATACTACTGGAAGACGATCGATCTCCCATTTCATTAGACCCAGCTATTATGGCGTTGACCCAGAATATGCCCCTGGACAAGTTGGTATCCCTGTCAGTGATTTTCTCTGCAAAAGATGCTGCAAACATAGAGTGGGTGGCAAAGTGAGCAGCTTCATGGTTGGACTACTGGTTGGGGTCAGTGGGATATCTTTCCAGGAATGAAGACTTTTCCACCAACCAGAAGAAGGAAGCAACATCAGCCTTCCTTCTCTCTGGCACTAAGACGATGGAATTCCTTCTCCACAACGTTCTCAACCAGTAGATCACCGGAGTTTTCAGAAGATGTGAAGCGGTCCTCTCAAAATTCTTTAAGCAGGTACCACAGAGGGAAGCTATGAAGCTTTGTGACTCCTCGATGAATGGTCATTTCCTCTTTAACGTGAAGGATATCGAGGCAGTCGCAGAGAGATGGAGGAAGGCGAGTGACGTCTCCCTCCTCCATTGGGCAATTACTTCTCACCCATGCTCTGTGGTACCTCCTCGACAGAGATCATCACTAGTAATTCGTCAGGGACACAAGAAGACGTCTCATGCCACAGCAGGCGGCTTCTAGGAAAAAAGGGCCCAAACAACCTTTTTTAGGCTCTTGGTTCAATAGGTAGAGGAGGCTGAGATGGAAGGTATGGCTGATTCCACTAGAGAGCCATTCCTTGGTCAGTCTCCGTTTGCCGAGCAGGATGCCTTGTCCCATTCACTCTCCTCCAACCCCCGAGTAACCTGAAATTCATTGATCTTGAGCTCCTACGTGAGGGAATCTGCGAAGGAGCAACCTAGGGAATCTGTAAAGGAGCAGTCTATTCGTCCCGAAGTCCAGACCATGCTGAAGAAAGATGCTCTCCAAGAAGTTCCAGACAGGTTCCCATGCTTTTTCAGTGTACTCTTTCTTGTTGAGGCTGAATACCAGTCATAGACCTCTCAGCCTTGAACAAGTTTATCCAACAGCCCTGTTCAAATTGGAGATGGCCTAAATGGTCATACAGACTTTCAGACCAAAGGACTTCATGATTACTCTGGATCTGAAAGATGCATACTTCCAGGTTCTCATTCATTCATTGTCAAGGAACTATGCTAAACAACAAGATATACCAATTCAAAGTGCTGTGATTAAGCCTGTCCACAGCACCTCAGGTCTTCACTTAGGTTTTCTCCCAAGTGTTGACCTGGGCGCACAAGAACAGAATTCGTCTACTTCGTTACTTAGACGATTGGCCGATTCTTGCAGACTTGATAGATACTCTTTTCCTTAATCGAGACAAACTCCTCGAGTTTTGCCATGCTCTGGGGATTGTGGTAAATTGTGAGAAGTACTCTCTGCTTTCATTGCAAGATCTGTTATATCTTGGGATGAAAGTAGACACTTGACTAGGCAAAGTTGAATAGAGAGATTGAAACGGGCTGCTTTCCCCTTTCTGTGGCAAGACAAGCTACCAGCACATCGGTGGCTGAAGCTGCTGGATCGTCTGTCTTCTTTAGAGCGGCTGGTGCCCAATGGGCGTCTTCACATCTGATCTCTCCAGTAGCTGCTGAAGGCCTTTTGGTCTTGGCACAATGACCCTCCGAACCTCTTGGTTCCGATAGGGTCAGAGTAAAAGAGAGACCTGAATTGGTGGGTTTCAGACACTAACCTACTCTGGAAAATAGACCTCTCTCTTCCCCCCGAAATTGATGCTCTTTACTGATGTGTCAAAAGAAGGATGGGGACTCGCTTGTTGCACCACACGGCCTCCGGACTGTGGTCCGAGCCCGAACGATAGTGCCATATAAACCTCCTGAAAATGAGGGCAGCCCTTCTAGCTCTGAAGCAATAACATCAGCTCCTTTCATGATTCTGTGGTGCTGATGAGTAACAATACCATGGTAGTGGCATAAATAAACGAGCAAGGAGGTACTTTTTCACAGCTCCTGTGCTATCTAGCTGTGGAGATTCTAAGATGGATGGAAGACAACTCAGTAGTCCTATCAGCTTGATTCATTCCGGGCAAGAGAAATGTGCTGGTGGACAAACTGAGCAGGAAGACTCAACATAGTTAACTCTGAGTGGTCTTTGAATCGCTAGATAGTGAAAAAAGTCCTGACGTTATGGGGTTCACCGACGATCGACTTGTTTGTGATGTCCCTCAACCGTAAGCTTCAGTATCAGATCCCCAGGCCTGCTGGCAGTATACCTTTTAATATCCATGGGACAAGATGGACATTTGCACTTCCCCCTTTTGCCTAGTAAGAAGACTATTAAAAAAAGTAAGGGCTTCATAAGATATCTCAATCACCCTCATAGCTCTGATGTGACAAAATGCAGAATGGTTACTGGACCTTCTACATCTGCTCATGTCAGCATGGGCAGGGTTAAAAGGAGAATAAAATGTAATGCAATCTCTATCTGGCTCAGACAGGTGATTGATAAAACCCTCATTCTGGCATTTTCTCCTCAGAATAGAAGACCCAGAGCTCATGACGTCTGGAGTATAACCTCATCCCTGGAGTTTAAGAAGAACTCTCCTGTGGCGCAGGTATTACATGCAGGCGTGTCAAAGTGTCAAACAAATTTCACAGCCAACTACCTGCAAGACATAACCCACAGGAACCTGGATACCTTCTCCATCAGTTGTGTGGTGGCTGCACAAAACGTGGTCACAAACACCTCAGCTCCCTTGTAGGTTTTCAGCATCTGAAGAACCCTGCAAGTTGACCTCCTGTAACTGGTTGTGGGAACCATACTCCCTTGTGTGACCTGATATACAGTATGCTTATAAATTTTTTATGTCCCTGTCCTCCGTGCAATGACTAGGTTAAGTGTGGAGTTGAGCTCCAAATTTCACTCTACCTGGTGAAGTCACAATGCTTCTTTCTCATACACGATCACACGATGGCCCAGGCCATTAGCTCTCACGTAGTCTGAGAGTTAGTTAGGTGACAGGGTACAGTATCTATTAAGCTTTGGCAAAGCTCAGAATCACATCCCGGGTCAGATATCAGCCATTTTGTTAAAGACTTCCACTCACCTAATTGTGAGTGTCCACTGTAAAGAGCGAAGTGGTTTGTATTTGTACCGAAACACATGACAAATTTGATAGTAATTTGTATTTTTCTTAACCATTTTACCCCCAGGCTATTTGGAAATTTCCAACCCTTAACCCCCAGGGGGTTATTTTTTTCCCAACACATTTTGCAGTATATTTTTTTTAGATTGCACTAAAAGTCTTAATTTTTGTCATAGAGAGGTCAGGTTGGTCTCATTCTCTTGGTAAATGATTGAATTTTCTCAAAAAATTATCAAAAATATGAAAAAAAAAATTTTAGAGAATTTTTTTGCAAGGACGTACTGGTACGTCTATGGGGGTAAAGGGATGGCTTTTGTGAAACGTACCAGTATGTCCTTTGGGGGTAAAAGGGTTAACTATACAAACGTTGAGCTCCTTCACATACCTGGCCCACCATAACTTAACCCCGGGGAAAGTCCTGCTTGCAATAAAAAAGTGATGTCATTTCACTGATGAGTGTGTGAGAGGGATGGCTGGTCTACCTCTACCCCCCTTGCTAATTAGTGGTGGGCGGTTATACCTCGCTAAAAAGTCTTTTGGCCAGAGTTTCAGTGTTTGCCAAAATAATATCTACTGTAAAGGGCTCAAGTTTTGTATAGATAGGAAAAATACAAATTACTTTTAAATTTGTCCTTTTTTAAAGTTGCAGTGAAAAGTTCTAGTAGGCTATGCATTGTCATATGCAATAAAAAAACAAGCTTGGGAAATGGAAAATATTTCTTTTCTTAATTAATGTCACTTGTAGAAATAAAATGAAATGAAACAGAAATTTGAAATACACAATAAAAACCTAAAAGAGAAAGGTCAAACCTAAAGCATAGGTCAACGATAAAACAAACAAAGGCACATTAAACCATAAATTTCATACATACAGTACATATACCAAAGGCACTTCCCAATTTTGGGGGGTAGCCGACATCAACAAATGGAACAAAACAAAAAAGGGGACCTCTACTCTCTACGTTCCTCCATAATAACAAATATTTGAACATGAAACACAATTGTAATAGAAATTAATACCTATCAGAAAACAAAACTGATGAATATTACTATTTATAAAATACTGGGCATTGTTGGCAAAAACAAAATACAAGATAAAAAACAAAATATCATGAGAAGCCAACAAATGATATTTTGTTTTCTACTAGTGGTAAATTTTTTTATATTACGTGTATGTTGTGTGCGTACTTGTGTCAGTTACATGGTCTCTATTTGTCAGTTACTGTGATATATTACCTTTTTTTTATTTTATGATTATTTTATACTTCCTTATTCTTATTTTTGCCTTTCTTTCATCGTTTTACGCATTATATGTAAAATTTCAAACAATTTGGGAAAAAATGCTAGGTATTTAAAAGTCATATATTATTTATGGTTTGTTTTATTTAATAGTTCTAAACATTTATTCCCATAGTGTATTTAAAACTATATTAGACATACAAGAATAATTTATTCCATAATAACTTTTATTGATTTATACCCAACACATATATTTAATATATTTTGAAAATAACTCAAACTCATTCTAATAGGCTATATAAGTCATGGGATATATAAATTTCTTGAGTCCGGATTGCGATAATATCAATAATATTTTTAAACAGTTTATATCATTTTGTCCTGCCATGTCACAGCACCGGCATTGCAAGCATATTATTTTGAGAGGTAGTTTCTGTTTTTTGGCTGCTTGCTGATAGTGCTTTTAATGAAGTCTATGACCCCATCCACGAGTGGTGAGTTTTTCCTCCAAACATATGGTATCACTTGTAGTCAGTGTCCTCCTTGTCGGCATTAGCTCGAAGCTCTGCTGGCTTCCTCAATCGAAGCAGTTTATGTAAGCACACAGGTCATCACGATGGAATTGACAGTGTTTGGTTCTTGTAGGAAACTTGTTAGGAATCATCAAAAATGGTGTGCTACAACCCTGAATGAGTTCAGAATATGATGAGCTCTGGACAATCTGTAGTTAAAGATAAATTGCTGATAAGTCATCTGTCTTTGCAAGAATGACGTCATCAACCAAGAATGCAGGGCAAAGGTGTTGTCTCCAGCAATGAAGTAAGATATTGCTTTGTCGTTCTTTGGAAGAGGTTCAGGTTCAGGAACGTACAAAGCTCCTACATCAATGGCCTCCTTGATTTTCAAATCGTTGAACATCTGGGCATCCCCTACAGATATGTTGCTGCCAACTTCCATCCACAGAAACTTGTAACCTGCATCTACGAGACCCATCAAGATGACAGAGTGGAAGCCCTTGTAGTTGAAGAATAGTGACCCCCCCCCTATTCTTCGGACAATTGATGACGATATGTTTCCCATCAATGGCCCCCAGGCAATGATGAAAGTTCCAATGTTCAGGGAAACCCTTTGCAATGTTTCTCCACTCTTTGGAAGTGGTCGGACATGCCACATATTGATGAGCAATCTCTTCAATGATGTCCTTGCAGACTTGGGCTATGAGTAGAGATATGATGTGTGCCACCCAAAAGCTGTACATCAAGGAATGGTAGCTTTCTCCCAATGCCAGCCACCTCAAAGTCATGGCCAACTTGATTCCAGGAAATAGAACTTTTCTATTATTTGTATCTTGTTCCTTTATGTGACCCCTGATCCGTTCAAGGGTTTCTTTGAAGATGTCACAGCCCACTTTGAGAAAGTTTTGGAAACCTTGTTTGTCTTCTTTTTTCAATTCATTCAAGAGTCTTGCATACTGCTCCAATATTGATCTTCTTAGGATCCATTTTCTGACCCATATGGAACGTCATCTTCTTTGGCGATTCTTTATATGTTCCCCAATCTTCTGTATTCTTTTCTGTGCTCTTTCCAAGAGAATTGCATTACATTTTGCCATTGAAAGCATTATTCATTTGTTCCTTCCACAATTTTAATTGCATTTGCATCAGCTGCAGTCTCTGCTCCATGGTAACCGGCATATTTGTTTGACAGAGTTGTAATGATTTCAGCTTTAGAAATGCTAACCATTATATGAAATATTCGGCACATCCAGGGTGGTCTGGCATAGTTCAGGCCCATCCAGGACTGCCATAGGGGCAATGTAACTTTGACGGCTACATCCGTGGCATTTCCCTGTTGCCACTGGCATAATTCAGGGCTGTCCGTGGTATTTTAGCCCTCTGCCGTGCTCTTCCGGTGTCTAGCGTAGCTCTCCTGTGGCAATGACGTGATAGGCCAGACCTATCGGTCACTGTGCCGCTTTAGCACCGTAGTGGTCCTAGGTAATACGTGGTGGTCTTTGAATCACTTAAGTACCCGTGACTGTCCCGGAATATCATGGCAAATACAAGACAATGCTACAGACAACCCAGAGCAATCCAGGCATTGCTACAGAAGTGCTACGGACTCACCCAGGACCACCTTGTATTGTTTCGTACTAGGCTCATACCTCAGACCATCTTGGTTCACCCCGGATGTTTTTGACATGCACAAACACCCAGGACTGTCAAGGACTCACTACGAATTTCTCCCCGGATTGCCCTGGAGTAGGTCCTGTGCAATCCAGGAGGTCTGTGTGACTGTAGCATAAAGGATGAAGGTTTGTACCTGTGCAGGAATAAATCACAAAATTTTAAAGTAATTTATATTTATCCTAACAGTACAAACCAGAGTCTTTTAAGTTAAACTTCCTCCCTCATCCACCCCTCAACCCCTAGGTGAAGGTTAAAGGGTTGCTCAGTAAGCTGGCAGGTGGTTTATGGGACATCTCTAGTACCTGCCTTTAACTATCAACACCTTTTTATAAATTTTGATAGACGAGTTCCAGCTTTGCTGAAATCATACTCCTATTGAGGACTCAGATTTGTATAGTTAGGAAAAATAAAATTGCTTTAAAAATTTTGTGGTAATTATGGACATGTATAAGGCATCAAATGAATTTCTTTTATTTCTTATTTGAAATATTGTTTTTAGGATACAAACATTATAGGTTGTGAGCTTACTCCCAGAACAAATTCAACTTGTAAATCGAGGCAGAGTACTACTCAACTGTATTTAGAATTTTTATATATGATAATTTTCTTGAAATTTTGCATTTAAAAAAAAAAGAAAGTTCTTTAAAGTTACCATCACACAATAATATGAAGTACAGTATATATAACTATGTAGTACTATGTATTCATTTTGAATTGCACTATCAAACCTCATGGTCAGACAGAAAATTAAATATCCCTTTACAATGTCAATGTCGACATTTTTTTTAATATTTTGCTGATCAATGGTTCTAACTGCATTGTATTTTATTATGTTCTTGTGTTATATCTTGAAAGAGCTTTCTTTTAGATATGTGAAAATTTTCTCATTAATGAATAAGGGAGGTATAGGAAATTTTTTTTTATGTAATAAAAAAGTCAATATAAGCTCTGTGGTTAGAGTGACTTAAAATAGAATAGTCTTACCAGGTGTTTCTCAGTGAGAGTAAGAGAAGATACGGGAAAGAAAACTTGAAAAACCGTGTAATATTGGTACCCTAGGGTCAGTGAACTCATAACCCCCTTGCATTAACCAAAAAGCAAGCTTCAAAGAGTAGGTTGCCAAAATGTATCAATATAGTAGTAATAAGTTATGTCATAAAAGAAGAAAAATATTTCCCAATAGAAATGCAAGATTTCTCATTGTGGAACCCCTGGGGGCCATGAAAATTTTTTAGAGGTCTCATGACAGAATTAGGAAAATGGGGGACACAGGAAGCCACAATGGATCACAGAGCTTTTTTATTATATATATATATATATATATATATATATATATATATATATATATATATATATATATATATATATATATATATACATTTATTTATTTATTTAGCAACTTAATGACCTTTAGTTGTAATCCTGGCAGCATTCACTTAGCATTAGATAGTAACACTGGATGACCTCATGCATCCAATCCCCAGTTACCTGTGAGCTACCACACTGATGGGTGAATACTCAGAGCCCAATTATGAAGGTTGTAGGTATATATTCTTTCACTTGATTTGTGTCCTTAAACATGTGTATTGTTGCCTAAGGAAATTATAAATGGGCGTACCTAAACAATCAATACATTTCAATTAAAGATATTCATATGTCTACCTCAAAACTTTATGGTTATGTTGTGAAATTACATATAGAAAAGAGTAATATATAAGTAAGACCCAAAAGTGGAAAAACCAGTAAATAACCTAGTTACCACAGGAGCCACGACCGCGAAAACGGCGCCGGAAGAGCTCCAACATTATCCTGCCAGAGGAGACGGAGCAAAACCTGGGAGAGTGGTTGGAGTTCGAGGTCCCTTTCATATATGATAAGGGTGATTACAGGCACAAGAAGAAGGAATACATAGAACGTGTTTGGGAGGAGAAGGCTGCCAGTCTGGAGGACCCCGTCACCGCCCAGGACTTGAAGACATGGTTTGCCTCTCTTCGCTCTAGGTTTGGCAGGCTCTCCAAGGAGGAATGTTGTGATGTGTCCCGTAGGCTGACTGAAAGAGAGAAGTGGGTTATCAACACGTTTAGGTTTCTGAAGCCACACATCGTGCGCCAAAGGAATCCCCGGCCAATTTGTATTCTTAAGGTATGAGTACTTACATTTGCCAACCCTGTCATTATGCATTTAATATCTGCATCCAAATGTCCATATTTTCCTTGTGAGCAATAGCAAGCAAAGAAGTTTGGCATCTTCTGTAGAGTGAAAAGCTTTTGTATTTTTATAAATTGCTTATAATAATGCAAATATTTTGTTCATTTTGTCTTGATCAAATAAGTTTATAGCCATAACTTGAATTGTGTCCATGAATCTCCACTGATGTTCATATTGCTTCTTCTCCAGAAGTTTGGTTTAATCAACACTCACCTTCAAAATTAAATTTTTTTCTCCATTCCCTTCGGCTTCAAACAATACATGCCCTTAACAAAGGAACAGAGCACTCTACCATAAATGGTAGTAAGCCCAGGTTGTCACCTCAGGAAGTATAGTTTTCAGTTTCTTTGTTGAACTGGTAGTGGTCAAAGATGCTCTCAAATAGTTTATGTACTGCATTTTAAAGATTTCTTTCCCGGGTATAGTTTACAATTCTTGTAGCAAGATGATGACGATATTGACCACGCCTCCACCAGTAGACAACACATAAATTCAGCCTTTTTCAATAGTGATGAGCTGTGCAAGCTTTACATCATTTGTTCCCTTTGTATAAACTTGAGTAGTTCTGTGAATCCTACCTTATTAATGGTATATTTGGGTCCTTCTCGACATGTTGTCAAGCCTAACCCAACCTCCCATAGTCATTAAGAATTAATAGCATTTCATTCAGTTAGAGTTCTGAGTATGCTGTGCTTCACAGATTCAAAAGCTTCACACCACCTCAAAATCATTACATTCTTTAGTTCTTTCTGCTGCCGAACCCTTGCTTTCCGCAATTCTAGTCACTATAAGACTGAAATAGATTTTGAGGCTGAAGATAGAGCAAGGTGGTCTGATCCTTAAATCCCCTCTGCCTGTTAAAGTAAGCACTTCTCATCCTAACAGTATTCAAAAGTCTATTGCTTATGTGGATAGCGTGTCATATCGTACGGTTCCCCTAAATTCATAAAGTTTAACCCAATTTGGGTTATGTTCATCATGTTTCAGGCGACAGTATTCAATTTTCACTGGCTAGTGTGTCCATTAGCTCTTCATGTGTAACTTTAACCCTACACTAGTAAATACAAATCTAATACCAGTCTACTCGTTTGTGATGCTACCCCATTTTCAGAGTATAAACAATCTGAAATCAGCTGATATTCACTTGGATTCCTGTGCAGAACAGGAAAATGAGGAAGAGGAAATTCAGATGATGAAAGTTTGCAATTTTTACGTAACCTTATTACAACATATACCCTATTGAAGACCAAATAAAAAATTGACTACTATGCTTCCTAAGCATTTACACACCTTAGCTCTCTAACTTCGTTATGAATACAAAGACTTATTGTCTTGGGTTCAGGCAAAGACTGGAGACAGCCTCACGTATAGTGTTCGATTCCTCTTCAACATAGAGACGTGCTTATTGATATAAGGCAATTCAAGTACCTGACCTTGTCTTGGAGGACAATTTGGTAAACAGTTTTGATTCAATCATTGTGCCTCATAAAATTAATCTTTAAATTTAGGCCATATATTTGATGGTTATAATTGTGAAATTACTTCAGGGTTTACAGTTTTATTGAACTGTTCAATAAGCAATCGTTCACATATAAGATTACAGTACTCATTTACCTAATTTTGTTATAGAATATAATGCTGTCTTTGAAGTTCATTCATACACTAATAAAAGGACATTTCTAGTGAATGGTGTACCAGATAATTGACTAATGACTCTTTGTGGACAAGAGTATGTGAGTGTTATTGGAAAGATTTACTGAGCAGTTAATTCTTGTTTTTAAATATTTAACTTAGCCGGTGAATATATAATAGCTGCAACTCTGCGGCTCGACAAACAACATACTCAAAAAACTCGCGAGCGATCGCTATGCAGGTTGCGGATGTGCCCACCAGCGCCAACTGTCGGCCAGATACCACTCTTGTATGTAAACAAAACCTTCAATTCTTCTCTGTCGACGTTGACGACAAGACGTATTTATACTCGCTGTAGAACCTGGAGTTTTCCCATCATATTTGGTGAAGTACTTTATTTTGGTTTGAGCTTTTGCAGTACAGGTTTTTTTCCTCAACATAAACTCTTGAACTCTTTATTGAATCGGATTATTTGTTGATGACTTGGATTGTTTTTGGAATTTTCTTTGACTAATTCAAAATGGCTGACCCTTCTCAAGTACCTAGATTTCGAAAGTGTAATGCTAGGGACTGTAATAGGCGTCTTCCAAAGGCTTCTCTCGACCCTCATACTGTTTGTTCCAATTGTCGGGGTAAAACCTGTCAATTGGGAGATCGGTGTGAGGAATGCGTGGGCCTTTCAGAATTCGATTGGCTCGAATATGATAAGTATACACGCAGATTAGAGAGAGATAGGGTAAGGAGAAGTTCATCTAGGTCCGTAGATTTTTCCTCTCCACATGCCCCTGAACCTAATCCTTCCCCTGTAGTGGTTGTTCCTAACCCCCCTTCTAGCACTCAGGAACCGTCTATGCAAGACATGTTACGTGCTATTCATGCCTTGGGGGAGAGAGTTGAAGCGTTAGCAAGTGACCGTAATCAACTCATGGCTGACGTGAAGGAACTTAAGTGCCATAGTGCCACGGCGGAAAGTGGGAAAGTGATTAGTGCGCAAAGTGTTGTGAACAGTGTTGCGTCCGAGGGTTCGTCTGTTCGTGCCTGTCGTTCACCTAGTCCGGGACCTCTTGCAAGCTCCCAAGCCCAGGGGAGAAGCAATGTCGTACGACTTATGGGTTCGAGAGGCCTTGATCAGCGAACAGACGTTCCCTCTTTGGTATCAGGCGTATCTCGTCAAGATCGCCCCTACCGTAAGACGAGAGAGCCCATTTTTACCTCGTCTTCCGAAGGCTTTTCACGCAAGAAACCATGGAGCAAGGTTTCTAGGCCTCTGAAACGCAAGTCGGTCCCTTCAGGACAGGTCCAACGTCCTGGATGTAGTCATTGGGACAGTTCGGACCCGTTGCTGTCATCGGATGACTGCTCGCCGCCTAAGCAAGGCAAAGTTGTGCCGTCTCAGGCGCTAACCCCGTCTGTTACCGCACCCGTTACCGTAGACCCTAAATGGGTTATACTGCAGGACATGCAGTCTAAGCTTGCGTCCCTTATGGAAGACTACAACGCAGAGAAGGTTTCCGTTGAACCTAGCCGTTTATCTCATGGAGATACTGGCCGTCAGCCACCCAAGCGTTCTGTTGTGCGTCCTGTTGACGTTGGTGTAGCCAGCTCACGTCAACCAGTTGGGGTTGTTCCACACCCGATGCGGTCTCGTGTGGATTTTCAGCCGCATGTGGACGTTAGGCAACTCGCTGATGCGCCTGGTGACGTTCTGGACGTTCGCCAACCATCAGAGTTGACTTGTTTTGACGCGGTGCGTCAACCTCCGCAACCTAGAGTTGTTTTGACTGCACAACCCAGGCGGTCTAAGCAGTCTCGGGTGGACGCTGTGCGTCCTCACGCACCTGTTGTTGTTGACAGTTCCCAGACTGTTCAGCAGTTTCAGGACTCTGCGTCCTGCTCCGCCACTTATGCACCAGTGCGGGCAGACGCTGCGTGTCAAGCATTGCCAACCCCTTTGCTTGTTTCTCATCAGTTGTCAGATGAGGCACTTTCGGATGAGGACGTTGCTGACCCTCAGCCTGAGGATCATCCTTCAGATATTGATGAGCCTAGAGCAGTTCCGCCTTCTATGGACTTTAAAAAAGTCATGCTCATTTTTAAAGAGTTGTTTCCTGAACACTTTGTCTCTGTGACTCCTCGTTCGCCGCCGTCTGAGTTTGTTTTAGGCGTACCTGCTGCCATGCCAGCCTTTACAAAACTTGTTCTCTCTCGCTCATCCAAGAGAGCTTTACGGCTGTTAGGCGATTGGTTGGAAACCAAGAGGAGTTTAGGGAAGACGGCCTTTGCCTTCCCCCCATCTAAACTCTCGTCTAGATCGAGCGTCTGGTATGCCACGGGAGAAGTTCTCGGCTTGGGAGTTCCTGCCTCTGCCCAGGGCGACTTCTCAAGTCTTGTAGACTCTCCCCGCCGCCTAGCCATGAGACGCTCGAAGATTAGTTGGTCATCCTCAGACCTGGACCATCTACTTAAAGGCATCTTTAGGGCTTTTGAAGTTTTCTACTTCCTTGACTGGTGTTTGGGAGCCTTGAGTAGGAAAATCTCATCAGCCGATAGAGATGTCTCCTTACTCATTATGTCCTGCATGGATAAGGCCATCCGCGATGGATCCAATGAGCTCTCCTCCTCGTTTACGTCAGGAGTCCTAAAGAAACGAGAGTCTCTGTGCTCTTTTCTGTCAGCAGGAGTGACGCCCTGTCAACGATCTGAGCTACTCTTTGCCCCTTTGTCTAAGTTCTTGTTTCCTGAACTTTTAGTTAAGGAAATAGCGTTGTCTCTAGTGCAGAAGGACACCCATGACTTGGTTGCGTCCTCGGCTCGCAAAGGGACCCCTTCGTCTGCCTTGTCTGCTAGACCTAGGATAGACACTCCAGCGTCCAGGTTTATTCCGCCCTTTCGTGGCAGAGCCCCCAGCAGGGGAAATACTCGTGCCGAAGGGAAGAGAGGAAAGAGGAAAGGAGCCAAGTCCTCGCGTGGCAGAGTCTGACTGCCCGCAGCTTCAGACAGCAGTAGGTGCCAGACTCAAGAACTTCTGGCAAGCCTGGGAGAAGAGAGGCGCAGATCAACAGTCTGTGAGGTTGCTCAGAGAGGGGTACAAAATCCCATTTGTACGCAAACCTCCTCTAGCGACGTCCCCCATCGATCTCTCTCCCAGGTACCGAGAGGAAGCAAAGAGACAAGCCCTGAAACTAGAAGTGTCTCTTTTGCTAGAGAAGGGAGCGGTGGTCAAAGTCTCGGACCTTCAATCACCGTGGTTTTACAACCGTCTCTTCCTAGTACCGAAGAAGACAGGAGGTTGGAGACTGGTGCTAGACGTCAGTGCTCTGAATGTCTTTGTCACAAAGACAAAGTTCACCATGGAGACCACCAAGTCAGTCTTAGCAGCGGTCAGAAAGGGAGACTGGATGGTCTCTCTCGACCTAAGAGACGCTTACTTCCACATCCCCATTCACTCAGATTCCCAACCTTTTCTGAGATTTGTGTTCGACAATGTGGTGTACCAGTTTCGGGCCCTGTGCTTTGGCCTAAGTCCTGCTCCTCTCGTGTTTACGAGGCTTATGAGGAATGTGGCAAAATTCCTCCATTTATCGGGTATCCGAGCCTCCCTTTATTTGGACGACTGGCTTCTCAGAGCCTCGTCCAGTCATCGCTGTCTGAAGGATCTCAATTGGACTTTAGATCTGACCAAGGAATTGGGACTTCTGGTCAACTTGGAAAAGTCCCAGCTGATCCCATCCCAAACTATTCTGTATTTAGGGATGGAGATTCGCAGTCCAGTTTTTCGGGCTTTTCCGTCGGCCCCCAGAATAGATCAAGCCCTGCTCGTAATCCAAAGGATGTTGAAGAGAGAACGTTGCTCAGTCAGGAATTGGATGAGTCTAGTAGGAACTCTATCATCCCTGGAGCAGTTTGTCTCGCTAGGAAGGCTACACCTCCGACCTCTACAATTCCATCTAGCTTTTCACTGGAAAAAGGACAAGACGCTAGAGGCGGTCTCGATCCCGATTTCCGAAACAGTAAAGACTTGCCTGAATTGGTGGAAAGACAATATCAGTCTACGAGAGGGACTTCCCCTAGCAGTTCAGAAACCAAACCACGTTCTCTTCTCAGACGCATCGGATTTGGGTTGGGGTGCGACACTGGACGGTCGGGAATGCTCAGGTCTGTGGACCTCAAGTCAGAGGAGCATGCATATCAACGGCAAGGAGCGTTTGGCAGTTCACCTGGCCTTGATGAGCTTCGAGAGTCTCCTTCGAGACAAAGTGGTGGAGGTCAACTCGGACAACACCACAGCCTTGGCGTACATTTCCAAACAAGGAGGTACCCACTCCCTGACACTGTACGAGATCGCAAGGGACCTGCTCATCTGGTCAAGAGATTGAGGCATCTCCCTGGTAACGAGGTTTATCCAGGGCGACTTGAACGTTCTACCAGATTGTCTCAGTCGGAAAGGTCAGGTAATTCCAACCGAATGGACCCTCCACAAGGATGTGTGCAAGAGGCTTTGGGCGACTTGGGGTCAACCCACCATAGACCTCTTTGCAACCTCGATGACCAAGAGGCTTCCAATCTATTGCTCTCCAGTCCCAGACCCAGCAGCAATACATATAGATGCCTTTCTCCTAGATTGGTCTCACCTAGACCTATACGCATTCCCACCATTCAAGATTGTCAACAAGGTACTGCAGAAATTCGCCTCTCACGAAGGGACAAGGTTGACGTTAGTTGCTCCCCTCTGGCCCGCGAGAGAATGGTTCACCGAGGTACTTCGATGGCTGGTAGACTTTCCAAGAAGTCTTCCTCTAAGAGTAGACCTATTACGTCAGCCACACGTAAAGAAGGTACACCAAAGCCTCCACGCTCTTCGTCTGACTGCCTTCAGACTATCGAAAGACTCTCGAGAGCTAGAGGCTTTTCGAAGGAGGCAGCCAGTGCGATTGCAAGAGCGAGGAGAGCTTCTACCATTAGAGTTTACCAATCGAAGTGGGAAATCTTCCGAGGCTGGTGCAAGTCAGTTTTCTGTATCCTCGTCCAGTACCTCTGTAGCCCAAATCGCTGATTTTCTCTTATACCTGAGAAGAGTTCGCTCCCTTTCAGCTCCCACGATCAAGGGCTACAGGAGCATGTTGGCTTCGGTCTTCCGGCATAGAGACTTAGATCTTTCCAACAATAAAGATCTACAAGATCTCCTTAAGTCTTTTGAGACCTCTAAGGAACGTCGTTTGGCTACACTTGGATGGAATTTAGACGTGGTCCTAAGATTCCTCATGTCAGACAGGTTTGAGCCTTTACATTCAGCCTCCCTGAAGGATCTCACTCTTAAGACTCTTTTCCTGGTGTGCTTGGCCTCAGCTAAAAGAGTCAGTGAGCTTCATGCCTTCAGCAAGAACATCGGTTTTTCGACAGAAAAAGCCACTTGTTCTCTTCAACTTGGTTTCCTAGCCAAGAATGAACTGCCTTCTCGTCCTTGGCCTAAATCTTTTGATATTCCTAGCTTATCAGAGATCGTAGGCAACGAATTAGAGAGAGTATTATGCCCCGTTAGAACTCTTAAGTTCTATTTAGCTCGTACTAAGCCTTTACGAGGTAAATCTGAAGCGTTATGGTGTTCGGTTAAGAAACCATCCTTACCTATGTCAAAGAATGCTTTGTCATATTTTATCAGATTGTTAATACGAGAAGCTCATTCACACTTGAGTGAGGAAGACCGATCTTTGCTTAAGGTTAAGACGCACGAGATTAGAGCTATAGCAACTTCCGTGGCCTTCAAGCAAAATAGATCTCTGCAAAGTATCATGGACGCGACCTTTTGGAGAAGCAAGTCAGTGTTCGCGTCATTTTACTTGAAAGATGTCCAGACTCTTTACGAGGACTGCTACACACTGGGTCCATTCGTAGCAGCGAGTGCAGTAGTGGGTGAGGGTTCAACCACTACACTTCCCTAATTCCATATCCTTTTAATCTGTCTCTTGAAATGTTTTTAATATTGTTTTTATGGGTTGTTCGGAAGGCTAAGAAGCCTTTCGCATCCTGGTTGATTTGGCGGGTGGTCAAAGTCATTTCTTGAGAGCGTCCAGATTAGGGGTTTGATGAGGTCCTGTTGTATGGGTTGCAGCCCTTGATACTTCAGCTCCTGGGAGTCTGTCAGCATCCTAAGAGGATCGCTGGGCTCCGTGAGGAAGACAGACTTACAAGGCAGAGTAATCGTCTAAGTCAACTTCCTTACCAGGTACCTATTTATTTTGGTTTTGTTATATTGATAACTGTCAAAATGAAAAAACTCTTAGCTTATACGCTGTAAACATAATTAACTCTGGTCTCTACCCACCTCCTTGGGTGTGAATCAGCTATTATATATTCACCGGCTAAGTTAGATATTTAAAAATGATATTTTAATTATAAAATAAATTTTTGAATATACTTACCCAGTGAATATATAAATTAAATGACCCTCTCTTCCTCCCCAATAGAGACGCAGCGGGACGAGAAGAATTGAAGGTTTTGTTTACATACAAGAGTGGTATCTGGCCGACAGTTGGCGCTGGTGGGCACACCCGCAACCTGCATAGCGATCGCTCGCGAGTTTTTTGAGTATGTTGTCTGTCGAGCCGCAGAGTTGCAGCTATTATATATTCACCGGGTAAGTATATTCAAAAATTTATTTTATAATTAAAATATAATTTTTCAGAAATTTTTTTTAGCATAGAAAGTTAGGCTCATTGTTTATAGAGGAAATGGTTTTATTTATTTCTCGATTACCAGCGATTATGGGGTTGATTTTATTATTGATTTTAAAATCAATCACAATTATAAACTAGATCAAAAGTAACATTCATAATAGCACCCAAAGTGTTGTCTTTACTACAAGGTAACTAGTTTCGTGTTTGTTAATTTGGGATTTTAACGCCAGTGATACACGGTTTATCCCAGTTTCAGATCTTTTGTAGTAATTTTTATTGTTATATCATTTATAGATATATATAATAGCGGGTATGATGATGACAATGACACGATTCCACCATTGGACAACAAGTTCAGTCATCTTTCGATAGTCGTGAGCTTCACACGACCTTGAAAATCGTTGATTTTTTTGTAATAAGTTTTTAGCCACAGGGTCCCACCTGCGGTTCAATCAATTCTCGTATTAAAGGATTCGGGTTTGTATAGTTAGGAAAAATACAAATTACTTTTAGAATTTGTGATGTCACGGTTAGACTCCCAGCTTTCCATAAAGGCTAGTGTTCTATTGGCTTTTGTGTTGGCTAAACGCATAAGGGAATTACAACCGTTGTTGATCAAGATAGGCTTTGGTGAACATGACATGATCTTATCACTTTTACCTTCCTTCAGATACAAAATGTTTTTAAGACCAAGAGTCTTCCTCATATTTTGCTCTAAAACTGCATGAACACAGTTCAGTAGAGAATAGTTTCTTGTCCAGCTTGAGCTGTAGGCTACAGTTGTATTTGAACAAACTAAAGTAATAGAGGTAGTGTCCCTAATTTATTCTGTTGGCTGTGGTTCTTTAATTGACTGATAGCCAAAATTGGCCTGACATTCCTTGTTGAAATTGGATTACAGATGTGCATAAGGAATTAGATTCGAAATCACCAATTCTGGAGAGTGGAGGTGCATGATATTAGGAATCCAGCAACTTCCCTGATTTTTTATAAAACATTTTCTTTGGAAAGTTTCAAGCAGCAAGCAGCTCAAGGGCATGCCAAGAAAGGGTTTGAAAATATTTTAAAAAGCCAATATACAATGGATCACTGTTTCTTTAATTACTTCTTATTTTTCCAAGTTGATATAGTCTATACCGGTATATAAAAGATCTAATTTAATGTTGTTACTGGTCTTTTTTCAATATTAATCTTACCCGATGATCATGTAGCTGTCAACTCTGTTGCCCGACAGAAATCTACGGTCGGGATACGCCAGCGATCGCTATACAGGTGGGGGTGTACACAACAGCGCCATCTGTGAGCGGGTACTCAAGTACTTCTTGTCAACAAGAACTCAATTTTTCCTCTGTCGTGCCTCCGGCTAGACCTACTTGGATACACTGTTGATTCTGGAGTTATTGTTCACGATTTGGTGATGTATTTGCTCTAGAGTTTAGCCTTCGCTATTCAGGAAGCTTTATCTTTAGCTTAGCAAGCTTTTGGAATTAATTTGAATTAATTATGGTGACGAAGAGAGTATGGACTCTCTTTCACTTTTAAATGGCCGACCCTTCCCTTAGACGGAAGTGTTGGTGTCGAAGAGAGTATAGACTCTCTTTCACTTTTTATTTTATATCTCTCCGCCATTTATAGGCCTCTTCGATTAACTTTCCTTATATTATAAACTTAAAAAAATTATTTTTTTATGTTTGTTTATATGCGACCTTTCCTAATAGTAGGCGGTCCTTACTTGGAACCGAAGTTAATTAACATTGAGCTCGTCATATCGTTTTTCCTGTTAAGAATTTATGCTATTTTAATTTTAATGTTTTTGGAAGAATTTCTTTGATATGTCTCGTACTGTTTTCAAAGTTGAACTAACGTTTTGTTTAGTCTCCACAGTTGTTGACGTTCAGAACGTTCAACTTGCGCTCTATCGTTACGATAGAGAGAGAGTTTTTCACGGTTTCACGTTGCAGTAAGAGTAAACCGATTCTAGCGTTTCGTTCATTCTTTCTTAGCTTAAATGGTTTTAATTCTAATAAAGGAACTTTTTATTTTGGAAACCTTTCAGTTTTTTTCCTTTAACAAATAATATGTTTTAACGATATATATAATTGGGCTCATCTCTCAGGTTCTAAGTCAAGAGAGAGAGAGAGAGAGAGAGATAGAGACGGAGGGAGAGAGAGGAGGATAAACGTTTCGTTCAAGCGGGTAACGTTGTTCTCGTTTTTTGCTCTTCTCCCTAGTCGCTATAGGGGAAGAAGGTAAAACGTTTCTAGAGTTTTATTCTTGTTCCCAGGCTTTATGCGGTGAGAGATTTTAAACGTAGTTTATTTGATCTAGTGTTTAGTCTCTTTTCCAGCCACTGAATTCTTTATCTTTCATTATGTTTTTCTGTTACATTGTAATACTGTTTTCGCAATTACTACCTTTTAATGAAGGATAGGATTGCGTGTTTCAGGTACAAACCACTTAAAGTTTCGAGTTCAGTGAAATAAGTGCAAACAGAAAATCAAAAGTGATAAAGTGATATGCGCAAAGTGTTACAGTGTTGCGTTCGAGGGTTCGTCTGTTCGTGCCAGTTGTTCACCTAGTCCGATACCTCTTACAAGCTCCCAAGCCCAGGGGAGAAGTAATGTCGAAGGACTTATGGGTTCCTCAGGCCTTGATCGACGAACAGACGTTTCCCTCCGTGGTTTCGGGTGTATCTACACACGTTGCCGACGTGATCACCCCACCCACACAAAGACGAGAGAGCCCATTTATTCCTCGTCTGCGGAAGAGGTTTCTCGCAGAAACCATGGACCAAATCTTGCAGCTTTTAAGTGCAAGTCGGTCCCTTCCGCGCAAGTCCAACGGCCTAGGTGTAGCCACTGGGTCAGTTCGGACTCGCTGCAGTACGACAACTGCACACCTCCTAAGAGAGGCTAGGTGGTACCGCAACAGGCAGTAACTCCGTCTGTTGCCGCACCAGCTGTTTTAGACCCTCAGTCACAACGGACAGTAGCTCCGTTTGTTGTTGTCTTTCATAGACCCTAGTGGTCCATGCTGCAGACTATACAGTCTCAGCTTGCTCCTTCATGCAGGAGTATCATGCTGGAAGGTTGACAATGCAGCCTGTTAACCTACAACCCGCCGAGGTTGTGCGCTCAGCAGATACTGCGGCTGCCTGCTCCCACCCTCCACCTGTGAGAGCTCCACCACCGATGCGCAGTCCACCCTGCCAGACGCATGTTCTTGCTGCACCATCTGCTAACATGCGTGAGCTACCGCATCAGCAGTGGGAAGGTTCTGTAGAGCTGCCGGGTTCCAGCACTATGCGGCATTCTCCACAGCCCATGCAGCATGCTCTGCATACCTTACAGCATGCTCTGCATACCTTACAGCATACTCTGCATACCTTACAGCATGCTCTGCATTCCCTACAGCATGCTCTGCATACCTTACAGCATGCTCTGCATACCTTACAGCATGCTCTGCATACCCTACAGCATGCTCTGCATACCTTACAGCATGCTCTGCATACCATACCGCATGCTCCTCAACCCACCGCAGCCCCTCCCACGCACCAGCACTCTGCTTTTGTTGTTGCCAGCTCCCACACTCCGACTGCGGAGAAGGTTGACGATGCACCCGTGGGCCTACACCTCCCACGGTTGTGCGCCCGGCATGGCTTCCTGCTCTCACACTCTTGTTGTGAGAGCTCCTCCACCCATGCACAGTCAACCCTGCCAGATGTATGATGACTCCCACACACAGAGCACTCCGTTGCCGTGCGGGAGCTACCACAAGCTGCCGTGTTTTGACACGGTGTGTCAGCCTCCGCAACACACTGTGGTTACCGCCACTCGCCAGCAGCAAACTAGTCAGGCAGGAGTTGAGGCTTCCCCACACAACTTTGGTTGTTGCCAACTCACAAACTGTCATGCAGTTACATGACGTTGCCTTCTGGTCTGCTACTTATACACCAGTGCTGTATGTCCTCACACTCCTGTTGTGGTTGACAGTTCAGTTTTTGACAGTTCACAGACTGTCAAGCAGTTTCATAACGTTGCCTTCTGGTCTGCTGCTTTTGCACCAGTGAAACCCTCACTGAGAGAACTTAGCTTTTCTCGGATATGGTTCCTGTAGATGAGAAAGTGCTGTTCTCCCTCCTTCTGATATTCCCTTGAGGACTCTGTCATTTGGAGAGGAGCCTTAAGCTGCTTAGCCTCCTATGGACTTTTATTTAAGCATAACATGCTTCCAGGGAGGGTAAATGGTTCCGCTTCAGTCGCTAACCCCGTCTGTTGCCACACCTGCTCCCATAGACCTTGGGCTTGGTTGCAAGACATGCAGTCCAAGCTTAGTCCTTGATAGAGGATTTTTTACGGACGCTGAGGTATCCTACTCACGTCCGCCAGTTGAGATGGTTCCTCCACCGGTGCGACCCAGTGTGGGTTGACAGTCGCACGTTGATGTTATGCTACTCTCGGAGGTGGTTGTGGACGTTCAGTGTGTCACTGGGAAGACGTTCAACAACCAGCAGAGTTGTCTTGTTGTGACGCAGTGCGGCAACCTCAGCAACCCGATAAGGGGTTGTCTGTACTACCCAGACAGTCTAGACAGTTTCGGGTTGTCGCTGTTCTTCCTCGCTTCCCCATGGTTGACAGTTCACAGACTGTGCAGCAGTACCATGATCTTGTGTCCGGCTCCGTCACGCATCCACCAGTGCGACCGGATTCAGCGAGTCAGACGTTGCCCACTCCGTTGCCGTTTCCTCATCCGTTTCGGATGAGGAACCCTCTGATGAGGACATGGCTGAACAAGAAGATCAATCCCCAGCCCTGCTATCCATCCAGAAGATGCTGAAGAAGGAATACAGCCCTGTCAGGCTGTGGATGAGTCTGGTTAGGACACTGTCATCCGTGGTGCATTTGGTGTCACTTGGAAGACTACACCTCCGTCCTCTTCGGTTTCATCTAGCTCTTCACTGGAAAAGGACAAGACGCTAGAAGCGGTCTCGATCCCGGTTTCCGGAAGATAAGTCTGGTCTAACCTGAGGAAAGGACTTTATCAACCTTTTATAGGGTCTTCCCCTGACTGTTCAGACTCCCAACCACGTTCTCTTCTCAGACGCATCGGACGTAGGCTGGGGTGCGACCTTAGGCGGTAGGGAATGCTCGGGATTATGGAACTCGCGTCAAAGGTCAATGCATTTTAACTGCAAGAAGCTTCTGGCAGTAAGTCTGACCTGGAAAAGCTTCAGGTCTCTCCTTCAAGACGAAGTCATGGAGGTCAACACGGACAACTCCCTGCTTTGATGTTCATCTCCTAGCAAGGAGGGACCTACTCTCTGACATGGTGCGAGTTCGCTAGTGACCTCCTCTCCTGTTCAACAGGTCTAGACTTTTCACTAGTAACAAATTTCTTCCAAGGCAACTTGAATGTCTTAGCAGTTTGTCTCAGTAGGAAGGGACAATAATTCCAACATATTGGACCCTCCACAGAGATGTATGCAAGAGACTTTGGGTCACCTGGGGCCATCCAACCATAGATCTCTTCGCAACCTCGATGTCCAAGAGGCTCTCAACAGACCCAGCAGTGGTTCTTTTAGATGCCTTTCTACTAGATTAGTCTCATCTAGATCTTTATGCATTCCCTCCGTTCTAGTTTGTCAACAAGGTACTGCAGAAGTTCGCCTCTCTCGTTGGGACAAAGTTGACACTAGTTGCTTCCCTCTGGCCCGTGAGAGAATAACTTACCGAGGTACTTCGATGGCTAGTAGACGTTCCCAGAACTCTTCCCCTAAGGGTGGACCTGCTACGTCTGCCACGCGTAGAAGGTACTCCAAGGCCTCCACGCTCTTCGTCTCACTGCCTTCAGAGTATCGAAAGACTCTCGAGAACTAGAGGTTTTTCGAAGGTGGCAACCAGAGCGATTGTTAGAGCAAGGAGAACATCCACCCTTAGAGTCTACCAATCGAAGTGGGGAATCTTCCTAAACTGGTGCAAGTCAGTATCCGTATCCTCGACCAGTACCTCTGTAACTCAAATAGCTGACTTCCTCTTATATCTGAGAAAAGAGCGATCTCTTTCAGCTCCCACTTTCAAGGGTTACAGAAGCATGTTGGCATCAGTCTTCCGTCACAGAGGCTTAGATCTTGTTAACAATAAAGATCTACAGGACCTCCTTAAGTCTTTTGAGACCACGAAGGAGCGTCGTTTGGTTACACCTGGTTGGAATTTAGACGTGGTTCTAAGATTCCTTATGTTAGACAGGTTCGAACCACTTCAATCAGCCTCCCTGAAAGATCTCACCTTTAAGACTCTTTTCCTGATATGCTTTACCAGCTAAAAGAGTCAGTGAGATTCATGCCTTCAGCAAGAACATCGGATTTTCATCCGAAACGGCTACATGTTCTACATCTTGGTTTTCTAGCCAAACACGAGCTGCCTTCTCGGCCTTGACCAATATCGTTCGTTATTCCAAACTTATCGATATGGTTGGAAAGGAACTAGAAAGAGTATTATGTCCTGTAGAGCTCTTAAGTTTTTTTTTAAAAACCTTTATGAGGCCCGTCTGAAGCTTTATGGTGTTCAGTTAAGAATCCATCTTTGCCTATGTCGGAGAATTCTTTATCCTATTATTTTCAGACTGTTAATACGAGAAGCTCATTCCCTCCTGAATGAGGAAGACCAAGCTTGGCTGAAGGTAAGGACACACGAAGTTAGAGCTATCACAACTTCCGTGACCTTTTAATAAAATAGATCTCTGCAAAATATTTTCGACGCAACCTTTTGGAAAAGCTAATCAGTGTTCGCGTCTTTTATCTTAAGAATGTCCAGTCTCTTTACGAGAACTGCTACACTCTGGGACCATTCGTAGCAACGAGTGCAGTAGTGGTGGGGGCTCCACCACTACAATTCCCTAATTCCAGAACCTTTTTAATCTTTCTCTTGAAATATTTCTGGGTTGTCCGGAAGGCTAAGAAGCCTTCCGCATCCTGGTTGATTTGGCGGGTGGTCAAATTCTTTCTTGAGAAGCGCCTAGATTAGAGGTTGTGATGAGGTCCTTTAGTATGGGTTGCAGCCCTTAATACTTCAGCACCTAGGAGTCGCTCAGCATCCTAAGAGGATCGCTAGGCTCAGTAAGGAAGACGTACTTAAAAAGGCAGAGTAATGGTTCAAGTCGACTTCCTTACCAGGTACTTATTTATTTTATGTTTGTTATTTTGAATAACGGCTAAAATAAGATACGGGATACTTAGCTTCTTTGTTAACATGTATGCTGGTCTCCACCCACCACCCTGGGTGTGAATCAGCTACATGATCATCGGGTAAGATTAATATTGAAAAATGTTATTTTCATTAGTAAAATAAATTTTTGAATATACTTACCCGATGATCATGAATTTAAGGACCCGCCCTTCCTCCCCATAGAGAACCAGTGGACCGAGGAGAAAATTGAGTTCTTGTTGACAAGAAGTACTTGAGTACCTGCTCACAGATGGCGCTGTTGTGTACACCCCCACCTGTATAGCGATCGCTGGCGTATCCCGACCGTAGATTTCTGTTGGGCAACAGAGTTGACAGCTACATGATCATCGGGTAAGTATATTCAAAAATTTATTTTACTAATGAAAATAACATGTTAGGGCACCAGCCACTCATTGAGATACTACTGCTTGAGAGTTATTGGGTCCTTTGACCTACCAGAGAGTACTACATTGGATCCCTCTCTCTGGTTTTTGTCTTATGCCTACACATACACCGAATAGTCTGGGCTATTCTTACACATTCTCCTCTGTCCTCATACACCTGACAACACTGATATTACCAAATAATTCCTCTTTCCTCGAGGGGTTAACTACTGTACTGCAATATAATTGTTCAGCGGCTACTTTATTCTTGGTAAGGATAGAGGAGACTCTAGCTATGGTAAGCAGCTCTTCTAGGAGGACACTCCAAAATCAAACCATTGTTACCTGGTCTTGGGTAGTGCCATAGCCTGTGTACCATGGCCTTCCACTGTCTTGCATTAGAGTTCTCTTGCATGGGGGTACACTCGGGTATGGTGTTCTATCTTAATTCTCTTCCCTTTTTTTTATAGTTTATATGTGAAGGATGTAATTTAATGTTGTTACTGTTCTTGAAATATTTTATTTTTTATTTTTTATCCATCTCTTGTTGTTTATCTATTTCTTTGTTTCCTTTCCTTACTGGGATATTTTTCCCTGTTGGAGCCCTTGGGTTTATAGCATCTTGCTTTTCCAACTAGGGTTATAGCCTACCTTGTGATGATGATGATGATTTATTGTTATTGTTATTATTGTTATTACTGTTATTGTTATTGTAAATTATTGTTATTGTAAATTACTATTATTATAGATTATTGTTATTATATATTATTGTTATTATAAATCATTATTATTGTTATTATTATTATTATAAATATATATATATATATATATATATATATATATATATATATATATATATATATATATATATATATATATATATATATATATATATATATATATATATATATATATATATATATATATACTGTATGTATGTATGTAGCCTATACATACATACATACATATAGTATATGTTTGCATGTGTGTAATAAGGTTACATAGATCAATTGTTTTATTGAATGGTATTATTTTACAGTTGATAAATAATGTATGTGTAATTAATTATACATTAATGTTTCCACAGCCTGCTGCTGACAGTCCCAAGCCTGAGCGTGCCCCCGCCCCAGCGTTTGCCTTTGCCCCTGCCACAGCCCTTGACCATGACCCTGACCCTGACCCTGCCCCAGGCCTCGGCTCTGCCCCCGTTCCAGTCCCAGACCCATTTTCTGCCCCAATCCTTACCCCAGACCCTGACGTAGATGACCTTTCTGCTGGCAGTCAGGATAATCTTTCCATATCCAAGCCTGAATGGAGGGGGAATAATTGGAAACGTCCTGGTGGTTCTGTTCCTGCAGTCAGGGTGCAGGGAACACAGGAGCAAGTGAGTAGAGGAAATATTAGTTTTATTGTAGGTAACCCTTTGCAATTCAAGGCTTTTATAAGAAAAGGTGCATCATTATCATAAAGTATGGAAAAGTATTAAGGATTTCATCAGTTCCTACCATAATTGCAGCAAGAACTTTGTACGTACAGTATTAGTCTCCTCAAAGTATAAAGATATTTCTTTGATAAGATTCCTAATTGGTCAAATATGTAAATACTGTACTGTTTGTTATGTTTTCTGTGTTGTACAATGTTTTTGGGTACGTTTACACCAAGCAAATCGGATTGTTTCAGTTCATGAAGGAATACCATGTTTCATGAATCATGTTGATTCACCACATTGATTTTAATGTAACCGTTTACACCAGGCAAATCGAGTCAATTCAAATGATACCAATTCATGGCGATTCAGAGTCAGTGATTAGTTAGGACCTGTTTTTTCATCTGTCAAGGAAGCCAGCTTAGGACTATGAGCCATGCAAGTGGAACTCCTCATTAATCTTGTAGGAGAAGGATGTGCTATATATGATTCTGGTGATTTTGTGCACTGAGATCATGATGTCATTGCTAGTTAAAGGAAGGATATTGCAAAGGAAATGAAATGCAAGGGTGAGTTGAATAGTTTATATTTGTTTATTATTCCTATACTATAGTAGAAGTTACATGTATTGTACTGAACCATGGACGGAATTGCTGTACCCTATGAGTTACTAAACAATATTATTCTGCACATTTTAAAAGCAAATGACAACAGAAACTGTTGTGAACATAGTAAGATATTTTCATTTGGCAACTGTCGGATGCATTGTCTACTTTTGAAATGCATGACACGAGTAGATTCTTTATGGCTCTTTGTGAGTTTTAGCCATTTTTCCTCTTTGAGATACTGGATAATTATGACAATATATTTGAAAACTGAATTTTACATTGAATTCATTATTGGGTACTTTAATGCAGCTCTTATCGGGCAAAATTTTTGTTGTTGGTTATGTTGAGATGGCATCATACATTCAAGTTCTTGTCCTCTGATAAGCCTATGAAAGTATTTCTTTCATGACCATTGCAACTGTGACTACTGTTGTAATTGTTCTGTCAGTCTGTACAAATATTTTAAAATCTCTTCTAGCTAGAGATGGGGGAAGGGGTTGTACACTTCCTGCTAGTACCCTCTGTGCCTCAGATTTCGTTCACTAAATGATACGATATACCCCATCACATAAATGCTATTTTAATAGTAACCGTTAATATGACAAAATGCTAAAATTAACATAGCTGTATTTTTAAATATTTAACTTAGCCGGTGAATATATAATAGCTGCAACTCTGCGGCTCGACAGAAAACACACTCAAAAAACTCACGAGCGATCGCTATGAAGGTTGCGGGTGTGCCCACCAGCGCCAACTGTCGGCCAGATACCACTCTTGTATGTAAACAAAACCTCCAATTCTTCTCTGTCGACGTTGACGACAAGACGTATTCATACTCGCTGTAGAACCTGGAGTTTTCTTAACATATTAGGTGAAGTACTTCATTTTGGTTTGAGCTTTCGCAGTACAGGTGTTTTATCTTCAACTTAAATCTTGAACTCGTTTTTGGATAGATTTAATTTTTGATGACTTTGGATTGTTTTTTGGACTTTCCTTGACTTTTAAATGGCTGACCCTTCCCTCAGTACGGAAGTGTGTTTAGGCTTTTAGCAATTATCTTATCACGTTATAAATTAATTATAGATTTTCCTCTATATATTTTATATCTCAACCGCCTTTATTAGGCCTCTTCGATTAGCTTTCCATTTATAATAAACATCAAAATAAATTTTAATGATTTGTTTATATGCGACCTTTCCTGAGAGTAGGCGGTCCTAACTTGGAAACCGAAGTTAAACAACGTTGAGCCCTTTCAATCGTAAATAGCTTTTAAGGAGCTAATGATTTAAAACTTATTAAATGAATATTTTTTTATAGATATTTTATGAAAGATTTTCTTTGAATAGTCTTCGTACTGTTTCAAAGATGAACTAACGTTTAGTTTATTTATGCTACGCAGTTTGCGCTCTATCGTTACGATAGAGAGAGAGAGTATCACGGTTTCACTTTGCAGAAGGAGTAAATCGATTCTGACGTTTTGTTCATTCTTCTTTCAAAGCTTAAATGTTTTAAATTCTATTTTAAAGGAACTTTTTAATTGAAAAACCTTTCAGTTTTTTCCTTTGGTCAAATAACCTGTTTTTTTGACGAAACGTAAGTGGGCTCTTCTCTTAGGTGCGAAATCAAGAGAGAGAGAGAGAGAGAGAGATAGAGACGGAGGTAGAGAGAGGAGAGAAAACGTTCCGATCTTTATCTCGTCCCAAGCGGGTAACGTTGTTCTCGAGTTACTCTCGTCCCTAGTCTCTGTACGGGGAGAAAGGATAAAACGTTTTTAGTTTTTTATTCTCGTCCCAAGGCAATGTACGGTGAGAGATTGAAAACGTAGTTTTGAATGAACTAGTGTTTAGTCTCTTCCCCATCCACTGATTTTTTTATCTTAAAATATGTTTTCTGTTTTTTGCTGGTATTAATGTGCTTGCATTATACGACTGATTTCGCAATTACAACCTTTTGATGAGGGTAGAATTGCGTGCTTCAGGTAGAAATCAGTTTTATTCATACCTAATGTGAATTGTTAAAAAATTCGATTTCAGTGAAATAAGTGCAAAACAGAAAATCGTAGTGATAAAGTGATATTGCGCAAAGTGTTATCAGTGTTGCGACCGAGGGTTCGTCTGTTCGTGCCTGTCGTTCGCCTAGTCTGGGACCTCTTGCAAGCTCCCAAGCCCAGGGGAGAAGTAATGTCGTACGACTTATGGGTTCGAGAGGCCTTGATCAGCGAACAGACGTTCCCTCTATGGTATCGGGTGTATCTTACCAAGATCACCCCTACCATAAGGCGAGAGAGACGATTTTCTCCTCGTCATCCGAAGGCTTTTCGCATAAGAAACCGTGGAACAAGGTTTCGAGGCCCTTTAAGCGAAAGTCAGTCCTTTCAGGACAGGTCCAGCGTCCTGGTTTTAACCATTAGGACAGCTCTGACCCTATGCAGTCATCGGAAGACTGCTCGCCGCCTAACAAAAGCGTAACACAGACTCCGAGAGTCTTTTTGTAGGCAAGGTTTTGCGGTCACAGACGTTACCCTCGTCTCTTACCGCAACCATTCCCGTTGATCCTAAATGGGTTGTACGGCAAGACATGCAGAATAAGCTTGCCTCCCTTATGGAAGACTATTCTGCCGATAAGTCCGTTGAGCCTAGCCGTTTATCTCATCGAGATCCTGGCTTTCAGCCACCCTAACGTTCCTTTGTGCGTCCTGTTGACGTTGGCGTAGCCAAGTCACGTCAGTCAGGTTGTTTAGAACCACACTCGATGCGGTCTCGTGTGGATTTTCAGCCACATTTGGACGTTAGGCCACTTGCTGATGCTCCTGTTGACGTTCAGGACGTTCGCTAACAATCGGAGTTGACTTGTTTTGACGCTGAGCGTCAACCTCCGCATTCTAGAGTTGTTTTGACTGCTCAGTCTAGGCGGTCAAAGCAGTCTCGAGTGGACGCTGTGCATCCTCACGCACCTGTTGTTGTTGACAGTTCAAAGACTGTCAAGCAGTTACATGACGTTGCGTCCTGGTCTCACGCACCTGTTGTTGTTGACAGTTCACAGACTGTCAAGCAGTTACATGACGTTGCGTCCTGGCCGCTACTAATGCACCAGTGCGTGTGGACTCTGCTTGTAAATCATTGCCACCACGGTAGGTCTCTCCCTTGCTTGAGACTCAGCTATTATCGGACAAGGTTCCTTCAGATGAGGAAGTTGCTGTTCCCCCTCCTACTGATATTCCCTTGAGGACTCTGTCAGACGGAGAGGAGCCTAAAGCTGCTTAGCCCTCTATGGACTTTAAATAAATCATGCTGATTTTTAAGGATCTTTGTCTGGATCTTTTTGTAACTGCTGCTCCTCGTTCGCCTAAACGTCAGAGCTTACACTAGGCCTAGCTACTTCGAAGCCGTTGTTTTCTAAGCTAGTGCTCTCTCGCTCTTCTAAGAGAGCTTTACGTTTGCTAGGCGACTGGTTTATCACCAGGAGGAGTTTGGGGGAGACAGCCTTTGCTTTCCCTTCTTTTAAACTGGCTTATAGAGCGAGAGTCTGATATGACACGAGAGAAGTTCTCGGCTTGGGAGTTCCTGCCTCTGCCCAGATAGACTTCTCAAACCTCATAGACTCTCCCTGGCGCCTGGCCATGAGACGCTCCAAGATTTTACAGGTCGACTTCACAGCTGTTTTCGAGCCTTTGAAGTTTTGCTGTACAATTATGTCATGCATAAATAAGGCTTTCAGGGATGGCTCCAATGATCTGACAGCCACGTTCTCTGCAGGAACAAGTCCCTCAGGGATGGCTCCATGATTTGGCAGCCATGTTCACTGCAGGAGTACGTAAGAGGCAAGTGCGCTCAATGTGTTCATTGTCAAGACAAACTTCACGATGAAGTCTACCAGGCTGTCTTGACAGCATTTATGGAAGGCGACTGGATGGTCTCTCTCGACCTTCAGGAGGCATACTTCCACATTCCTATACACCCGGATTCCCAACCGTTTCTGAGGTTTGTTTACAGGAATGTGGGGTACCAGTTTCGAGCCCTGTGCTTTGGCCTCAGTCCTGCGCCTCTCGTGTTTACGAGGCTCATGAGGAATGTGGCAAAATCCCTCCATCTATCGGGGATCTGAGCCTCCCTGTACTTGGACGACTGGCTTCTCAGAGCATCGTCCAGTCTTCACTGTCTGCAGGATCTACATTGGACGTTGAGTCTGGCCAGGGAGTTGGGTCTTTTGGTCAACCTTAAAGTCCCAACTGATCCCATCCCAGATTATTCTATATTTGGGGATGGAGATTCGCAGTCAAGCCCTGCTCGAAGTCCAACTAATGCTGAAACGAAACGTTTATTCAGTCAGGAGTTGGAACAGTCTCGTAGGGACTCTCTCATCCCTGGAGCAGTTTGTCTCACAAGGGAGACTACACCTTCTGCCTCTCCGGTTCCATCTAGCCTTTCACTGGAACTAGGACAAGACATTAGAGACGGTATCATTCCCAGTCTCCGAACCAGTAAAGGCATGCCTGAAATGGTGGGACAGCAATATCAGTCTGAGAGAGGGACTATCCCTAGCAGTCAAGAACCCAAACCACGTGTTGTCCTCAGACGCGTCGGATTTGGGTTGGGGTGCGACCCTGGACGGTCGGGAATGCTCGGGTCTGTGGACCTCAAGTCAGAAGAGCATGCACATCAACGGCAAGGGGCTATTAGCAGTCCACTTGGCCTTGATGATATTAGAAGGCTTCTTCGAAACTTAGTGGTAGAGGCAACTCAGACAACACCACAACTTTGGTGTACATCTCCAAGCAAGGAGGCACACACTCCTTCACGCTGCTCGAGATCGCAAGGGACCTTCTCTTATGGTCAAGAATTCGAGGCATCTCCCTGTTGACGAGATTCATCCAGGGGGACTTGAACGTCTTGGCAGACTGTCTCAGTCGGAGGGGTCAGGTGATACCCACGGAATGGACCCTCCACAATGACGTGGGCAAGAGTCTTTGGGCTACTTGGGGTCAACCCACCATAGACCTCTTTGCCTCCTCGTTGACCAAAAGGTTACCAATCTATTGCTCTCCAGTCCTAGATACAGAAGCAATCTACATAGACGCATTTCTACTGGATTGGTCTTTTCTGGACTTATATGCATTCCCACCATTCAAGATAGTCAACAAGGTACTGCAGAAGTTCGCCTCTCACGAAGGGACAAGGTTGACGTTGGTTGCTACCCTCTGGCCCGCGAGAGAGTGGTGCACCGAGGTACTTCAATGGCTGGTAGACTTTCCAAGAAGTCTTCCTCTAACGGTAGATCTGTTACGTCAGCCCCACGTAAAGAATGTCCATCAAAGCCTCCTCGCTCTTCGTCTGACTTCCTTCAGACTATCGAAAGACTCTCAAGAGCTAGAGGCTTTTCGAAGGAGGCAGCCAGTGCGATTGCAAGAGCTAGGAGAGCTTCTACCATTAGAGTATACCAGTCGAAGTGGGAAGTCTTTCGAGACTGGTGCAAGTCAGCATCTGTGTCCTCGTCCAGTACCTCTGTAGCCCAAATCGCAAATTTTCTTTTACATCTGAGAAAGGTTCACTCCCTTTCAGCTCCCACGATTAAGGGCTACAGGAGCATGTTGGCTTCGGTCTTTCGACATAGAGGCTTAGATCTTTCCAACAATAAAGATCTCCAAGATCTCCTTAAGTCTTTCGAGACCTCTAAGGAACGTCGTTTGGCAACTCCTGGATGGAACTTAGACGTGGTCCTAAGGTTCCTCATGTCAGACAGGTTTGAGCCATTACATTCAGCCTCCCTGAAGGATCTCACCCTCAAGACACTTTTCCTAGTGTGCTTGGCTTTGGCTAAAAGGGTCAATGAACTTCATGCCTTCAGTAAGAACATCGGCTTTTCTACAGAAAAAAGCCACTTGTTCACTTCAACTTGATTTCCTGGCCAAAAATGAACTGCCTTCTCGTCCTTGGCCTAAATCTTTTGATATTCCTTGCTTATCAGAGATCGTAGGCAACGAACTGGAAAGAGTATTATGTCCTGTTAGAGCTCTTAAGTTCGATTTAGCTCGTACTAAGTCATTACGAGGGAAATCTGAGGCATTATGGTGCTCAGTTAAGAAACCTTCATTGCCTATGTCAAAGAATGCTTTGTCATATTTTATCAGATTTTTTTAATACGAGAAGCTCATTCTCACTTGAATGAGAAAGACCGATGTTTGCTTAAGGTTAAGACGCACGAAGTTAGAGATATAGCAACCTCCGTGGCCTTCAAGCAAAATAAATCTCTGCAAAGTATTATGGACGCGACTTTTTGGAGAAGCAAGTCAGTGTTCGCGTCATTTTACTTAAAAGATGTCCAGACTCTTTACGAGGACTGCTACACACTAGGTCCATTCGTTGCAGCGAGTGCAGTAGTGGGTGAGGGTTTTACCACTACACTTCCCTAATTCCAATATCCTTTTAATCTGTCTCTTGAAATGTTTTTAATATTGTTTTATGGGTTGTTCGGAAGGCTAAGAAGCCTTTCGCATCCTGGTTGATTTGGCGGGTGGTCAAAGTCATTTCTTGAGAGCGCCCAGATTAGGGGTTTGATGAGCTCCTGTTGTATGGGTTGCAACCCTTGATACTTCAGCTCCTGGGAGTCTTTCAGCATCCTAAGAGGATCGCTGGGCTCCGTGAGGAAGACAGACTTACAAGGCAGAGTAATCGTCTAAGTCAACTTCCTTACCAGGTACCTATATATTTTGGTTTTGTTATACAGTATTGATAACTGTCAAAATGAAAAAACTCTTAGCTTATACGCTGTAAACATAATTAACTCTGGTCTCTACCCACCTCCTTGGGTGTGAATCAGCTATTATATATTCACCGGCTAAGTTAAATATTTAAAAAAGGGATTTTGACGTAGGAAAAATCTATTTCTGGGCGAGGGACCTGTGCCGCCCAGTGAATAAGCTCCATTTAGCACTTATTCTTAGGGAATTTACTGCTAAATATACCAGAGAAAAAATGTAAAGGAGTGCTAGGTTAACTAGCTCGCTCACCTATTGGTGTCGGTATAAAATTGGGCGTATAATCCAGAGGTCCCGCACTATTTAGATTCATCCATGACAAATACCCCAATAGAGGAGAGCCGTTCAACCTCACTCTGCACCACCAACTCTGCATCCGCTCAGAACCCAACTCCTTAGCACCCAAAGTTTGGGGACTCCAAGGGAGAGGAGCTGGGAGGGTTCACTGGGCGGCACAGGTCCCTCGCCCAGAAATAGATTTTTCCTACGTCAAAATCCCTTTTCTGGGCTCGAACATGTGCCGCCCAGTGAATGTATACAAGAGAAATGTCACCAAACTTGCAAAATAAAGGAAAAAACATAAGCGTAAGGGAAAAACAAGTTTCTTTAATCAGAGATGAGTGCCAAAAACAATTATAAGGGTATCTTAAGAGGAACATAAATCCACTTGGTAGAACAATTGACAAAATAAGGTAAGGTATAATAATGCCGTGAGTGATAATATATACAGATACTCAGGAGTTAAAAATTTACAAATATAATAACAGTATTCAGGTGCGAAACCAACGAATACAAATAGGGTATACATGAGGCAGGTAAGAGGGAGAGATAAAGTGACAAGGAATTAACCTGTGAGTTACCTGGGAGTAACTACGCTCCCTGCAGCTACTGTAGAAAATTTTAAGGCTTCCAAATGTTTAAGGTAGTGTTTCTTGAACACTGACGGAGATTTCCACCCTGTATACCTGGAAAGGTCCGTAAAATTCATGTGGTGAAAAAAGTTCACCGAAGTAGCAACCGCTCTGATATCATGTGCAAGAGGAAAAGAGTCAGGGCTAGCTTGTTTAATAAAATACAAAATTTGTTGCCTGATCCCTTTAATGGTAATGGTACCACCTTGTTCTCTAACGAATAGAGGCCCCGAGGAGATAGAGGAGGTCCGGGATAAATAAGACCTAAGAGAAGTAACAGGGCACAGAGACGGATCTTGCGTGAGAGGGACGATTTTCCAGGAGGACCATCTGTTCTGAGGGTCTTCGTTCTTAGCCAAAAAGAATTTGTTAGGTGAAAGAAGGACCTCTCCCGAAGGAAGGAACTCAATATGACCCGGGTCTTTCGACAAGGCTGCCAGTTCAGAAATTCTTGCCCCGGAAGCCAAGCTCACCAGGAAAAGTGTTTTCCTGAGAAGGGGAATGTAATCACACGAACTGTTAATGGTATCAGAAGCCAATTTGAGTACATCATTAAGGAACCAGGTCACCGGGGTAGGACGAGTAACCGGTTTCAGTCTGGCACAGGCTTTCGGAATTGAAGCTAACAAAGAGTCGGTTAAGTCTATGTTAAAACCCACTAGGAAGATCTTTTTCAAAGCAGATTTAATAGTGGTGATAGTATTGGCTGCCAGACCTGATTCTAATAAAGATCTAAAGAAAGTGACTGTAAGGTTCAAGTTCATACAGTGCACGTCTGAGTCTATCAAAAATTTTGCCAACTTTTTAACTGCAGAGTCATACTGGCGGATGGTGGAATCCCGTTTATCTGATTCTAGGAACAGGGTGTTTTGAGGATCAATATTGGCACCATACATGGCCGCAAACTTCATAAAGTCCATAAAGTTAGGGCGCTCTGAATGTTTGAGAAAGCGTACACAACGCGTGTTTGTACTATCTGAGACAGAACCGGATTGGGTATCGGGTGAGGATATAGTCTCAACTCTCGCAGGAGAGGATACCAGTTGCTCTTGGGCCAGTTGGGTGCGACCAAGGCTACTTGTCCCTTGAAGGATCTCAGTTTGTCTAGGACTTTCAGTAAAAGATTCACCGGGGGAAAGAGATAAATCTTTTCCCAGATGTCCCTATTCTGTGACATGGCGTCTGTGGCGTAAGCCTGAGGGTCTAGATTGGGAGCCACATATACTCTCAATTTGTGGTTGGACTCCGTGGCGAAGAGGTCCACTTGGAGACCGGGAACCCGAGAGAGATTCCACCGAAATGACTTTAGATCGAGTGACCATTCCGATTCTAGAGGGGAGGTCCGGGACAGGGCGTCTGCCACTACATTCCGGACTCCCGCCAGGTGGACAGCTGAAAGATGCCAACGGTTCGAGGCTGCTAGGGAGAATATGGCTACTAGAACATGGTTCAGAGGCCCTGACTTTGACCCGCCTCTGTTGAGGCAACGGACCACCACTTCGCTGTCGAGGACCAGACGAAGGTGTTGTCTCTTGGGTAGAGCGAGACGTTTCAGGGTTAGAAGAACTGCCATGGCCTCCAGCACATTGATGTGAAATTGGCGGAATAAGGGAGACCAAAGACCTTGAACTTTCCTGAGCTGAGAATAGCCGCCCCAACCTGATAGGGATGCGTCCGTGTGAATGATTAACTTCGGAGGCGGAAATCGAAGGGGAACTGACTTTGACAGACTGTTGGCTCTTGTCCAAGGAAGAAGTCTTTCCCGTAGAATGGGAGGAAGGCGGACTTTCCTGTCCCGGAGCTTCCGGTTCGCCCTCGAACGCCAGACACGATTGATATCCTTCAATTTTGCCTTCAGAAGTAGATCTGTCACTGAGGCAAACTGAAGGGACCCCAGAATCCTCTCTTGGAGTCGTCTGGAACTTACTTTGTCTTTGAGAAAGCGTTTGTTGTTCCTTGCAATCTCTAACCTATTGGGTTTGGGAAGACACAGAGTATGAGATATAAGATCCCATTGCAGGCCGAGCCATTGGAACTTCGATTTCGGAAGAAGACGGGACTTCTTGAAGTTGATCTGGAAGCCTAGAGATTGAAGATATTGGATGACTTTGTGAGTGGCTTTTAGGCAATTTTGGGAGGTGTCTGACCAAATGAGCCAGTCGTCCAGATAGGCTACTACTTGAATCCCCTGATTTCTGAGTTCCTGAACAGCGACTTCTGCTAATTTTGTGAAGATCCTTGGGGCGATGTTGAGCCCGAAAGGCATCACCTTGAAGGAGTAATTTTTGTCCCCTAAGCGGAAGCCTAGATACGGACGGAAGTGTCTCGCTATCGGGACGTGATAATAGGCGTCTGTAAGATCGATAGAGGTGGTGACGGCCCCACGGGGAAGTAAGGTCCGCACCTGCGAGACGGTAAGCATTCGAAACTTGTCGCATTGAATGGACAAGTTGAGAAGGGATAGGTCTAGGATCACTCTTCTCTTGTCTGAATCCTTCTTCGGGACACTGAACAGCCGACCTTGAAACTTCAGGTGTTTCGTTTCCTATATGGCGTTCTTTTGCAACAGATCCTGGACAAATTCGACTAGGTCCGGAGTGGAATGTTGATGAAATTTGTTCGGAGGAGGAGGCCCTTGAATCCAACTCCACCCCAGTCCCTTGGAGATGATACTGAAAGCCCAGGGACTGAACCTCCATTTGTTGCGGAAGGCATAGAGCCTCCCCCCTACCTGCTGCACCTCAGTATTGGTTTGAGGAGTTGCCTCCACGTCCGCCTCGGAAGTTCTTTCCCTTGCGAAAGAATCTTCCCCTGCCTCTGTTCTGGTTAGAACCACGGTGGTAGCCTCTACCTCTATTATAACTCTGGGAAGAGCTATGAGCCTCATAAGACTGGTTAAAGGCAGGAGAAGTGGTGGAGGCACCGGAAAGCTGGCTCTTAGGGAGCAGAACGGTGACATAGTCGTCCGAAGGAGCCTGAGAGGTGGAAGGCTGTGCAGGGGCAACGGGAGATGGGGGAAGAGGCAGTCGGAAATTGGACGAACCACTCTGCTGTTGCCTGAACTGGGTGGAGGTATATGGGCGGAGCTTCTTCCTACCCCGGGCTTGGTAATTTGCGGGGTCATATTTACGTTTAGGAGTCAAACCCCAACGGGCTTTAAGGCTCTGATTGACTCTAGTGGCCTCCGCCAAGACTTCCTCTACAAGATCCTCAGGGAAGAGATTTGAACACCAACAGGAGGACCGGATAAGCTTATTAGGCTCGTGCCTAATAGTCGCCTCAGCCAGGACATGTTTGCGACACCTGCGTTTAGCAATAGCGAAGTCATAAAGGTCGTAGTATAATGACTGCAACGTAGCCTTATTGAGAGACTTAAAGATACTCTCAGTATCATAAGTCAAGGCTATCGACTCCGTGGACGTGGCCAAGTTCAGAGTACGGCCAACACGTAGGCGGGAATCATACTCCTGTTTAATGAGGGATTCCGGGAGACGGGGAAGCCGCTCACTAAACATTACTGAAGCACAGTCTGCTGCTAGTTTGCCAGAGGTAAAGGTGGTATGGACATTGTCCCAACACTCAATGCCTGAAGGAAGAAGGAGGGAGATTGGATCTACCTCTCGGATGGGAGGCAAGGGCTTCTCCTCCAGAGCATATTGGAAAGCAAGCTCTGCTACTTTATTGACGCATGGAGTCACGGTGTTTTTGTCCATTAAGAACATTGTGAAGGAGCTCTTATAAGGCGTCAACATGGTGTTGGTGCAGCCAATGTCATTCAGGAATCTGGCCCAAACAGATTGGGCTTGCTCTTTTGGGAAGATGACCGTCTCTTTGGGGACCTTGTCTAACCGAACCAAAGCTTCCTCGGTAAGCCTGGCATAACCATGAAATGGAAATGCCAGACCAGGAGGAAAAAATTCAAAGTCCTCTAGAGGACGAGTGCCAAGGCCCTCCAAAGTTAACATTCCGTCTGAGAACGGGGAATGAAGAGCCATACGCCAAGGATTATTCTTGGCAAACGGCGGGAGCTTAGAGGCATCCGGGATGAGAGAGCTTTGGACTCGCTCCGGAGCACCTTGCTCTAATGCCCCAAGTCTCTGACCGATGTTAGAGAACATCGTGTCCATCTTAGACTGCATTTCTGATACCAACTTAGCCTGCATCTCCGACACGATGCGAAGCATGGCTGATTCGGAAAGGCCCGGGCTAGCAGCAGGAGTGGCGGAATGAACTCCCGGGTCGTGAGACTTAGAGGAGGAGCCAGAAGCCTTAGATGACAGGTTTGTATTCTGCTTAGAACTATGGGAAGCCTTGTGAGGCTTACGAGCTTTAGGTAAGGTTCTAGATGTAGATTTATCCTTGGGGGGAACCGGGTATGATCGTTGAGACGAATCACGGTCCCCAGAAAAACCATGAAAGGAAGAGCGATCAGATGAAGAAGAAAGAGCGGGGCTGAGGATAGGAATCTCAGCGCCGGAAACACCTGCCTCACTTACCACCCTACCTGTATCCGGATCATCCAATAACATGGGTTCCACATCCAGGTTCATGGAGGCAACATTGTCTTCCAGATCTCCGGGGGCGTCCGACGGATCCTGCTCTGGATCAATGAACCCCGCTATGGTGGCATCAATGTGGGCAATGATGGGAGCTGCAACATGCCTAGCCACAGCGGCTGAAGACTTGGCGTTGGGATAAATCAAGGAACAGTAGTCCTCGGATAGGACGTACGGCCGCTTGGACTTCACGTTCCGGGCAAAACCACCAACCCACACTTTCAGTGTGGCCCGAGCTGCAGACTTTTGCTCCGGGGATGCCTGAAATAATAGTGGGAATTATAAAATGAAAGACTCCCAGTGGTCCTTCAAGACCATAGAGATCTTACTAAATAGTGTATGTATACCAAAAAAGGTAAGATAAATAAGAAGGCAACATAGCCAACGGGACTCACCGAGTCAGATCCAAGGGTGGTGATGAGGTCAAAACAGACCACACAGTTATCCGGGTGCCATACCACGACGTCCTCCAGCTGCACTCCGCAGAGGGCGTGAGACCGACAGACGGTATGGCCGCAGGGCTGATGCAGAACAGCCGCACAGGCCGTCGTCTGACAATGCACCATCTATAAAAAGAATAGTATATGAGAAACTGTAATTCTCTTAAGTAGGGGCGGGTCCGGAGGACCCGGGCCTAACATAAGTCTAACACAAGATTAGAGCTTAACTGTAATATTCTTAAGTAGGGGCGGGTCCGGAGGACCCGGGCCTAAACATAAGTCTAACTTAAGACTAAAGTATAGCAATCCATTCCGGTCGAGCCGGGAGCATAAAAAGGATGCAACAACAAGGAATTAAGACACATGGTGTCTGATTTCCCGGGGCGAGGATAAGCCCCGGGCCGGGAAATAAAAGTATATCCATAAACCAATTCGTATAGGAACTCCGGGATAGTGATCTGTCATATATAATCATATATAATCATAGGAACTGTTATAAATTAATAGGGGGCGGAACTGTAGATAAGAACCGCCAACCGAACCCAGAGGGTTTCGTATAACATAAACAAGTGTGATAAGTGAATATAAAATAGGGTGCACCGGGATCCAACTCTGTTGACCGGTGGCCAACCAGACTAGACAGAGACGAACCCGCCGGGACACCCGGAGGACAAAGTCCATAAACACTGAACTACCCCCTCTAAAAGGAGGGAAGGCAACGGTCCCCTAGGGGAGGGGGGGAGAGAAGCCTAGCCACCCACCTAGCGAGAGGGGGAGCTTGGGGGAGGATCACGTGATACGGAGCAGCAGGGCTACCAACTGACGATCCCCAACCAGACAGATCAAACGGAGTAATAGCACAAATATTCATTATAATAGTGATAGCGTTGAAAATTATATAAATATACACATAAAAATTTTGGGCAAGGTATGCAACATAATAAATAAATCACAAAGGACACACCTGATGGCTTTAAAATAACATTGCCGCCTAGTAACGAAGGTCGGCAGCCATAACGATACGTAACTGATATCGGCCCTAAAATTGAACCACGAGGGTTCTAAACGCTAAATAATGAATATCCACAATAACAAATAAAATTTAATAATAAAAATAATACACATAGTAACACCGCGAGTGAAACTAAAAGCTCTCAAAACAGGAGTACCAACTGTAAGTGGAATCAAGCAAGATCGATATGAACGAAGAGAATAAACTCCTATAATTTCAATATTAAACGATCTAGGTTGCTCAAAACACAGCAAAACAAAGCTTGGTACTTAACTTAGACGGTGTCTCCTGGGAAACCGACGAAGAGGCCATAATCCAGTGGACAATAAGTGAAAAACGAGAGCACAACAAAAAAGCGGGTTACAACACAGGCGTGCTAAAAGGAGTTGGGTTCTGAGCGGATGCAGAGTTGGTGGTGCCGAGTGAGGTTGAACGGCTCTCCTCTATTGGGGTATTTGTCATAGATGAATCTAAATAGTGCGGGACCTCTGGATTATACGCCCAATTTTATACCGACACCAATAGGTGAGCGAGCTAGTTAACCTAGCACTCCTTTACATTTTTTCTCTGGTATATTTAGCAGTAAATTACCTAAGAATAAGTGCTAAATGGAGCTTATTCACTGGGCGGCACAGGTTCGAGCCCAGAAATGATATTTTAATTATAAAATAAATTTTTGAATATACTTACCCGGTGAATATATAAATTAAATGACCCCCCCCTTCCTCCCCAATAGAGACGCAGTGGGACGAGAAGAATTGAAGGTTTTGTTTACATACAAGAGTGGTATCTGGCCGACAGTTGGCGCTGGTGGGCACACCCGCAACCTTCATAGCGATCGCTCGCAAGTTTTTTTAGTGTGTTTTCTGTCGAGCCGCAGAGTTGCAGCTATTATATATTCACCGGGTAAGTATATTCAAAAATTTATTTCATAATTAAAATATCATTTTATCTATTATCCTCCATATACAGTTAAGTCTAAATAAAGAGTAGATGGGACATGATATCAATTAGTGCGTCCATTTCTCCTGCTCTGAATGTATGTATCAATGGATCATTTTGTTCTGCCACTCAAAAGCTCTACCTGGTGAGACAAAGTATTCTCTCAGAGTGTCGCAAACTGACATGTCGTATGCTGTAAGCCTTTTACTTTTGTTGGTGACAAACTCCTCATGTTTTGATGATGGTCAATATTTGTATCATCATTGTCACCACAGAAGTTCATATTATCCTTATGACAAATGAAATTATGAAGTGCACACATTCTTTTGATTATTGCTTCAGATACCTCAGTGCTTGTATCCATTGATGTTTTCAGTACACTAAATTTCTGAGTTAGCATTCCAAAAGAACATTCTACTCTTCTAGCTGCTCTACTCATCCTAAAGTTGAATAATTCTCTAGAGTAATCTAGGTCCTTTCGAGGGTAATGTCTCATTATATTGAGCTTTAAAAGGAATATTTTAAATATGTAATGTCCCTGGTAGTTACATATATATATAGCTTAAATCCCGCGTTTCGACGCGGCACGACAGAAATTCAAATTCGCGGCGACAGCCGCCATGACAGTAGGTGGTCATACATGAGTGCCACCACTCGCAGGTTATCAGAACCATTACCCATCATCTTCAGAAATTCTCTGTCGTTGATCGTGTGAACACCTCAGGAAATTCTTTTCGCTGCTAATAACTTTGTTCTACAATTTGGTGAAGTACCTTTTGTTGATTATTATTGACGAGTTTTGCCGCTTGTTTTGGTTATTCTTCTGTACTTTTCGCTTTGTTTTATTAGACTTTGTTGGTTTGACTTGGACTTTTTTTCTGTTTTTTCAAAATGGCTGACTCTATCAGAAAGTGTGTGAAAGGTTGCAAGACACGTATGCCTAAAGCCTCTATTGATCCTCATTCAGTATGCTGTGGTTGTAGAGGTCAATTTTGTACTTATGATAACAGATGTAACCAATGCAAGTCTTTGTCTGATTCGGAGTAGATTGCTTTTGAACGCTATGTTAGGCGTTTGGAAAGAGATAGAATTAGAAGGTCTAGATCAGCTAGTATTGTTTCTAATAAATCTTCGGATGGTGATATTCCTTCCGATATTCATACTAATATTCCTGTTCCTATTCCAGCACTCCCAGATCCCAATACGGTGTCGGAGGTAAGTGAACCTTCATTGAAGGATATAATGGCTGCTATTTCAGCCTTAGGCGCCCAAGTTCACTCTCTAACTGCCGAAAAAGAAGTTATGTGGGGTGCAGTGCGTGGTTTACAAAGTAAAATAGTGAATAGTGATAGTGAAGTGGAGGGTGCGTCCGTTCGTGTCCGTCATAATCCCAGCCGGGGACCTCTTCCATGCTCCCCAACCCCTGGGAGAAGGAATGTCGAAAGGCAAAAGGATATGGCAGACTTTAATCAGCGAACGAACGTCCCCTCGAGCATTATTGTTGTCGATTCCCATTTCACTCCCCCTTACCACAGTAAAGGTGAGGTTAATTTGTCTGCAACTTCTTCCGATGACGTAAAGTCGCGACGTGGTTGGCGTCAACCACTTAAGTCAAGACCGCTCAAGAGACATATGTCTCCTAATAAACCATCTTGTAGTGCCTGGTGTTTACTGGAGGTTTTTCTTTCGGACGAAGACGATATGTCAACACCGAAACAGGCACGTAAGACGCATAGTTCGTCGGAGGGAGAAGGTGCTCAGTTGACGTCAGTTCACGCTCCTTCTTTTCCCCCAGATTGGGAAATGGTTCAAAAAATTCCCCCTGTTGTTTTCCCTAAGTCTATTGACGCTCCCGTAAGTTATTCGATACTCGGTTTAGATCGTGCACAAGGCGCGCTGGAAGTATCGACAGTTGACGATACCTCGCAGTGATCATTACATAGTTTTGTTGATGCACACGGCGTCCATTCTATTCCTGATTTATCTGCATTAAAGAGGTCCATTTCGTCTCTTTTTGACGTTTATGACTCTCGAACAGAGAGTTCGCGTCCAAAAGAATCGAAGGACAGCAATAGACCAAGTAAGCGTTCTTCCGATACTATCGGACAGCGTAGTCTTCCTATACTCAGCAACGCACCATCGCCTCCGTCGTTTCGCGTGGCTGCAAGCGATAAATCTGACGTATGCGGCAATCGGGTCTCGAACTCACGCCATTCTGGACGCATACAAAAGTCTGAAAGCCCACGGCAACATGAAGGCATGAGACAGCCTGTTCTTATGCTAGACGCATGCAGTCAAGTCTTTTCTCCGAGTCATCTGACCGGACGCGATACTATCGCTACCGCCGGACGTGATACTGTCAATACCGCACCGATCGCGGCAGACTCACAGCATTCGGAAGCCATACAACAGTCTTACGTTATGCAGGAAACTTTGGAAACCGTTTCTCCATCAGAGCCCTCAGTGCTTAAACATGACGCTTCCTCACAATTGGAAGATATACTTCATGATATTCCTTCAGGTCGATCTGAAGTTTTTATAGAAGACAATAGCCAACAGGATGATACGGTCTTGGCTTCTGACAATGTGAATCAAGGAACTGATGTTCCCTTAGCTGAAGTAGAAGAGGAATCTCAGGATCCGATACAGGCAGCTGATTTTAAAAGACTTTTGACAGTTCTCTCAGCTTTATATCCAGAGGATTTTACAAAGCCTATGCCTCAAAGCCCACCCTCTCAATTTTTGAAGAACAGACCACAGAAAACATCCTCCTATAAGAAGATGGTTCTGGCACAGTCAGTTAAAAGAGCTTTCCATACTTTTGATCAATGGACAGCTAAAAGAAAGGATCAAGGTAAGCCTTCTTTTTCCTTTCCTCCAACCCGACTAGCCTCCAGATCTAGTGTTTGGTACTCGACTAGGGAAGTTCTTGGTTTGGGAGTCCCTGCCTCCTCCCAAGGTGACTTTTCCAGACTTGTGGACTCCTCACGAAGGTCAACCATGAGTAAGGCCAAAATTATGTGGTCTAATTCAGAAATGGACCATCTACTGAAGGGCATCTTTAGATCAATAGAAGTCCTAAGCCTTATGGATTGGATTCTAGGAGCTATCGCAGAGGCAACAGACTCTAACAACGAGACTCAGATGCATCTGATAGCTTGTTTAGATAAGGCCGTTAGAGATGGCTCCATTGAACTTTCTGCCCTTTTTACAGCAGGAATCCTTAAGAAGAGGTCCAGACTTTGTTCCTTTCTTTCTTCTGGTTTGTCCTCTGTTAAAAAATCTGAGCTCTTATTTGCTCCTTTGGGCAAACATCTTTTCCCTCCTGAGTTGGTAAAAGATTTGTCTGCAACACTGTCACAACAAGTCACTCAAGATCTGATCTCTAGGACTGCTAGAAAGGTTCTTCCAGTTTCCTTTTCTACAAGATTACAAAAGGAGACTCCTCCCATTCGTCAGCCCTTTCGTGGCAGAGCCCCCTCGAGGGGACCTCAGAGAATTGCTGCCGGAGGTCAGACTCGCAAATTCCCTAAACAGCAAAATAAATCAAAGAAGTGAGACATGTTCTCTCCAGACACTAGTGGGAGCCAGACTTTCACATTTTTTGGCAGAACTGGAGCTAAAGGGAGCCGGAGTCCTGGTCGATCAATGTTCTAAAGGAGGGATACAAAATCCCCTTCCTGAAAATGCCTCCCATGTCGTCGACACCCTTGGAGTTATCAAAATCTCACTCAGGGAACAAGACAGCGGTTCTTCAAGAACAAGTGAACCTGATGCTGTCAAAATCAGCCATAGAAGGGGTAGAGGACACCTCTTCGGAGGGATTTTACAACAGGCTTTTCCTAGTTCCGAAAAGCTCAGGGGGATGGAGACCTGTTCTGGATGTCAGCCCATTGAACAAGTTTATCAGCAAAGTGAAGTTCTCCATGGAGACTTCAGCGTCAGTCCTTGCAGGCACCAGACAGGGAGACTGGATGGTGTCATTAGATCTGCAGGACACGTATTTTCACATCCCAGTACACCCGGACCACAGGAAGTTTCTAAGGTTCGTGTTCCTCAAAACCACGTATCAATTCAGAGCACTCTGTTTTTGTCTAAACGCGGCTCCTTACGTTTTCACCCGAGTAATGGCCAATGTAGCTCGCTGGCTTCACCTAAGGGGAGTAAGGATCTCTTTTTACCTAGACGACTGGCTACTCAGAGCAGAATCGCAAGCAAAGTGTCTGGAGTCTTTCCAAATAACAATCTCATTGACTCAACAGTTAGGTCTGATTTTAAAATTACCCAAATCTCAGCTAACACCCTCACAAAATATTATCTATTTGGGGATGAGGTTTCAATCAGCAGTTTTTCGGGCTTTTCCAGCTCCGAAACGTATTCTAGACTGCCTGGTGAAAGTACGTCACTTCCTAAACTTACGATCATGCCAGGTGAGGGATTGGATGAGTCTCTTAGTCACCCTGTCATCAATCGAACAGTTTGTGTCTCTGGGAAGACTTCATCTACGTCTTCTACAGTTTCATCTAGCAAAGTTCTGGACGAAAGATCAGAGTTTGGAAAAGTGGATGCCAATTCCTCTAGTGATCAGGAATCACTTGGAATGGTGTGACAGTGTCAACAATTTCCAAGAGGGTCTCAGTCTGTACCAAAAGATCCCCAACCTAGTGTTGTACTCCGACGCCTCAGACATGGGTTGGGGTGCAACTCTCAGGAAGGCCAAGATATCAGGCCTTTGGACAAAGTCACAAATGAAATGGCATATAAATCTCAAGGAACTTGTGGCCATTCATCTATCCCTAATTCATATCCAGAAGGAAGTCCGAGGAAAACTGATTCAGATAAACGCAGACAACACCACTGCGTTGACGTATATCAAGAAACAGGGAGGCACTCATTCGACCTCTCTTTACGAGGCGGCAAGAGACCTCCTCCTCTGGACGAAAGCGAGAAACATAACATTGATTACTCGCTTCATACAAGACGAGAAGAACGTCATGGCGGATATGCTCAGCAGGAGGGAGCAAGTTCTATCCTCAGAATGGACCCTGCATCACGAGGTGTGCACCAACCTTTGGATGTTGTGGGGTCAACCCTCAATAGACCTCTTCGCTACTCAAATGACAAAGAGACTACCGGCTTTTTGCTCTCCAGTCCCAGACCAGGAAGCAGCCACAGTGGACGCTTTTCTTCTGAATTGGCAGAACCTAGATGTATACGCTTTTCTGCTATTCAAGATCCTAGACAGAGTCCTGAAAAAATTCAGGGAGTCAACCAATGTCCGCATGACACTAATAGCTCCATTTTGGCCCACGAGACCTTGGTTTGCAGAGTTGATGGAGTGGCTCGTAGATATCCCCAGAATACTACCAGTTCGGAGAGATCTACTCAAACAACCGCACTTAGAGAGGTACCACCAAAATCTCCTCACTCTCAATCTGACTGCCTTTCGACTATCGAAAAACTTGCAAGAGCAAAAGGTTTTTCAAGAGAGGCTGCTCGAGCTATCTCCAGGGCTAGAAGAACATCCACCAACAAAGTTGATCAGTCCAAGTGGAACATCTTTAGAGGATGGTGTATGAATAACAAAATTTCCTCCACCAATACCTCTAGCAAATATAGCAGATTTCCTATTGTATCTGCACAATAAAGAGAAGCTAGCTGTACCTACCATCAAGGGTTACCGCAGCATGCTAGCTTCCGTCTTCCGTCACCGTAACATTGACGTGTCAAGTAATAAGGATCTTTCTGATCTCATTAGATCTTTCGAGACGTCTAAGAGAAAAGACAATCCTAACCCCTCTTGGAATCTGGATGTAGTTTTAACCTTTTTAACCTCGATTAGGTTTGAACCCTTAGACAAGGCTTCCTGGAAGGATCTTTCCAAAAAGATTCTGTTCTTAGTCGCTTTGGCCACAGCAAAAAGGGTAAGGGAGTTACAAGCCATCAGCAAGAAGGTGGGCTTTAATGGAGACAATGCCATTTGCTCCCTCCAGCTTGGTTTTCTCGCAAAAAACGGGAATCCTTCTCGACCCTGGCCTAGAACTTTTAACATCCCAGGTCTATCTCACCTTGTCGGGCGAGAAAAAGAGAGAGGTCTTTGTCCAGTAAGAGCCCTTAAATTTTATCTACAAGTGTCCAAGAACCTGAGAGGTCAATCAGACAATCTCTGGTGTTCTGTTAAAAAACCCTTTCTACCATTATCTAAAAATGCTCTAGCTTTCTTTATCAAGGACGTGATTAGAGAAGCTCACCAGAATTGTGAGGAAAGGAGTTTCCCAATTCTTAAAGTGAAACCCCATGAGGTTAGAGGCCATGTTTTGGCGAAGTAAATCAGTCTTCGCAAACTACTATCTTAAAGATGTACAAACTCAGTATGACAATTGCTGTTCCCTAGGTCCGTACGTTACCTCCGGCTTCGTAGTTGGAGAAGGGTCTACTGCCTCTCCCCTATAATCTTATTATCCTTGCCTTTTGTATTTGTGTTCTCAGGTTGTCTGTGAGTTGGTCGCAACCTTTCACAGTCTGGGACGCAAGTCAAGTTAGTTTAGTTTTGTGTGTTTTTAAACTTTAGAGTAGGTGGTCAGATTCAGTATCCTTGGCTATGCTAAGTTTGCAAGGGTGGAGGTCTAGCCACGTGAAGGTTGAGGACTTTGTGGCAGCCCCAAAAGACTTTTACAGCCCCCTGAGTGGATCGCTGAGTCTCAAGGAATGCGGGCATAATGTGGCAGAGTAATTATGGAGCCAGCTTCCTTGTCAGGTAAGAACCAAATTGTCAGTAATACTAATTGTAGTTATTAATAATTATATGAATTTCCCAATGGGACAAGGTTTTCAACCCACCTCCAACTGTGTGAATCAGCTATATATATGTAACTACCAGGGAAGTTACATATTTAAAAATGGTATTTTTATTATAAAATAAATTTTTGAATATACTTACCTGGTAGTTACATATATAAAAGGGCCCTCCCTCCTCCCCTCTGAAAACAGACATCGAATTTCTGAAGATGATGTGTAATGGTTCTGATAACCTGCGAGTGGTGGCGCTCATGTATGACCACCTACAGTCATGGCGGCTGTCGCCGCGAATTTGAATTTCTGTTGTGCCGCGTCGAAACGCGGGATTTAAGCTATATATATGTAACTACCAGGAAAGTATATTTGAAAATTTATTTTATAATAAAAATACCATTTTCATCTCCTATAAGATAAGATGGTACTTCGAAGGATAATGGAGTATTTCACTAGACTATGGGATATCTAAATTACTAGAGAGAAATTACCTATCCGTATTAGAGTAACTAAAAATTGTACTGGCATTGTTTTCCCCATATGCCCCAACATCAGTCAGACTAAAACAACATTTGGTATCAGCAATATGCATTAGTACATACCCATTATGATTATGGAAACGTGAACCTGCAGTAGGTGGGCATTTCAGCCAAATGTTTGCCATCGACACTTCCGATACGGTTTGGAACATAGCATTTATTGAAAAATGCTTTTGCTATCTCTTTCTACTGTAGATGATCAGGTACTGGCGTATATTGTGGCTGTAATTCTTCTCATACAGCATTACTTATTTCATTGACAATCCCCTGCACTGTACTCTTCCCAGTGCAAAACTGAAACCCAATGGAAGCAAAGGACTCCGATAGCAACATATCTGGAATAGGGAAACAAAGAAACCCTCTATGATTAGGCATTCTATCTGAGTGCTATTTTTATCGGCAGTGCTGTTGCCATTAAAGTAATAATTACTCATATTATTTACTATTATAGTCCCCAATATTTTTATTTCTTTCCAAGAAGCTGATTGCAAGGACAAGTGTTATCAATCAAGAAGCAACTTTATGAGAGAAAAGAGGAGGATTACTACTAAACTCTCTGGATCAACTAACACTGAATGCGAGACTGAGGCCGAGTCAACGAGATATGGGATGTTGTGCTGTGTGGAGAGGGAAATGGCAGAAAGTGTGCCATGTGCTAAGGAGCGCTGTCAGTTTGAAATTGTCATGGCGTGAGAGTATCGCAAAACTGGGAAAAAGTTAATTTTTATTTACCAGGTCTCATGGTTCTCTGATACGCAGATGACTGAATCCTGCAAAGATAGAACCCATAAATATCGAGAGTAGTCTATATTATTACCCCATGTGACACCACGAGCAACATCTAATGTATCACCTTACCACTGTCTAATGAGGACAACAGTTATACGATATAGATGATGCTGAACCTAATGAAAATTCATCAACCACTAATATCACAGATACACCTGATAGTGCAGGTTCCCAACAAACAGCAACCAATGTACATATCTGTGAAGAGGGAAGTAGGCCTACACCTGCTATCAACCAGCCATCATCTAAAGCTAGGAAGCCTAACACCAACAAAAGATGTCGCTGCAAGGTTCCAAGTGAAGTACAGTAGATGAGTTGCAAAAGTTGGGAGAGGAACAGTTTGTAAAATTTAGAATGAAGTTTTTCCAGATCACCAGTTCCTTTTAAATCTTTTACCTCTTATGAAAAAACTATTGCCTGTCGACAGAATTAACATTTAAATAGAAATACATCAGATATTTTGTAGGAAACTCCTTATGGACCAAAACCCCAGTTATGGTTACAGGACTGAGCATTACCAACAACCCCGTCATAGACAGTCCTTGAATGCTAGTGATAGTGATTCTGAGTACAGTACATTTATTTGTGAAAGGTATCCTTGCAGTTAATGTACTCAACCAGAAATAAAGCATATCCACATATTTTTTATGTACTATTTACAGTGGCCTGAAACACTAGACCAAAAACAGTAGATTAAATTAATGGTATTTAAGAGACTATAAAATGCCCCCCAAAAATGGGATTTTGATGAAGTAAAAATCTATTTCTTGGTGAGGAACCTGTATTGCCCAGTGAAATGCTCCTTAAACCCCCATTTCAAAGGTATAAATACTGCTAAATATACCAGAGAAAAAAGTTGCATGGAATGTTAGGAATATATCCAGCTCGCTCACCCCTAAAGGGTGTCGGTATTAAAATTGGGGCGAGTGATACCACTACCACAGATCCCTTTCCAATTAGACTTCTCCCTCCTCGAAATCCCCCGTTACTACGAGGTGCGTTCACTACAGCTACTGCCTCCCCCACCACCACCACTACCTAACCTTCTCCCATCATTCCTATTAGCACCCCAAGCTTGAGCCAGCCTTGGGTGAGGAAAAAGAAGGGAGGGTTCACTAGGCGACACAGGTTTCTCGCCCAGAAATAGATTTTTCCTTCGTCAAAATCCCTTTTCTGGGCTCAACCTGTGTCGCTCCGTGAAATAGTAACAGAGAATTGGTCCCATAAGCTTGGAAATACACGAAAAGTTAATGAACTGAATTAAAATTAGAGAAATTCAATTAAGCGTGTTTTACTAAAATCCTTAAAATACCAATCTCTTGACTATACCCCAAATCAAGGTCAGTGTTAAGGTAGGGGGAAAGGGAAGGCAGGTGCTGCCCTGCTCCTTATTAGGAGACAAGGCACTAAGAGGGAAAATATATATGAAGATAGAACCCTGTTATAAATGTTGTGTTAAATCTGGAGGAACCGCTATATCTTTTTAATCTTGGGCATGTGGTACAGATTCTGGCTTGGTTCTTTTAATAAAATACAGAATCTATTGTCTGATTCATTTCAGGGAAATGGTTCCTCCATCCTTTCTAATAAACAAAGGTCCTGAAGGTCTATTTAAATAGTCTTCCAGAGTGATAACTGGGCACAGAGAAAGATCCTGTGGAAGTGGGACAATCTCCCATGGGGACCATCTATTTTGTGGACCCTCATTCTTTTCTAAGAATTTTCCATCTAGAGAGAATAAAATCCCACCAGAAGAAAGAAATCAATAAGATTTTGTTCTCTAGATAATGCTGAGAGTTCAGATAATCTGGCTCCTGAGGCTAAACTTATCAAAAATAATGTCTTCCTAAGAAGCGCCATATAAGTGCATGAGACAATATCAGAGCCAGAATCTAGATCAAGGACATCATCTAAAACCCATGAAACTGCGTGAGGGCGAGTTACTGGTTTTAGTCTAGTACAGGCTCACGGAACAGACGAAAAATACGAATCTGTAAGATTAAAATTGAACACGATCTGAAATATTTTCTCTAAAGCAGATTTAACCATAGTAATAGTATTATTGGCTGGACTTCTTTCCAAGAAAGTTCTGAAAAAGGTAACTGCCAGATTCGTAGTCAGCGTCCGAACCTCTGAGTCTTCCAGAAATTGGCTAACTTCCTTACATCAGAATCATATTGCCGAAGGGTAGAATCTCATATTCCTGACACTAGGGACAATGTGTTAAAAGGGTCAATCTCAGCATCTCTTTGTGCTGCAAATCTCATATAGTCCATAAAGTGAAGGCACTCTGAATCCGTAAGGAAGCAGACACACCGTGAGATAGTACCATCCGTGCTAACTTGGTTCGGGAATCCGCCGAGGTCGGAGTCCTTGTTCCACCAAGATAGGGAACCAGTTGCATTGGCCAATTGAGGGCTACGAGGGCAATCCGACCTTTGAAAGTCCTGAGCATGTCCAGGACTTTCAATAGCATGGTTAAGGGTGGAATCAGATTAATCCTCCGTCAGTTGTTCCAATCTATGGACATGCCGTTTGTGACATAGGCCAGAGGGTCCAGGTTGGGGGCCACATGACATTGTGGCTTGTGGTTGGATTTCGTGGCAAATAGGTCTACTTGGAGACCCGGAACCTGTTGGTAGGTCCAGTTAAATTACTTTTTTGGCCAAGGACTATTCCGACTCCCGCGGAGGTGTCCTTGGTAGATCATCCTCAACCACATTTCTTACTCCCACCAGGAGAACTGCTGACAGGTGGCAAAGGTTCCCTGTTGCCATTGAAACGATAACTACCATCACTTAATTTACTTGACTTGATTTGGAACCTCCCCTGTTAATGCAGTGGACTATCACTTGGCTGTCTAGAATTAGACCGATATGTTGTTTCTGTGACGGGGAAAGACTTATTAGAGTCAAGAACATTTCCTTGACTTCTAAGATATTGATGTGTAGTTGTCAGAGTGTCACTGTCCACAACCCCTGGACCTATTCATATTGGGAATAGCCTCCTTAAATGCTTAGGGAGTCATCTAAATGGACCACCAATGTTGTCGCTGGGAATCGTAAAGGTACTGAGTTTGCTAGGTTTTTGACCTTCGTCCATTGTTGAAGTTTTTTCCATAGTGTAGGTGGAACCCGAGAAATTTTGTCTCGATATTTCTTGTTCTCTTTGGACCACCAAACTCGATTGACGTCTTCTAGATTGACTCTCAGTAATGTGTCTGTTACTGAGGGAAACTGGAGTAAACCTAGGATTCTTTCTTGGTTTTTCCGGGTCGTTAGTTTGTCCTTGAGAGATCCTCTTGCGTTTCGTACTATCTCTATCCTCTTCTGTGGTAGAATCGACCTCTTGTGTGTGGTCAGGATCCATTAAAGACCTAACCACTGGAAGCACGTTGCTGGAGAAAGACGGGATGTTTTGAAATTTATTTGGAAACCTAAGTATTCCAGAAATTTTAATACTTTGCTCGACGCCTTGTGGCATTCCTTGACATTGTTGGCCCAGATAAATCAACCGTCTAGGTAGGCCACTAACTGTATTCCTTGAGTTCTCATCTCTTGGACTACTGTCTCCTCCAACTTAGTGAATAACTTGGTCGCTATGTAGAGTCCGAATGGCATCACCTTGAAGGTGTTAGCCCGTTTGCCTAGCTTGAATCCTAGGAAAGGACGAAAAAGCCATGCTATCGGAACAGAAAATAAACGCCTGTAAGATCTATAGAGGTGGTGACAGCCCCACGGGGACAAAAGGTCTTCACCTGTGGGATGGTCAGCATATGGAACTAGTCGCATTGAATACAGTATATGTATTCAAATAGTTCAGATCTAGGTTACTCTTCGTTTGTCCGAGTTTTTCTTAGGCACCCTGAACAAACGTGCTTGAAATTTTTAAGCATATTACCTCTTTTATTGCTTTCTTCAGAAGATCTTCTGTGTAAAGTGTCAAGTCTGCCGTTGGAATCTGATAAAAACTGGTTGGTGGGGTGGCTTTTTTCATCCATCTCCACCGCAGAACTTTCATTACGACATTGTATGCCAATTGCTGAACGCCCAACGGCTCCGAAAGAGGTACAGCCTTCCTCCCACCTGGGGAGTCCTCTATGCAGGAAGGCTCCCCTAGCTCTACTACCTCTCGCATGCGTATTATATCCGTGAAACACTCCCTGTGTTTCGAAGGAAGGATGATACGCCGGAGACACAATAAACGGAGTAGTGGCTATTGGTTGTTGAGGTGGCTGGCTTACCCATACATATTGATTTTGTGGCTGTGTTCTTGAGGTGGAAGGCTGTCTCACCTGGGATACTGGCATTGCCTGTAGCACATCCTGAGCCTGTGGCCTTTGGAAGGACTGAAACTTCCTTGGTCATCTCCTGCCTCGTGATTGCGGTCCAGTGGGCTCAAATTTTCTTTTGGAATTAGACCCCACCGGACTCTGAGGCTAGGTTGACTCCGGCTGCTACTCCGAGGGCGCTATTTACCACGTCCTCCGGGAAGAAGTCTGCTCCCCAGATCGAGACCTTAAGTAACCTGTTAGGCTCATGCCTAAAGGAGTCCTCAAGTAAGACGAGCTTCCGGCAAGGGGGACGGACCACTGCAAAGTCATATGTATCACACTGTAGTGCGTGAGGCAAAGACTTTGTCAGGATCTTAAAAAAGTGGCTCCTCTCGTAGACTAATAAAATCATCTCCGTCATTGTGGCTGAGTTGATAAATCTACCCAGCCTGGTTCTCCCACAGTATTTTATCTTAACCAGAGATTCTGGAAGTCCGGGGAGGCGTTCACTAAACTGTGTGGTGGCACAGTCCTAGTACAGTACAATGACCCTGCCGTGAAAGTAGCTGGTGCATCGATCCAGCGTTCTTGGCCTCCTGGGAACAACAGGGAATTTAGTTCCATCTTCCGTAATTGCGGCGTGGGCTTGCCTTCCATATCCACCTGTAAGGTAAGGCCTATTACCTTGGTGGTACATTCCATATTTCATTATATGAAAATAAATCCTTTAAACCTTAAACTGCGGAACTGTTCTGCAATTGATGTCACTGTGTGTGGCAATGTCGCAAAGTTTTACTTCTAATTTTTTCGCAGTTTTGATAAGTTAGTAAAAGCCATGTCGCCAGGAAGGTTTTTCGCAGCACGGTGATGGAAATTTATATAGGCTTTCCGCAGTTGAAGTGTTAGATATGGTGTTGCCAGTACAGTATTTGACCAAAATTGTTGCTTTTTTCATTCCGGCTTCATAATTTTTACTCCTATAATCATGCAGTTCCCAAACACAATACGTATGAAAAAAAATGCATTGCCAAAAAAACAGTAACGATGAATAAAATATTAAAGTGACTGAAAATACTAACAGAATGATTACACATGTAGATGAATATAAGTTTTGAAAGTTAGAGTTATTTAAATTTTTTTCAGAGAATATCCTTTGAATTTTACTCTCCTTATCAGATCGATGTCCAAAAACAGTAACTACGAAATTGTCAACTTCTTGCTTTATTTTTTAATATTTAGAAAAATTATTATCACTGAAAATATAGAGTTTTATGTAAATTACAATTACAACTGTGATTTATTGTTATTCTCATGATATTAAGGTGGGCCTGTTGAAGGGATAATGAATACACTTACCTAAGGAAAATGGCCAGTGTTTTTTTTTCAAGTTGAACAGCAAGTCCGTTATTGATATTCTGCTTCCTAATAGAAAACCCAATCAAATATTCCAACATTTTAAATTGTTTTGTGATTATTCTAAAGAAATCATAAAACTTCTCTGGATTATTGACCAAATTTGGGAGCAAATGCCCAAAGCTCCCAATTTCTAGTCTTCTAGAATTAATTGCATGCACCCATATTTGTTGCATATGTCTATACCATCTCACTCACAACAATATTGCTACAGTATTCTGCAACAGCCAATACATCCGTATTCCTTGAATGCTTTTATGGTACTGAATGATAAGTTGATCAGACTCAGTCGGTTGGAACTATGTCGATTCAAAATGACTCGAATGAAATGATTCTTCATGAATTGAATCAATTCAATTTGCTCAGTGTAAACGGAGCTTTGATGATATGTTTTTCTTGTTCCAGAACCAGGTCCTGGAAACTTCACAAAAATTGCATCACAATCCAGGTGGGGTCATGGATGTGGTTGAGGAACCAGAGATGAAGTATTGGCGCACCTCTCTGGAGATCATGGCCAAGGATTGTGTGGGGCTGCCAGCATCATACAACACTGCGTTAAAGATGGAACTCCTGGCAGTCATTGAGCGGTTCCGTAATGCTCATGAGAAGGGAATCTCCAAGCCTGGTCCAGACCTAATGCTCCATGCATACCAGAACTTTGGCTTCCCAGCACCTCAACCCCATCCCCAATCCATGGCCCAGCAGCAGCATCCTTCTCCTGCAGCCGCAATGGCAGACATCCCGGGTCAGCAGGTGTTGTGCCATGGCCCTCCTGCAAGCACCTTGTCTCCCCTCCTGGTGACCCAGCCCAAACCTGCTGCTGCCTTCACCCTTCCTGCACACCAGGTGGCAGCATTACAATCATTACTGCAACCAACAGCTGCAGCAGCACCATCCCCCAATCACCTGCCACCTGATGCCTCTACATCGACTTCCTCACTCTCGCAGTTCGACCTCTCCCAGTTTGATCCCTCCAGTTTATGCATGGATCTGATGGCAGCGACAAGGCAATCACTATCATCCCACACAACAGAAACACCAGCACACTGCAGTAATTCCGATTTTGATAGTCTGAAGACCCCCCAAAAGAAACAGTAACAACAACAACCTGGCAGTAACCCTCCCCCACCCATGTGCCAACATGTGCCTCTACACTAATATGTATGTTCAGATTCATATAAAAATTTTATTTTTCTATTTGAATTTATTCGCTTTGATATTGCTGTATTATAATATATGTATTTTTGTAATAAAGTGTGTGTTTCTCACCCCATTATCATTGCTTAAGTATTTATTACTAAGATGTTGAAAGAAATACATTAGGAAAATTATCAATGAGAATATAACATGGAATGAATAGCTAAAGCAATAATGAAATTATAGTAAATGATGATATCAACAATGAAGGAAGCAATGAAATTTAGAATAAAATGGTAAGATAAACAAACCTATGTGGCTGACAAAGACTGTCTTTGTCTGGACAGACAGTTTGTGCCATTGATTGTCCGGACATGTTCGAGGTAAGTCCTAAAAAGTCCTAAGAGACACACCCTCGGCTAAGCAGGTCTTTTAGGGGTGTGGCCTGTGTTCCCACAGATAGGTCTGCCAATCCAGACTAATGGGGAAATACTTAGGCAAGTCATAAACACGTACGTAGCTATGTTACTACCTCTAAAACAAGAGTTCTCTAAGCAGTACTGTATATATGTGAGGAAGTGCAAAACTTGAGGGTTTACGGGAGTACAAGCCGGACTATGCCCATCAGAGCAAAAATTTTAATGCTGGACGGGAGCTTTTGTGAGCAATGTACGAGAGTAGGTGAACCCAGCATAACATTTTCACTCTCTGAGCAGCACTTGTAGAAGAAGAATCTCTCCCTCGCATGTTTGGAATTGTTTATTGTAATGTTGTGACCGTGTGTTCTTCGTTGAGTTGTGATCACTAAAGTTCATCATAAAGATATTTTGTGCTGTGGTGTATGATCAAGTATTGTGACAATGCCCCAAAGAGGATTAAGGAAGATAGTAAGAAGGAGAAAAAGATTATACGACGACCCGCAAAAACTACATTTGTACTGCAATATCCATGATTGATATTGTTACAATTGTAAACATATAGGTATTGAAGCATTAAACAATGTAGAACCGGTGCTGACATTGACGAATCAACAACAGCATGTTCTTAACACTGAAAGGTTTCTATAGCCAGACGGTAATACAGTACAGTAATTGTAGCCGAAAGATGGAAATTATGTTTTGTTGTATAAAGTATATTTACGATAAAGTTTTCTCTATCAGTCAAACCTCTCTACACGAAAGAATCTGCTTACGAAATTTTCTCTCTGCGAAACGAGATGCGAAGAATTTTACAACTCGCTTCACGAAAAATGTTTCAGACAACAAAAAGAGGTATGATGCGAGAGCCTGACTGTTTCCGAGACTGATTTTAAAATTTGCGCGCCACCAGCCTGTAAACTCCCTACCATCCTCCCGCGCTCCCATTGACTTAGTGTTTGTGATTTTGCTTTCTTAACATTTGTACTGTACTGTATCGTGTGATATTATGTTACATTATTAGCCATGTGTCCCAAGAAAGTCGCTGATGTTAAGGGAAAGAAGAGAATGATGCTTTCCATGGAGATGAAGATGGAAATAATCAAGAAATACGTGGCTGGCATGCGGTTAAGTGTGATTGCGATGGAATATCTGCCAGAAAGCCATTGCCATTTTCAGTGATCTCATGCATGCTCAGGCCGAAGCTGACGCAGGAGAAGGAACATCGAAGCAGGCACCCACATAGTTCAAGGATTCACCTGGGTAGTTTGAAAAATTTAAGAGACGTTCAGGGATTCATTCGGTGATGCGTCATGGGGAGGCTGCAAACTCGGACATGAAAGCGGCCGAAGCCCTTGTTAAGACATTCGATGAGTTAACTGTCCTGGAAGGCTAGTCTTCAGTTGCGACGAGACCAGGCTTTTTTTTGGAAAAAAATGCTTCGTCGAACGTACATCATGGCAGAAGAAAAGAGGCTACCCTTGCATAATCCTATGAAGGACAGGCTTACCCTTGCACTCTGTGCAAATATCAGTGGGGATTGCAAGGTGAAAATCCTGCAGGTGTATCACTCCGATACTCCTCGAGCCTTCAAGACCACCCACAAAGTCACTAAGGAAAATCCTCACGTGTTGTGGAGGGCTGATGAAAAAGCCTGGGTAACAAGACAATTTTTCATCGAGTGGATTAATGTTTGTTTCGGCCTGATTATGAAAAAATATTTGGAAGAGAATCGCCTCCCTATGAAATGCCGGCTGGTGCTGGACAATACCCCTGCTCACCCTCCTGCCCTCGAGGAAGATATCGTAGCAGAATATTTATTCATCAAGGTTCTCTATCTTCCACTGAACACCACCCCTCTCCTCCTGCCCATGGACCAGCAAGTGATTTCAAATTTTAAGAAGCTTTATACGAAATATCTCTTCAAGAGATGTTTCAAAATCATTGAGAGCACAAACCTCACCCTTTGTCAATTTTGGAAGGAGCATTTTGATATTGTCATATTCCTCAAAATTATCGATCAAGTGTGGCAGGAGGTTTCGAGGCACACCTTGAACTCTGCGTGAAAAAAGCTGTGGCATGATGCCGTTTCCGCACAAGATTTTGAGGGCTTTCACGCAGACCAAGCTGAAGCCGATTCCGAAAATGTTAACGATCCTGAACCTATTGCTCAACCTGAAGTTGCCGAGATCGCTACACGCAAGAAGTCTATGGGTCTGGAAGTTAATGAGGCCGACATTGATGAGCTTATCGAGGAGCACCAAGAAGAACTTACAACGAATGACCTGAAGAAGTTGGAGGCTATGCGAGTGGACGTTGTTCAGGAAGAGTACAGCGGGGGGGGGGGGGGGGAGATGACCCACTGATAGCGGCAGAAATTCAGGAGGGTCTAAATGGCTACTTTAAAATGGTGGCTCTTGTAGACAAGATACAGCGAGAAAAAATTCTCACAGGTCGAGTGCTTGAGTACTGTAATGAAGTTTGCCTGAGTCATTTCAGGAAATTTTAAGAAGCAGGCAGAAACAAGCTTCTTTGGATGATTATTTTAAAAAGAGGCCTTCGATGGAAGCAGACTAAGTGTCAGATAAAAAAACGAAAGAAAAGTGGCAGTGATGAAGAAAATATGTAGTGTAATTAGATTTAGAAAACACAAAACATAAAGTAAAAAATAAAAAAAATAAATTAGAAAAAGGCAAAAAAAAAAATTAAAAAGTTTTACTTTTCAAGTTTATTGTAAAGTTAAGCATTAATATTTTCTGCCATTTGTAAATGTGTTTCTTAAAATTAAGTGTTAATGTTTTCTGTCATTTATAAATCTGTTTTTTGGGCTCAGGCCATGTCGTCCTGATGGAAGGTTCCAATAAGTAGCTTCCTAAGGGATATTTGACTACAGTGATATTCCCAGAGAATTTACCATTAGGTCTCCAGAATTCTAACTCCTGGCGCGAATATCCTTAAAATTTCTCTTAAGGATATCGCTTAAATCAGGGGGCGTATATTTTGATACGACACATAGCAATCTTCACCCCGAATATCGTTTTCGCTTCGAGGGGGAAAGTGGCAAAAATCGAAGGGGAGCTGTTATCAACGTAACCTTCCTCCCGTATTACTACAGAGTTTCTAGATGGCGCTGCATGTCAAGCTAGTGCGCTATTCCTATAGGTATAGTGGTCTCACACGGTGATTTTCCCTGTTGCTCTTTCATTACGCTCTGGTTTTTTGGATTTATCATGCAATCTCTAGCCTCTTCTGCCTCTGGAAAGTTGAGTATTTGATCTTTACAGTGTATAAATTTTAGCTCCTGCCTCACAGTGAAATTAGATTAATTTTAAGAGTTGGAGCTTCGCCTTCACTAGAGGTGCCATGGGCGCTGTCGTTCATAACACGTGTTATTTAGTTAGTCTGAACGACTTAACCGGTTTTAATAGCATGAATATTTACGAAGCTATTCAGTTATAATATTCTAGGAAGTTATATATTATGCCGATTGTATTCTTTAGAGTTTCGGCGATTTAGGTAACCGAACCTTGCCCGCGCTAGGCTTTCTAGCCTACGCGCTTTAGTTTACCTTCATGCATGATATACAACGACATTCCTAGTTGTAATAGCATTTAAATTTGAAGCTATTTAATGGATTTTGAGCAAAGTGAAAAATCTATTTTTGGGTGAGATAGCCATGTCGTCCTGATGGAAGGTTCCTGTAAGTAACTTCCTAGGGTATATTTGACTACAGTGATATTCCCAGAGAATTTACATTTAGGTCTCCAGAATTATAACTCTTGGCAGGAATATCCTTAAAATTTCTCTCAAGGATATCGCATAATATCAGGGGACATATATCTTGATACGACATAGCAATCTTCACCCCGAATAGCGTTTTCGCTTCAAGGGAGAAAGTGGCAAAAATAGAAGGGGAGCCGTTATCAAGGTACCCTTCCTCCATTACTACCTTGAGTATTTAGATGGCGCCATCGTCGCCGCCATGTTTTATTCCTTGTAGTGTTGAGCGGGTCCATCAGGATAGCATAGCTATCTCACCCAAAAATAGATTTTTTGCTTCACTCAAAATCCGTTTTTTGGGCTCAGGCCATGTCGTCCTGATGGAAGGTTACCAGAGCATTATTTAGAAAGTACTGTATCTGTGGATTTTCCAAATGTGCCTCAACCTCAAGACAATATTTCCTTGGTCACTCAGACCATAGAGACATATGGCGTTACCGTTATGCGTCATTACTTCTAATCATGAACTATGTTAATGCTTCCTGCCCCCAGCAGGGAAGAGTCACACTAGACTTAGGAAAATGTCTCGAGGTTTGCATACACCATATGAACAAACCTAGCAACAAGAGCGTACGGGTCTCACTGTATGCGAAGCCAGTCGAAGTTTGTACTCTCAATACAAACAAAGGTTTATATGAGCCACCATAGCATCCAGAGCATACAGGATTAGCTGTATGCAAAATCAGACAAGCTTGTACCCGTATAGGAACAAAGTATGCATAGGTAGAGAAAGGTTGTATTCATGTTAGAACAAAGTTATCTATTTTGTCCACATGTCCATATGCAGAGTATTAAGGGTTAAATAATACTCACGCATATCTTTATTCATTCAAATTTGGGGCGAAATAAGACGCAAATACCAATCAAATATTTACTGGTAATAAATAAATAGGAATTCAACATACATAACATAGCGTTAATAAAATGCTAGTGAATGCAAAAGAAACATATTATACAGACAAGACTAGAAATGGTTACTTCACCTGAAAGGGAATAATAATTAGTGCCACAAAACTGAAAATTTAATAAATTTTCTAATATGCATTTCTTTGAATGACTGTCTTTTCAGTGTAAAAAACACATGGCACAAGTGTTATCTCTATGTTTCTTCACCTTTAATAACTGGAACAGTCCATAGTGCCACCTTGGTGACACTTAACTTTACGTGTTGCACTGTGAGGTGTCAACACCTTTACCCGATTCTTAACAGTCCCAATCAGTTCACTGTTCCTCACAGCGCTAAACGACAGGTTTTAGCACACTACCTGCTGCCACCACATACCTTTTCAACTCTTGCACTTGCTTCGTGTAGTGTTTAAGGAATACTCTGAATGACTTCCATCCAGTATACGAGCGAAGACGCTCAAAGTCCATGTATTGAAAAAAGTTCAGTGACGAAGCAATTTTTCCTGGGATCATGACCTGCGGGTGTACTGTCAGGATCCGCTCTGGGAATGAAATATGGTGATCTTCGCCCTTAGTTGTTTTAGGGATAAGTTTGAACCCGAGGTTTCTCCTTTAAAGATTCCTGTTCTCTGTGGCAGCCTTGTTGACTACTTCCTTGACCACTTCACTCGGGAAGAGGTCTTTTCCCCAGATATTGGAAGATATCAGCTTCCTGGGTTCATGCTTGACCGTAGCCGAAGCAAACACGAACTCCCTACATGCTCTTCTGGCCCTAACAAAGCCATATAGGTCCTTGACCAGCGTTGCCAAATGTGATTTGGCCACGACCATGAACATGTCTGGGGATCTATTGTCACTTGCCATTGCCTCCAAGGTAATCTGGAGGGACAGAGATGTGGCAAGCCTTTCCCTAGTCTCTTGCTCCCTATGCAAGAGAAAGTCAGACAACTTAGGGAGGTTTTTGCTGAACTGGCGTCCAGCAATATCCGCCTCCAACTTCCCAACTGAGAAGGTAAGATGTATTTCCTTCCAGTCTTTGTCATCCATAGGTAGAGCTAGGGATAAAGGTCTACACTCCTCAAGTGTAGGGCAAGGTTTCCCAGCTTCTACTGCCTTCATAACTGCCTTAAACACTTTTTCTGCATAAGGAAAGGCCAGTTTAGCTGGAGCAAGAAAAGAAGGGTGTTTCTTACTCAGGGCTGACACTTTAGAATTAGTGAAGCCCCTGTCTTTCAGACTGCTTGCCATCAAAGCTTGAGCTTTCCCATGGTCACGAACTATGACCTCTTTCGGCTCTGTCTCCTCCTTGGACACAGGTTCCGCCTTCAGACGGACGAAGCAGTCTGGGTAAGACTCAAAGCTGGGCCAAAAGTTGACATCCTCAATGAGGACGGCTCCCAGCTTCTCTGAAATGAAGATCTTCCTGTTTGTAATTGGCATGTACTCTGCATGCCTCCAAAGGTTTACTTCGAAACACGAAGGAAGATCCTTCACATTGAGTCTCTTGTGAGACCCACGGGACGCTGTAAGATGGTGCATCTCTTTCCTCATTGCTGTGTCCCTCTCTTCGTTTTGCTTACGAAGACTCTCCATCATGGTCATGAGACTAGCCCGGGCTTTTCCCATTTCATCAGATGGAGGAGCAGAAGACGTAGAGGGCACTGGTTCTGGGGCTGGAACCGACGAAACGGACTCCGATTCGACGTCGTCCTGTTCAGTCTCAGGAGCCAATGTAGACTCCTTTTCTTGACCCTCCGCAAGAAGGTCCTTCTCGGTGTCTCCCGACACCTCTGACATCCTCTCATCTAGATGGATGTCCTTCATCGCGTCCGAAACATCCGTAACTACGGAAATCTGGACGCAAGGGATCTCAGGTTGAGGCTGTGGTTTTCACGGTATCCGCAGTTGCCCTAGGGAACAGATAGGCCGCGTCCGTTCGTTTGGAAGGTAAGGCCCCGTGGCATTCTTCTGGAAGCCACGAACCCATCTGCGCTGCTTACTCCATGCTGCATCCCTTGACTCCGCTGTCTTGGGGTCATCAAAAGCCTTAGTAACCAAGGCTTTGCATACATAGCAGACCTGGGGATCCCAGTACTTGAGAGTTCCCTTGGTGATGGAACAGAGAAAGTGCGGCCTGCACTCCACATGGCCGCAGAAGTCCTTGCTCCTGACGTTGCAGAAGACTCGCGCGCATTTAGGGTGGTCCTCCTGTAAAGAGTGGAAAACTAAATGAATATATGGTAGTTCATCTCACCTGATAAACTATATAAGTATTATTATTAATATTTTTGCATTTTTATTGCATATAGCTTAGGATAGACAAGCTAGAAAAGAATTAGGAAAGACACATACATGTGTTTCCTGTCCAGCCAATTGCTGTGACCTCCCTTAAAATTAAAGCCTAGGGTTTTCCTATTCAGGAAGCACAATGGAAGAGTTCTACCCTGTAAGGATAGATAAGTGTAACTTAACACTGACTTCCCAAAGGTTTAATAATGAGGGTCATTTGTAACTGATCATCTATCAGTATATGGAAAGAAATCTTCCTTTCCTTATATAGTATGGTCTCAACAATAGACTGTGCATGGACACACAGGGTGTGTTGGAAAATTAACAACTGTATACTTTATACTACAGTTTTCTGTTTGCAGTATTATCTATACTGCAAATATACTGACCACTGTATAGTCATATACTGTACTGTAGTTCTAGCCGGCATGTTGCCGACAAGGCTAGCACCTGGGCACAGTTCAGCTGGCGCATTGCCGACTGTGGTGGTGGCCGGCAGCTCGCTGACTGCTGGCGCACTAGTCCAGCCGGCGTCTTGCCGGTCAGGATAGTGGCCGAAAGCATCAACCCGGCTGGCACAAGCCAGTTCTGCCAGCGGCTTGCTGATAGAAAGAGAGAAAGCAAGGAGTGAAGGGTGCCTTATTAAATGTGTATCAACAGTAAATAAGGATGTAAGAGCTCAGTTTTACTACCTTCCTCCAGAATGAGGGTTCAAATGGAAGAGAAGAATGTATCATTCAGGCTTCCACCCACACACAAACCATTACCGGTCTCTGCCGGCCACAGGTCTGTGAATGGCAGTCCAAGAGAGGACTGAAGAACACTCTACAGTAAAGGGATCTCCAGCCGGCACAGTTTTCCCGGAGCGTTGCGTCCATAAGGGAAAGCTGAGCGACTAAGCTACTACAAGCAGAAGCCACGGGCGGCCTCACAACCTGCCGGCAAGCGGTGAGATTGTAGGACAATGGCCAAAGGGTTGCAATGGCTAGGCCATGGTCTGCCATGTCTTCTTGATGAAGTTTTGCTTGTACCAATTCTTCTTCATGGTGACAGATGGACCACATAATACATCTCTTTTTGATTCATGAAGTTAGGTAGAAGTCTAGTTTTCTAGTCTGCAATGTATTCTTGATGAAGTTTTGCTAGTACCAAATCTTTTTCAAGGTGACTGATGGACCAGATACTAGACCATCTCTTTTTGATTCTTGAACTTGGGTAGACATCTAGTTTTCTAATCTGCAATGTCTATTTGATGAAGTTTTGCATGTACCAAATCTTTTTCAAGGTGACAGATGGACCAGATTCTGGACCATCTCTTTTTGATTCATGAAGTTAGGCAGAAGTCTAGTTTTCTGGTTTGCTATGTCTTGGTGAAGTTTTGCTTGTACTAAATCTTTTTCAGGGTGACAGATGGACCAGATACTAGACCATCTTTTTTTTATTCATTAAGTTAGGTAGAAGTCTTGTTTTAGAACCTACAATGTCTATTTGATGAAGTTTTGCTAGTACCAAATCTTTTTCAAGGTGACTGATGGACCAGATATTAGACCATCTCTTTTTGATTCATGAACTTGGGTAGACATCTAGTTTTCTAATCTGCAATGTCTATCTGATGAAGTTTTGCATGTACCAAATCTTTTACAAGGTGACAGATGGACCAGATACTGGACCATCTCTTTTTGATTCATGAAGTTAGGTAGAAGTCTAGTTTTCTAGTCTTCTCCGTCTTCTTGATGAAGTTTTTCCTGTACCAAATCTTTTTCAGGGTGACAGATGGACCAGATACTAGACCATCTCTTTTTTTATTCACGAAGTTAGGTAGAAGTATAGTTTTCTAGTCTGCAATGTCTTCTTGATGAAGTTTTTCCTGTACCAAATATTTTACAAGGTGACAGATGGACCAGATACTAGACCATCTCTTTTTTTATTTATGAAGTTAGGAAGATGTCTAGTTTTCTGGTCTGCTATGTCTTCTTGATGAAGTTTTGCTTGTACCAAATCTTTTTCAAGGTGACAGATGGACCAGATACTGGACCATCTCTTTGTGATGCATGAGGTTAGGTAGAAATTTACCTATATACAAGTAAAGAAAGAAGCAAGAAGAGCTGTAGCAAAGCAATGCAGAGACATTAAATGAAGTCTATATAGAGATGGAAACAACAGAAGGAGAGAAAAAAATATTACGAATTGTTAAGGCCCAAGATGCTGCATCTAAAGACCTGACACAGATGAGGCAAATAATAGATAGCAATGGTAAAGTTCTATTAGAAGAGAATTGAATTAAAAGAAGGTGGGAAACTTATTTTGAAGGACGATTGAATGAGGAGAACCCAAGAACAGTATTTGAAGATGGACTCCCAAACGAGACAGTTACCATAGGATTGAATAGAAGAGAAGTAGAACAAGCAGTAAAGAAGATGAAAAATAGTAAAGCTGCAGGACTGGATAATATACCAGTAGAGGTATGGAAGAGTCTTGGAGAGGAAGGCATAGATATCTTGTGGGACCTGACGCAAAAGATCTTCAATCAGGAAGAGATGCCAAAGGAATGGAGAAGAAGCCTAATCATTCCCATCTATAAGGGGAAGGGAGACAGACAGGAATGTGGCAACTACAGAGGCATAAAGCTGACAAGCCATACTATGAAAATATGGGAGAAGATCATTAAGAAGAGACTCAGAGATGAAACAACAATTGGTGAGGAAAAATTTGGATTCATGCCTGGAAGAGGGACTGTAGAAGCAATGTTTGCTTTGAGGCAGACGATAGAAAACATCGAAAGAAACAGAATGGATTACATATGGTGTTTACTGACATGGAGAAGGCATATGATCGAGTACCACGTCAGGAGCTGTGGAGATGTATGAGAGAAAAGGGAGTCCCTGAGAAATATGTAAGAATCACCCAAGATATGTATGAAAGGGCAGAAGCAAATGTTAAGAGCAGTATAGGCCTAGCAGAAAGTTTCCCAGTAAATGTGGGACTACATCGGGGGTCTGCATTGAGCCCTTACCTAGTTAATCTGGTCTTGGATGTAGTAAAGAAAAGTTATTAGAGATCAGTCTCCTTGGTGTATGCTTTTTGCTGATGATGTTATACTGCGTATCACTAGGTGAGAGGTAGTAGAAGAGAAACTGGAGGAGTGGAGAAGAGAAATGGAAAATAGGGGATTGAAGATCAGCAGGAAAAAGACAGAGTATTTGAGATAGAAAAATGGCGAGAATGGGGAAGTTAGTTTACAAGGAGAGAGATTGAAAAGAGTTGAAAACTTCAGGTATTTAGGATCAACAGTTGCAGAGGATGGTGATGTGGGGGCAGAAATAAACCACAGAATACAAGCAGGATGGAAGATTTGGAAAAAAGTGCGTGGAGTACACAGGACAGTTGTGAGACTGGCAATGATGTATGGAGCGGAGACGTGGGCAATAAAGAAGACAGAAGAGAAGATGGATGTGACAGAGGTGAGAATGTTGAGATGGATGTGTGGGGTTACAAAAAGAGATAAGATCCCGAATGAGGTAATTAGGGGTACCACAGGAGTTAGAAAACTATCGGATAAGATCCAAGAAAGTAGACTGAGGTGGTATGGTCATGTCATGAGAGGAGATGAACAGCATATTGGGAGGAGAGTGATGGAACAGGGAACAAAAAGGAGAGGGAGACCAAAGTGAAGGTGGGTGGACTGTATCAAGGATGACCTTCGATCTAAGGAATTAACTGGTGATGAAATGTGGGACAGAGGTAGATGGAGAAAGCTGACCAGAAACATCAACCTCACATAGAAGTGGGAAAAGATTCAGACAAAGAATAAGAAAGAAATTAGGTAGAAGTCTAGTTTTCTAGTCTGCAATGTCTTCTTGATGAAGTTTTGCTTGTACCAAATCTTTTTCAGGGTGACAGATGGACCAGATACTAGACCATCTCTTTTTGATTCATGATTTTTGGAAGAAGTATAATTTTGTAGTCTGCTATGACTTCTTGATGAAGGTTCCCTTGTACCAAATCTATTTCAAGGTGACAGATGGACTGTATTAAGAATGACCTTCGATCAAAGGGATTAACCAATGATGAAGTGTGGGACAGAGGTAGATGGAGAAAGCTGGCTAGAAACATCGACCCCACATAAAATTGGGAAAAGATGCAGACAAAGAAGAAAAAATTAATATAATTATTTTAATAATTGAAATAAATTTGATAAAAGTAATTTTCTTTAAGGTAACGAAGTAGAAAATTTGGTTAGCGAGGAAAGAAATTGTTTATTGATGAACATTCACTTGTATTGGATCCTAATCATGTGGATATATCCCAATATTCAGATAAAATCTTTAAGAATAGCATTACAATTATTCTTATGGTAATAATCTAGAAATTGGGGTTTGCAGAAGAAAGAAGTCTGACTTCTTTTAGTATGCCATGTTCCTTGATGAAGATTCACTTGTACTGGATCCTTATCAGGTAGACATAGCCCAATATCTGGATGAAATCTTTAAGAATAGCATTGCAAGTATTCTTCTTCTTCTTCTTCTTCTTCTTTGTCTACGTATTTTCCTACTTCTATGTGGGGTCGATGTTTCTGGTCAGCTTTCTCCATCCACCTCTGTCCCACACCTCATCACTGGTTAATCCCCTTGATCGAAGGTCATCCTTGATACAGTCCACTCACCTTCGCTTTGGTCTCCCTCTCCTTCTCGTTCCCTCTACCGCCATTTCCATCACTCTCCTCCCAATATACTGTTCATCTCTTCTCATGACATGACCATACCACCTCAGTCTACTTTCTTGGATCTTATCTGATAGTTTTCTAACTCCTGTGGTACCCCTAATTACCTCATTCCGTATCTTATCTCTTTTTGTCACCCCCCACATCCATCTCAACATTCTCATCTCTGCCACACCCATCTTCTTCTCTTCTGTCTTCTTTATCGCCCACGTCTCCGCTTCATACATCATTGCCAGTCTCACAACTGTCCTGTGTAATTTACCTTTCAACTTAACCCCTATTTTCCTGTCGCATAGTACGCCACGCACTTTTTTTCCAATTCTTCCTTCCTGCTTGTATTCTTGTTGTAATAATCTATAAATTGGGGTTTGCAGAAGAAAGAAGTCTGACTTCTTTTAGTATGCCATGTTCCTTGATGAAGATTCACTTGTACTGGATCCTTATCAGGTAGACATAGCCCAATATCTGGATGACATCTTTAAAAATAGCATTGCAAATATTCTTATGATAACAATCTAGAAATTGGAGTTTGCAAACGAAAGAAGTCTGACTTCTTATAGTATGCCATGTTCCATAATGAAGTCAGACTTCTTTCTTTTGCAAACCCCTATTTCTAGAAAGTTACCATAAGAATATTTGCAATGCTATTCTTAAAGATATCATCCAGATAATGGGCTGTGTCCACTGATAAGGATCCAGTACAAGTGAATCTTCATCAAGGAACATGGCATACTAAAAGAAGTCAGACTTCTTTCTTCTGCAAACCCCAATTTCTAGATTGTTACAATAAGAATACAAGCAGGATGGAAGAATTGGAAAAAAAAGTGCGTGGAGTACTATGCAACAGGGAAATAGGGGTTAAGTTGAAAGGTAAATTACACAGGAAAGTTGTGAGACCGGCAATGATGTATGAAGTGGAAACGTGGGCGATAAAGAAGACAGAAGAGAAGAAGATGGGTGTGGCAGAGATGAGAATGTTGAGATGGATGTGGGGGTTGACAAAAAGAGATAAGATCCCAAATGAGGTAATTAGGGGTACCACAGGAGTTAGAAAACTATCAGATAACATCCAAGAAAGTAGACTGAGGTGGTATGGTCATGTCATGAGAAGAGATGAACAGTATTTTGGGAGGAGAGTGATGGAAATGGCGGTAGAGGGAACGAGAAGGAGAGGGAGACCAAAGCGAAGGTGAGTGGATTGTATTAAGGATGACTTTCGATCAAGGGGATTAACCGGTGATAAGGTGTGGGACAGAGGTAGATGGAGAAAGCCGACCAGAAGCATCGACCCCACATAGAAGTGGGAAAATACGTAGACAAAGAAGAAGAAGAATACTCGCAATGCTATTCTTAAAGATTTCATCCAGATATTGGGCATGTCTACCTGATAAGGATCCAGTACAAGTGAATCTTCATCATGAAACATGGCATAGTAAAAGAAGTCAGACTTCTTTCTTCTGCAAACCCCAATTTCTAGATTGTTAACATAAAGATAAACCACAGGATACAAGAAGGATGGAAGAATTGAAAAAAAAGTGTGTGGAGTATGTGACAGGAAAATATTGGTTAAGTTGAAAGGTAAAGTACACAGGAAAGTTATGAGACCGGCAATGATGTATGGAGCGGAGATGTGGGCAATAAAGAAGATAGAAGAGAAGAAACTGGATGTGGCAGAGATGAGAATGTTGAGATGGATGTGTGTGGGGGGGAGAAGAGATAAGATACGGAATGAGGTAATTAGGGGTACCACAGGACTTAGAGAACTTTCAGATAAGATCCAAGAAAGTAGACTGAGGTGGTATGGTCATGTCATGATAAGAGATGAACAGTATATTGGGAGGAGAGTGATGGAAATGGAGGTACAAGGAATCTGAAGGAAACGGAGACCAAAGCGAAGGTGGATGGACTGTGCCTAGGATAACCTTCGATCAAATGGATTAACCGGTGATGAAGTGTGGGACAGAGGTAGATGGAGAGCGCTGGCCAGAAACATCGACCCCTCATAAAGGTGGGAAAAAAATGCCGACAAGAAGAAGAAGATCATTTAACATTCGAAATCTCCGAATTGTTCCAAACAGATATAAGAAGGGATATCATGAGTTTGCCTCTATAAAACTCTTAACTATTTAATCTCATTAACAAATCATAAAGTTAATATTCCCCTAAGGGTATTTACATCTAAATCTGATAGCCTTCAATAGAATCAGTATTCGGAAGACTCAGTATACAAAAGGCCCAGTCATTGAAAGACTCAGTTTACGAAAGGCCCAGTCATCGAAAAACTCAGTATTTGGAAAACTCAGTTTACGAAAGGCCCAGTCATCGAAAGACTCAAGTCTTTGAGTATTGTGTCTTTCTTTCACTAGGTTTTTCGTAAACTGAGTCTTTCGATGACTGGGCCTTTCGTAAACTGAGTCTTCCGAATACAGTACTGAGTCTTTCGATGACTGGGCCTTTCGTAAACTGAGTCTTTCAATGACTGGGCCTTTTGTATACTGAGTCTTCCGAATACTGATTCTATTGAAGGCTATCAGATTTAGATGTAAATACCCTTAGGGGAATATTAACTTTATGATTTGTTAATGAGATTAAATAGTTAAGAGTTTTATAGAGGCAAACTCATGATATCCCTTCTTATATCTGTTTGGAACAATTCGGAGATTTCGAATGTTAAATGATCTTCTTCTTCTTCTTGTCGGCATCTTTTCCCACCTTTATGAGGGGTCGATGTTTCTGGCCAGCGCTCTCCATCTACCTCTGTCCCACACTTCATCACCGGTTAATCCATTTGATCGAAGGTTATCCTAGGCACAGTCCATCCACCTTCGCTTTGGTCTCCGTTTCCTTCAGATTCCTTGTACCTCCATTTCCATCACTGTCCTCCCAATATACCGTTCATCTCTTATCATGACATGACCATACCACCTCAGTCTACTTTCTTGGATCTTATCTGGAAGTTCTCTAAGTCCTGTGGTACCCCTAATTACCTCATTCCGTATCTTATCTCTTCTCCCCCCCCCCCACACATCCATCTCAACATTCTCATCTCTGCCACATCCAGTTTCTTCTCTTCTATCTTCTTTATTGCCCACGTCTCCGCTCCATACATCATTACCGGTCTCACAACTTTCCTGTGTACTTTACTTTTCAACTTAAACAATATTTTCCTGTTACATACTCCACACACTTTTTTTTCAATTCTTCCATCCTGCTTGTATTCTGTGGTTTATTTTTATGTTAACAATCTAGAAATTTGGGTTTGCAGAAGAAAGAAGTCTGACTTCTTTTACTATGCCATGTTTCATGATGAAGATTCACTTCGAGTAATTAGTCTTTCGATCACTGGGTTTTTTGTAAAGTGAGTCTTTTGTTAACCGAGTCTTTCGATCACTGGGTTTTTCGTAAACTGAGTCTTTCGATGACTGACTCAAGTCTTCGAGTATTTAATCTTTCGATCACTGGGCTTTTCGTAAACTGAGTCTTTCGATGACTGAGTTTCGAATACAGAGTCTTTAGATCTCTAGGTTTTCGTAAACTGAGTCCTTCAATGACTGAATTTTTCTAAGACACAAGTCTTCGAGTATTGAGTCTTTCGATCACTGTTTTTTTTTTTTTAGTAAGCTGGGTCTTTCGATGACTGAGTCTTTCTAAGACTCAAATCTTCGAGTACTGATTATTTCGATCACTGGATTTTTCAAAAACTGAGTCTTTTGTTGACCAAGTCTTTCTAAGACTAAAGTCTTCGTGTACTGAGTCTTTCGATGACTGGTTTTTTCGTAAGCTGAGTCTTCCGATGAAACATTTAAAAACCCTTCCACTTGGATATAGTTCAATGGTGATTAATCCATCTCACTAGTAATTATTAGCTCCCCTGAACACCAATGAAATATACGGATAACACCGCATGTTAAAAAGGCGTAAGCTGTTACTGTTTAGAAGAATACGGCTTATTCTGTTAATAACATGGTTGGGATAATACCTATACTTAGACCAGGGTTAATAATTCTCTCAACAAACACTAATTTCCGGCATCTTAACAACTATGTAACTGAGTATTATGAGCTCTGTAGTTCTTGGATAATAATAATAATAATAATAATAATAATGAAGCGTGAAGTAGGAGATGATGAATGGAGAAGTATTGAATTAAAAGCTCTAGATAGATAGATAGAAACGACTGGCTAAATCTAACTGAGGCCCTTTGCGTCAATTGTCCTAAGAGGAGGAGGTGATGATAATTATGATAATGATGTATTTACGTCAACGTCATTCCGACACTTTTTTCAACTTTAGCGTCATTGCGTCGTGTCGATGAAATAGTCGTTCCATCGTCGACGCAATGACGCAACTGTTGACGCGTGCCCAGGACAGGTATTTGGTAAATTATCTACGTAAGGGATATTTCAAGGAAGATCTGAGAAGTTTGCATAAAAATTTTATTGCAGTCAAAGTTTTTCCTTTAATGTGTTAAAGAAAAAAAAAAACTTAATGGAGAATCCAATGCATCAATCCAAGATTTGTAGAGTGGCATCAGTAGTTGTCAAATTCTTCTTCTTCTTCTTCTTCTTCTTCTTCTTCTTCTTCTTCTTATTATTATTATTATTATTATTATTATTATTATTATTATTATTATTGTAGTAGGAGACCCTCTTTTAGGCAGGTTGAGTTAAAAGTAATGGCTGCATCGGCAGAGTTTATTTTCTTATCCAATTTTTCTATTTTCCGGATAATTGTACCAAAAGTTTTTCTTGTATTTTGTGAGAATATACTTGAAAAGTCTTCCCGATTTTGTCATTCACCCGACTGATGAATTTTTCAAGTCTGCTGGCTGATTGCAGCGCTCTAGAGAAGAGAATTATCCGGAAAATAGAAAAATTGGATAAGAAAATAAACTCTGCCGATGCAGCTATTATTATTATTATTATTATTATTAGCCAAGCTACAACCCTAGTTGGAAAAGCAAGATGCTATAAGCCCAAGCTGATTCAACTACCCGATTAGGAAGATCATTCCACAACTTGGTAACAGCTGGAATAAATTCCAAAATCAAAATAAAGATTCGTTAAATACTTTGCAAGTATCTAACGTAATGCGTAAATATTATTCTTAATTACTGTTTACGTAATCCTAGTTTCCTTGCATCCTTCGAATGACCTTTATCTAGCAATATAACAAGTCAAGTCATTACAGTCACGGACTGCCTAAGTAGGCCTAGGCCTAAGGCTTATCCCTTTATCAACTATACGAGAAACTTTTTCTCACAGACTTACATTCACAAAAAGATGCACGTTGGTAGAAAGATAGATATTACCATTTATATTCTATACAGACTTTGTCTGAATTAAGTAAAAATCATACAATATTATCGAATGGACGAGTTATCCCTTACATCCGTTTTCTATATAATTTCATTTACTTGCAACGGTCTTCCTCTATAGATCGCGATGGGAAAGTCGAATAAGGAATGTGGAAAACAAACTAACTGAGCTACAACAACCTTACGAAGAAGACTTTACAAAATAGTAGGATTTAGTGAAAGAAATATATAAAAGAAGGAAGAAATTCTATATTTAATGTGGTGAAAAAGACAATTTAATGCAAAAGAAAGATAAACTCAAATCTATGCTTCGATCCTGAGCCTGAATGAACACTTCTCAGACATTGAGACGAAAAAACTCCCTCTGAAATTATCGTTTTAGTTTCGAGATAGTTTCTGGCCAAACATATTATTTTTTTCGCAACTATTCTTCCATATTTCTTTTTAACGAAAATTTTCCTGCCCTGAAACTTCTCGGAATTGTTTCAACGGCAAATTCATTGAATAATCGAAATTCTCTGAAAGACTTACAGAACGAAAACTGCAGGAATGAAATATGGCGGTTCGAAGCAGTTTCCATTCGAAGGAAGATGAAAACATTCTCTGAACCAGTTGGAGATACGTTTTTTGAAGCTATGTTCAATGCGAATTTCTCCTTTTTAAATTTTGCAATACATATTCATGTAAATATTATTATTTTAAAGAACATATTCCATATTAATCAGAAAGAAAACATGAAATTTACAGGACGAAACCTGAAAGGATAAACTATGCCGCTTCGAAGCAGTTTCGAATCGGAGAAGAAAGAAGGAAAACCTATTCTCTGAACCAGTTTGAGATACGATTTCTGAAGCTGCGGGAAATTTATTTAGCTCCCTTTTAAATTTTGCAATGAATATTCAAGTAGAATTTGTTATTCATAAGAAAAATGAATTATATTAATCAAAAATAAAAATGAAATTCTATTTTTCTTTTTGCTCGTTCGAAATCCCAGTGAAGCTTCGTCGATTTCTCGAAAGCTCCGAGATCATTCGTCTTCAGAGCTTTCGAGAAATCTTGGAGACTTTTTGACTCCTCTGATGACGACTTTAAGATTTTCAAACTAAGCCTGAAACGACCGTATCGTATCGTCATTATTATCATAAAAATGGCTAATATGTACGTTGATTTTGTTGTTGTTTTATCTGCATTGGAAATTACTTCCAGATTGGAAGATATTTATGCTACATTGGTAATTGCCTCCAAACCGGAAGATATGATTTATAATAAAACTTTTGGAAAAAACCAAAATCGTAGGAAAGAAGAGGAAACTAGAGGAAGTCGAGACAATACAAGTGATGAGGCGTCTGGAATGAGAAGAGATAGGCCTACTCATGTCCCTGCCATAGCAGTGATGAATAACACCTCTGAAGAAGAACAGTTTAGTCTCGAAAAAATCAAAGTCATGACTCGCGCGCAAAGGAAACTTTATGAAGAAACGAAGGAAAACGACGTTAACATGAAAGAAAATAAGACTAAATTAAAGGAAAGATGGGGTAAAGAAAAGGGAGATGTTGAATCAAAGGAAAAGAGGACTAAATGGAAAGGATGTGCTGAAAACGAAAAGGATAAATTAAAGGAAACTTGGACTAAATGGAAGGGGAGATGGGCTAAAAAGCGAGATGATGTTAAATTAGAGGAAGATGGTGCTCAAGAGAACGGAACTAGTGAAGTTGAAAATGGATTTCAGAACATGTTGTCAAATATTGACAAGCAAATGGATGATCGTGTACAAGTCATTCTTGAGAAAGTTAATAGGATTATGAACAAAGCTTCATTGGAGGGCATCAAAGAACACTCACCTATGGATACTCCAGGTCAACCTACTGACTTTGAGCAATACTATCAGGACTTACAGAAGAGGATAGATGAGAAATTCACACTATTAGAAGACAAAATAGACTGTTTAGCAGAGTATTTTAAAGAAGCTGACAATGACTTTGTCAAATGCAAGGAAGACAATGATGACTTAAGAGAAAAACTACAACAAGTAACTCAGGAATACCAGGATATTAAATCTCGCCAACACCCAGCCCACACAACCAATGGCCCCCCACCCCCGCCACCACCACAGCCTCCAATGGCACCAATGCCAAAACATGCTCCACCTCAACATCCAGTCGGCATAGATATCAATCTTCATCTACACAATATCAGAAGAAAAGCCAAAGAGAGGTGGGATAGGCTTGGTCTCCGTGAACATGTTGTAGAGGGTCCATCACCAGACCGTCAAGGAGAGCCCACAAGAAACTCTCCAATAACTACTTTCAAACTACCAGCCGGAGCTGTAAATGTCATGCCTCAAAACGGTCCAGTTTTCCCAGAAGGAAAACTCGGAGGGTGGCATGAACTTCCCGAAGATCATCACGACCCTCAATTCTTGCATAAGCCGCCACCTCTAAAAGTCCAGAAAGTACCAGCCTGGGCAATACACGAAATCGACATTGAAGGTATACAAAAGGAAGCACTTGCGCGCAAGAAGAAGATACCCATACCCGAGGAGATAGTTGTAGGACCAGCGACGCATCAAAGGCGTACCCCTGTTCCATTCATAGAGCTGAAACCTCCAAAGAGAGAAGAGACTCCTAAAAGGACAGAATTGGATGCAGTGTTCGAAAAATTCAGGAAAAACAATTTCTCAGACAAGAAAGTGAATTCTAGTGTAAAAGAGTTTGGTGTCAACAAAACAAGAAGAAACTTGAAAAATGAAAATTCTGAGGTGAGTGAAGATACTCATAAAAATATTGGAGTTACAAAGGTCCCTGCCAAGGAGGGAATTGAATACAACTCTGAAGAACTGCAGATTAATTCTGATACTGTAGACAAAGTAAAAGTAATGACTCGAGCGCAAAGAAAAGTTTATGAAGAAATGAAGGAAAACGACGTTAACGTGAAAGAAAATAAGACTAAATTAAAGGAAAGATGGGGTAAAGAAAAGGGAGATGTTGAATCAAAGGAAAAGAGGACTAAATGGAAAGGATGTGCTGAAAACGAAAAGGATAAATTAAAGGAAACTTGGACTAAATGGAAGGGGAGATGGGCTAAAAAGCGAGATGATGTTAAATTAGAGGAAGATGGTGCTCAAGAGAACGGAACTAGTGAAGAAAATGGATTTCAGAACATGTTGTCAAATATTGACAAGCAAATGGATGATCATGTACAAGTCATTCTTGAGAAAGTTAATAGGATTATGAACAAAGCTTCATTGGAGGGCATCAAAGAACACTTACCTATGGATACTCCAGGTCAACCTACTGACTTTGAGCAATACTATCAGGACTTACAGAAGAGGATAGATGAGAAATTCACACTATTAGAAGACAAAATAGACTGTTTAGCAGAGTATTTTAAAGAAGCTGACAATGACTTTGTCAAATGCAAGGAAGATAATGATGACTTAAGAGAAAAACTACAACAAGTAATTCAGGAATACCAGGATATTAAATCTCGCCAACACCCAGCCCACACAACCAATGGCCTACCACCCCCGCCACCACCACAGCCTCCAATGGCACCAATGCCAAAACATGCTCCACCTCAACATCCAGTCGGCATAGATATCAATGTTCATCTAGGCAATATCAGAAGAAAAGCCAAAGAGAGGTGGGATAGGCTTGGTCTCCGTGAACATGTTGTAGAGGGTCCATCACCAGACCGTCAAGGAGAGCCCACAAGAAACTCTCCAATAACTACTATCAAACTACCAGCCGGAGCTGTAAATGTCATGCCTCAAAACGGTCCAGTTTTCCCAGAAGATAAATTGGGAGGGTGGCGTGAACTTCCCGAAGATCATCACGACCCTCAATTCTTGCATAAGCCGCCACCTCTAAAAGTCCAGAAAGTACCAGCCTGGGCAATACACGAAATCGACATTGAAGGCATACAAAAGGAAGCACTTGCGCGCAAGAAGAAGATACCCATATCCGAGGAGATAATTGTAGGACCAGCGACGCATCAAAGGCGTACCCCTGTTCCATTCATAGAGCTGAAACCTCCAAAGAGAGAAGAGACTCCTAAAATGACAGAATTGGATGCAGTGTTCGGAAAATTCAGGAAACACAATTTCTCAGACAAGAAAGTGAGTTCTAGTGTAAAAGAGTTTGATGTCGACAAAAGAAGAAGAAATTTGAAAAATGAAAAATCTGAGGTGAGTGAAAATACTCATAAACATGAGGTAGGACTACCCACTCAGCAAAGGCGTACCCCTGTTCCATTCATAGAGCTGAAACCTCCAAAGAGAGAAGAGACTCCTAAAAGGACAGAATTGGATGCAATGTTCGAAAAATTCAGGAAAAACAATTTCTCAGACAAGAAAGTGAGTTCTAGTGTAAAAGAGTTTAATGTTGACAAAAGAAGAAGAAATTTGAAAAAGGAAAAATCTGAGGTGAGTGAAGATACTCATAAACATGAGGTAGGACTACCCACTCAGCAAAGGCGTACCCCTGTTCCATTCATAGAGCTGAAACCTCTAAAGAGACAAGAGACTCCTAAAAGGACAGAATTGGATGCAATGTTCGAAAAATTCAGGAAAAACAATTTCTCAGACAAGAAAGTGAGTTCTAGTGTAAAAGAGTTTAATGTCGACAAAAGAAGAATTTTGAAAAATGAAAAATCTGAAGTGAGTGAAGATACTCATAAACATGAGGTAGGACTACCCACTCATCAAAGGCGTACCCCTGTTCCATTCATAGAGCTGAAACCTCCAAAGAGAGAAGAGACTCCTAAAAGGACAGAATTGGATGCAATGTTCGAAAAATTCAGGAAAAACAATTTCTCAGACAAGAAAGTGAGTTCTAGTGTAAAAGAGTTTAATGTCGACAAAAGAAGAATTTTGAAAAATGAAAAATCTGAAGTGAGTGAAGATACTCATAAACATGAGGTAGGACTACCCACTCATCAAAGGCGTACCCCTGTTCCATTCATAGAGCTGAAACCTCCAAAGAGAGAAGAGACTCCTAAAAGGACAGAATTGGATGCAATGTTCGAAAAATTCAGGAAAAACAATTTCTCAGACAAGAAACTGAGTTCTGGTGTAATAGAGTTTAATGTCGACAAAAGAAGAAGAAATTTGAAAAAGGAAAAATATGAGGTGAGTGAAGATAATCATAAACATGAGGTAGGACTACCCACTCAGCAAAGGCGTACCCCTGTTCCATTCATAGAGCTGAAACCTCCAAAGAGAGAAGAGACTCCTAAAAGGACAGAATTGGATGCAATGTTCGAAAAATTCAGGAAAAACAATTTCTCAGACAAGAAACTGAGTTCTAGTGTAATAGAGTTTAATGTCGACAAAAGAAGAAGAAATTTGAAAAAGGAAAAATATGAGGTGAGTGAAGATACTCATAAACATGAGGTAGGACTACCCACTCAGCAAAGGCGTACCCCTGTTCCATTCATAGAGCTGAAACCTCCAAAGAGAGAAGAGACTCCTAAAAGGACAGAATTGGATGCAATGTTCGAAAATTTCAGGAAAAACAATTTCTCAGACAAGAAACTGAGTTCTAGTGTAATAGAGTTTAATGTCGACAAAAGAAGAAGAAATTTGAAAAAGGAAAAATCTGAGGTGAATGAAGATACTCATAAACATGAGGTAAGACTACCCACTCAGCAAAGGCGTACCCCTGTTCCATTCATAGAGCTGAAACCTCCAAAGAGAGAAGAGACTCCTAAAAGGACAGAATTGGATGCAATGTTCGAAAAATTCAGGAAAAACAATTTCTCAGACAAGAAAGTGAGTTCTAGTGTAAAAGAGTTTAATGTCGACAAAAGAAGAAGAAATTTGAAAAAGGAAAGATCTGAGGTGAATGAAGATACTCATAAACATGAGGTAAGACTACCCACTCAGCAAAGGCGTACCCCTGTTCCATTCATAGAGCTGAAACCTCCAAAGAGAGAAGAGACTCCTAAAAAGACAGAATTGGATGCAATGTTCGAAAAATTCCGGAAAAACAATTTCTCAGACAAGAAAGTGAGTTTTAGTGTAAAAGAGTTTAATGTCGACAAAAGAAGAAGAAATTTGAAAAAGGAAAAATCTGAGGTGAGTGAAAGGACAGAATTGGATGCAATGTTCGAAAAATTCAGGAAAAACAATTTCTCAGACAAGAAAGTGAGTTCTAGTGTAAAAGAGTTTAATGTCGACAAAAGAAGAAGAAATTTGAAAAAGGAAAAATCTGAGGTGAGTGAAGATACTCATAAACATGAGGTAGGACTACCCACTCAGCAAAGGCATACCCCTGTTCCATTCATAGAGCTGAAACCTCCAAAGAGAGAAGAGACTCCTAAAAGGACAGAATTGGATGCAATGTTCGAAAAATTCAGGAAAAACAATTTCTCAGACAAGAAAGTGAGTTCTAGTGTAAAAGAGTTTAATGTCGACAAAAGAAGAAGAAATTTGAAAAAGGAAAAATCTGAGGTGAATGAAGATACTCATAAACATGAGGTAAGACTACCCACTCAGCAAAGGCGTACCCCTGTTCCATTCATAGAGCTGAAACCTCCAAAGAGAGAAGAGACTCCTAAAAGGACAGAATTGGATGCAATGTTCGAAAAATTCAGGAAAAACAATTTCTCAGACAAGAAAGTGAGTTCTAGTGTAATAGAGTTTAATGTCGACAAAAGAAGAAGAAATTTGAAAAAGGAAAAATATGAGGTGAGTGAAGATACTCATAAACATGAGGTAGGACTACCCACTCAGCAAAGGCGTACCCCTGTTCCATTCATAGAGCTGAAACCTCCAAAGAGAGAAGAGACTCCTAAAAGGACAGAATTGGATGCAATGTTCGAAAAATTCAGGAAAAACAATTTCTCAGACAAGAAACTGAGTTCTAGTGTAATAGAGTTTAATGTCGACAAAAGAAGAAGAAATTTGAAAAAGGAAAAATATGATGTGAGTGAAGATACTCATAAACATGAGGTAGGACTACCCACTCAGCAAAGGCGTACCCCTGTTCCATTCATAGAGCTGAAACCTCCAAAGAGAGAAGAGACTCCTAAAAGGACAGAATTGGATGCAATGTTCGAAAATTTCAGGAAAAACAATTTCTCAGACAAGAAACTGAGTTCTAGTGTAATAGAGTTTAATGTCGACAAAAGAAGAAGAAATTTGAAAAAGGAAAAATATGAGGTGAGTGAAGATACTCATAAACATGAGGTAGGACTACCCACTCAGCAAAGGCGTACCCCTGTTCCATTCATAGAGCTGAAACCTCCAAAGAGAGAAGAGACTCCTAAAAGGACAGAATTGGATGCAATGTTCGAAAAATTCCGGAAAAACAATTTCTCAGACAAGAAAGTGAGTTCTAGTGTAAAAGAGTTTAATGTCGACAAAAGAAGAAGAAATTTGAAAAAGGAAAAATCTGAGGTGAATGAAGATACTCATAAACATGAGGTAAGACTACCCACTCAGCAAAGGCGTACCCCTGTTCCATTCATAGAGCTGAAACCTCCAAAGAGAGAAGAGAATCCTAAAAGGACAGAATTGGATGCAATGTTCGAAAAATTCAGGAAAAACAATTTCTCAGACAAGAAAGTGAGTTCTAGTGTAAAAGAGTTTAATGTCGACAAAAGAAGAAGAAATTTGAAAAAGGAAAAATCTGAGGTGAGTGAAGATACTCATAAACATGAGGTAAGACTACCCACTCAGCAAAGGCGTACCCCTGTTCCATTCATAGAGCTGAAACCTCCAAAGAGAGAAGAGACTCCTAAAAGGACAGAATTGGATGCAATGTTCGAAAAATTCAGGAAAAACAATTTCTCAGACAAGAAAGTGAGTTCTAGTGTAAAAGAGTTTAATGTCGACAAAAGAAGAAGAAATTTGAAAAAGGAAAGATCTGAGGTGAATGAAGATACTCATAAACATGAGGTAAGACTACCCACTCAGCAAAGGCGTACCCCTGTTCCATTCATAGAGCTGAAACCTCCAAAGAGAGAAGAGACTTCTAAAAAGACAGAATTGGATGCAATGTTCGAAAAATTCAGGAAAAACAATTTCTCAGACAAGAAAGTGAGTTTTAGTGTAAAAGAGTTTAATGTCGACAAAAGAAGAAGAAATTTGAAAAAGGAAAAATCTGAGGTGAGTGAAAGGACAGAATTGGATGCAATGTTCGAAAAATTCAGGAAAAACAATTTCTCAGACAAGAAAGTGAGTTCTAGTGTAAAAGAGTTTAATGTCGACAAAAGAAGAAGAAATTTGAAAAAGGAAAAATCTGAGGTGAGTGAAGATACTCATAAACATGAGGTAGGACTACCCACTCAGCAAAGGCATACCCCTGTTCCATTCATAGAGCTGAAACCTCCAAAGAGAGAAGAGACTCCTAAAAGGACAGAATTGGATGCAATGTTCGAAAAATTCCGGAAAAACAATTTCTCAGACAAGAAAGTGAGTTCTAGTGTAAAAGAGTTTAATGTCGACAAAAGAAGAATTTTGAAAAATGAAAAATCTGAAGTGAGTGAAGATACTCATAAACATGAGGTAGGACTACCCACTCAGCAAAGGCATACCCCTGTTCCATTCATAGAGCTGAAACCTCCAAAGAGAGAAGAGACTCCTAAAAGGACAGAATTGGATGCAATGTTCGAAAAATTCAGGAAAAACAATTTCTCAGACAAGAAAGTGAGTTCTAGTGTAAAAGAGTTTAATGTCGACAAAAGAAGAAGAAATTTGAAAAAGGAAAAATCTGAGGTGAATGAAGATACTCATAAACATGAGGTAAGACTACCCACTCAGCAAAGGCGTACCCCTGTTCCATTCATAGAGCTGAAACCTCCAAAGAGAGAGGAGACTCCTAAAAGGACAGAATTGGATGCAATGTTCGAAAAATTCAGGAAAAACAATTTCTCAGACAAGAAAGTGAGTTTTAGTGTAAAAGAGTTTAATGTCGACAAAAGAAGAAGAAATTTGAAAATGGAAAAATCTGAGGTGAGTGAAAGGACAGAATTGGATGCAATGTTCGAAAAATTCAGGAAAAACAATTTCTCAGACAAGAAAGTGAGTTTTAGTGTAAAAGAGTTTAATGTCGACAAAAGAAGAAGAAATTTGAAAAAGGAAAAATCTGAGGTGAGTGAAGATACTCATAAACATGAGGTAGGACTACCCACTCAGCAAAGGCATACCCCTGTTCCATTCATAGAGCTGAAACCTCCAAAGAGAGAAGAGACTCCTAAAAGGACAGAATTGGATGCAATGTTCGAAAAATTCCGGAAAAACAATTTCTCAGACAAGAAAGTGAGTTCTAGTGTAAAAGAGTTTAATGTCGACAAAAGAAGAATTTTGAAAAATGAAAAATCTGAAGTGAGTGAAGATACTCATAAACATGAGGTAGGACTACCCACTCAGCAAAGGCATACCCCTGTTCCATTCATAGAGCTGAAACCTCCAAAGAGAGAAGAGACTCCTAAAAGGACAGAATTGGATGCAATGTTCGAAAAATTCCGGAAAAACAATTTCTCAGACAAGAAAGTGAGTTCTAGTGTAAAAGAGTTTAATGTCGACAAAAGAAGAATTTTGAAAAATGAAAAATCTGAAGTGAGTGAAGATACTCATAAACATGAGGTAGGACTACCCACTCAGCAAAGGCATACCCCTGTTCCATTCATAGAGCTGAAACCTCCAAAGAGAGAAGAGACTCCTAAAAGGACAGAATTGGATGCAATGTTCGAAAAATTCCGGAAAAACAATTTCTCAGACAAGAAAGTGAGTTCTAGTGTAAAAGAGTTTAATGTCGACAAAAGAAGAATTTTGAAAAATGAAAAATCTGAAGTGAGTGAAGATACTCATAAACATGAGGTAGGACTACCCACTCAGCAAAGGCATACCCCTGTTCCATTCATAGAGCTGAAACCTCCAAAGAGAGAAGAGACTCCTAAAAGGACAGAATTGGATGCAATGTTCGAAAAATTCAGGAAAAACAATTTCTCAGACAAGAAAGTGAGTTCTAGTGTAAAAGAGTTTAATGTCGACAAAAGAAGAAGAAATTTGAAAAAGGAAAAATCTGAGGTGAATGAAGATACTCATAAACATGAGGTAAGACTACCCACTCAGCAAAGGCGTACCCCTGTTCCATTCATAGAGCTGAAACCTCCAAAGAGAGAAGAGACTCCTAAAAGGACAGAATTGGATGCAATGTTCGAAAAATTCAGGAAAAACAATTTCTCAGACAAGAAAGTGAGTTCTAGTGTAAAAGAGTTTAATGTCGACAAAAGAAGAAGAAATTTGAAAAAGAAAAAATCTGAGGTGAATGAAGATACTCATAAACATGAGGTAAGACTACCCACTCAGCAAAGGCGTACCCCTGTTCCATTCATAGAGCTGAAACCTCCAAAGAGAGAAGAGACTCCTAAAAGGACAGAATTGGATGCAATGTTCGAAAAATTCAGGAAAAACAATTTCTCAGACAAGAAAGTGAGTTCTAGTGTAAAAGAGTTTAATGTCGACAAAAGAAGAAGAAATTTGAAAAAGGAAAAATCTGAGGTGAGTGAAAGGACAGAATTGGATGCAATGTTCGAAAAATTCAGGAAAAACAATTTCTCAGACAAGAAAGTGAGTTCTAGTGTAAAAGAGTTTAATGTCGACAAAAGAAGAAGAAATTTGAAAAAGGAAAAATCTGAGGTGAGTGAAGATACTCATAAACATGAGGTAGGACTACCCACTCAGCAAAGGCATACCCCTGTTCCATTCATAGAGCTGAAACCTCCAAAGAGAGAAGAGACTCCTAAAAGGACAGAATTGGATGCAATGTTCGAAAAATTCAGGAAAAACAATTTCTCAGACAAGAAAGTGAGTTCTAGTGTAAAAGAGTTTAATGTCGACAAAAGAAGAAGAAATTTGAAAAAGGAAAAATCTGAGGTGAATGAAGATACTCATAAACATGAGGTAAGACTACCCACTCAGCAAAGGCGTACCCCTGTTCCATTCATAGAGCTGAAACCTCCAAAGAGAGAGGAGACTCCTAAAAGGACAGAATTGGATGCAATGTTCGAAAAATTCAGGAAAAACAATTTCTCAGACAAGAAAGTGAGTTTTAGTGTAAAAGAGTTTAATGTCGACAAAAGAAGAAGAAATTTGAAAATGGAAAAATCTGAGGTGAGTGAAAGGACAGAATTGGATGCAATGTTCGAAAAATTCAGGAAAAACAATTTCTCAGACAAGAAAGTGAGTTCTAGTGTAAAAGAGTTTAATGTCGACAAAAGAAGAAGAAATTTGAAAAAGGAAAAATCTGAGGTGAGTGAAGATACTCATAAACATGAGGTAGGACTACCCACTCAGCAAAGGCATACCCCTGTTCCATTCATAGAGCTGAAACCTCCAAAGAGAGAAGAGACTCCTAAAAGGACAGAATTGGATGCAATGTTCGAAAAATTCCGGAAAAACAATTTCTCAGACAAGAAAGTGAGTTCTAGTGTAAAAGAGTTTAATGTCGACAAAAGAAGAATTTTGAAAAATGAAAAATCTGAAGTGAGTGAAGATACTCATAAACATGAGGTAGGACTACCCACTCAGCAGAGGCGTACCCCTGTTCCATTCATAGAGGTGAAACCTCCAAAGAGAGAAGAGACTCCTAAAAAGACAGAATTGGATGCAATGTTCGAAAAATTCAGGAAAAACAATTTCTCAGACAAGAAAGTAAGTTCTTGTGTAAAAGAGTTTAATGTTGACAGAAGAAGAAGAAATTTGAAAAAGGAAAAATCTAAGGTGAGTGAAGATACTCATAAACATGAGGTAGGACTACCCACTCAGCAAAGGCGTACCCCTGTTCCATTCATAGAGCTGAAACCTCCAAAGAGAGAAGAGACTCCTAAAAGGACAGAATTGGATGCAGTGTTCGAAAAAATTAGGAAGAATCTCTCAGACAAGAAAGTGAGTAGTAGTAAAAAAGAATTTGGGGTTTACAAAAAAGGAAAAAACTTGGAAAATGTGCAATCGAAAGTGAGTCAAGATACTCAGAAGGATTGCAGTTACTAAGGTGTCTGATGGACCAGATATTGGACCATACCTTTTGATTCATGAAGTTACATAGAAGTCTAGTTTTCTAGTCTGCTATGTCTTCTTGATGAAGATTTGCCTGTACCAAATCTTTTTCAAGGTGACAGATGGACCAGATACTGGACCATACCTTTTGATTCATGATGATAGGTAGAAGTCTAGTTTTCTAGTCTGCAATGTCTTCTTGATGAAGATTTTCTTGTACCAAATCTTTTTTCAAGGTGACAGATGGACCAGATACTGGATCATACCTTTTGATTCATGAAGTTACATAGAAGTCTAGTTTCCTAGTCTGCAGTGTCTTCTTGATGAAGATTTGCTTGTACCAAATCTTTTTCAATGTGACAGATGGACCAGATACTAGACCATCTCTTTTTGATTCATGAAGTTAGGTAGAAGTCTAGTTTTCTAGTCTGCAATGTCTTCTTGATGAAGATTTGCCTGTACCAAATCTTTTTCAAGGTGACAGATGGACCAGATACTGGACCATACCTTTTGATTCATGATGATAGGTAGAAGTCTAGTTTTCTAGTCTGCAATGTCTTCTTGATGAAGATTTGCTTGTACCAAATCTTTTTCAAGGTGACAGATGGACCAGATACTGGACCATACCTTTTGATTCATGAAGTTACATAGAAGTCTAGTTTCCTAGTCTGCAGTGTCTTCTTGATGAAGATTTGCTTGTACCAAATCTTTTTCAATGTGACAGATGGACCAGATACTAGACCATCTCTTTTTGATTCATGAAGTTAGGTAGAAGTCTAGTTTTCTAGTCTGCTATGTCTTCTTGATGAAGATTTTCCTCTACCAAATCTTTTTCAAGGTGACAGATGGACCAGATATTGGACCATACCCTTTGATTCATGAAGTTAGGTAGAAGTCAGTTTTCTAGTCTGGAATGTCTTCTTGATGAAGATTTGCCTGTATCAAATCTTTTTTCAAGATTACAGATGGACCAGATACTGGACCATACCTTTTGATTCATGAAGTTAGGTAGAAGTCTAGTTTTCTAGTCTGCAATGTCTTCTTGTTGAAGATTTGCCTGTACCAAATCTTTTTCAAGGTGACAGATGGACCAGATACTGGACCATACCTTTTGATTCATGAAGTTAGGTAGAAGTCTAGTTTTCTAGTCTGCTATGTCTTTTTAATGAAGATTTGCCTGTACCAAATCTTTTTGAAGGTGACAGATGGACCAGATACTGGACCATACTTTTTGATTCATGATGTTAGGTAGAAGTCTAGTTTTCTAGTCTGCTATGTCTTCTTGATGAAGATTTGCCTGTACCAAATCTTTTTCAAGGTGACAGATGGACCAGATACTGAACCATACTTTTTGATTCATGATGTTAGGTAGAAGTCTAGTTTTCTAGTCTGCTATGTCTTCTTGATGAAGATTTGCCTGTACCAAATCTTTTTCAAGGTGACAGATGGACCAGATACTGGACCATACTTTTTGATTCATGATGTTAGGTAGAAGTCTAGTTTTCTAGTCTACTATGTCTTCTTGATGAAGATTTGCCTGTACCAAATCTTTTTCAAGGTGACAGATGGACCAGATACTGGACCATACTTTTTGATTCGTGATGTTAGGTAGAAGTCTAGTTTTTTAGTCTGCTATGTCTTCTTGATGAAGATTTGCCTGTACCAAATCTTTTTCAAGGTGACAGATGGACCAGATACTGGACCATACTTTTTGATTCATGATAGGTAGAAGTCTAGTTTTCTAGTCTGCTATGTCTTCTTGATGAAGATTTGCCTGTACCAAATCTTTTTCAAGGTGACAGATGGACCAGATACTGGACCATACTTTTTGATTCATGATGTTAGGTAGAAGTCTAGTTTTCTAGTCTGCAATGTCTTCTTGATGAAGATTTGCTTGTACCAAATCTTTTTCAAGGTGACAGATGGACCAGATACTGGACCATACCTTTTGATTCATGAAGTTACATAGAAGTCTAGTTTTCTAGTCTGCAATGTCTTCTTGATGAAGATTTGCCTGTACCAAATCTTTTTCAAGGTGACAGATGGACCAGATATTGGACCATACCTTTTGATTCATGAAGTTAGGTAGAAGTCTAGTTTTCTAGTCTGCAATGTCTTCTTGATGAAGATTTGCCTGAACCAAATCTTTTTCAAGGTGACAGATGGACCAGATATTGGACCAAACCTTTTGATTCATGAAGTTAGGTAGAAGTCTAGTTTTCTAGTCTGCAATGTCTTCTTGATGAAGATTTGCTTGTACCAAATCTTTTTCAAGGTGACAGATGGACCAGATATTGGACCAAACCTTTTGATTCATGAAGTTAGGTAGAAGTCTAGTTTTCTAGTCTGCAATGTCTTCTTGATGAAGATTTGCTTGTACCAAATCTTTTTCAAGTTGACAGATGGACCAGATATTGGACCAAACCTTTTGATTCATGAAGTTAGGTAGAAGTCTAGTTTTCTAGTCTGCAATGTCTTCTTGATGAAGATTTGCTTGTACTGAATCTTTTTCAAGGTTACAGATGGACCAGATATTGGACCAAACCTTTTGATTCATGAAGTTAGGTAGAAGTCTAGTTTTCTAGTCTTCAATGTCTTCTTGATGAAGATTTGCTTGTACTGAATCTTTTTCAAGGTGACAGATGGACCAGATATTGGACCAAACCTTTTGATTCATGAAGTTAGGTAGAAGTCTAGTTTTCTAGTCTGCAATGTCTTCTTGATGAAGATTTGCTTGTACTGAATCTTTTTCAAGGTGACAGATGGACCAGATACTGGACCATACCTTTTGATTCATGAAGTTAGGTAGAAGTCTAGTTTTCTAGTCTGCAATGTCTTCTTGATGAAGATTTGCTTGTACTGAATCTTTTTCAAGGTGACAGATGGACCAGATATTGGACCAAACCTTTTGATTCATGAAGTTAGGTAGAAGTATAGTTTTCTAGTCTGCAATGTCTTCTTGATGAAGATTTGCTTGTACCAAATCTTTTTCAAGGTTACAGATGGACCAGATATTGGACCAAACCTTTTGATTCATGAAGTTAGGTAGAAGTCTAGTTTTCTAGTCTGCAATGTCTTCTTGATGAAGATTTGCTTGTACCAAATCTTTTTCAAGGTGACAGATGGACCAGATATTGGACCAAACCTTTTGATTCATGAAGTTAGGTAGAAGTCTAGTTTTCTAGTCTGCAATGTCTTCTTGATGAAGATTTGCCTGTACCAAATCTTTTTCAAGGTGACAGATGGACCAGATACTGGACCAAACCTTTTGATTCATGAAGTTAGGTAGAAGTCTAGTTTTCTAGTCTGCAATGTCTTCTTGATGAAGATTTGCCTGTACCAAATCTTTTTCAAGGTGACAGATGGACCAGATATTGGACCAAACCTTTTGATTCATGAAGTTAGGTAGAAGTCTAGTTTTCTAGTCTGCAATGTATTCTTGATGAAGATTTGCTTGTACTGAATCTTTTTCAAGGTGACAGATGGACCAGATACTGGACCAAAACTTTTGATTCATGAAGTTAGGTAGAAGTCTAGTGTTCTAGTCTGCAATGTCTTCTAGATGAAGATTTGCCTGTACCAAATCTTTTTCAAGGTGACAGATGGACCAGATATTGGACCATACTTTTTGATCCATGATGTTAGGTAGAAGTCTAGTTTTCTAGTCTGCTATGTCTTCTTGATGAAGATTTGCTTGTACCAAATCTTTTTCAAGGTGACAGATGGACCAGATACTGGACCAAACCTTTTGATTCATGAATTTAGGTAGAAGTCTAGTTTTCTAGTCTGCAATGTCTTCTTGATGAAGATTTGCCTGTAACAAATCTTTTTCAAGGTGACAGATGGACCAGATACTGGACCATACCTTTTGATTCATGAAGTTAGGTAGAAGTCTAGTTTTCTAGTCTGCAATGTCTTCTTGATGAAGATTTGCTTGTACCAAATCTTTTTCAAGGTGACAGATGGACCAGATACTGGACCATACCTTTTGATTCATGAAGTTACATAGAAGTCTAGTTTTCTAGTCTGCAATGTCTTCTTGATGAAGATTTGCCTGTACCAAATCTTTTTCAAGGTGACAGATGGACCAGATATTGGACCAAACCTTTTGATTCATGAAGTTAGGTAGAAGTCTAGTTTTCTAGTCTGCAATGTCTTCTTGATGAAGATTTGCCTGTACCAAATCTTTTTCAAGGTGACAGATGGACCAGATATTGGACCAAACCTTTTGATTCATGAAGTTAGGTAGAAGTCTAGTTTTCTAGTCTGCAATGTCTTCTTCATGAAGATTTGCCTGTACCAAATCTTTTTCAAGGTGACAGATGGACCAGATATTGGACCAAACCTTTTGATTCATGAAGTTAGGTAGAAGTCTAGTTTTCTAGTCTGCAATGTCTTCTTGATGAAGATTTGCCTGTACCAAATCTTTTTCAAGGTGACAGATGGACCAGATATTGGACCAAACCTTTTGATTCATGAAGTTAGGTAGAAGTCTAGTTTTCTAGTCTGCAATGTCTTCTTGATGAAGATTTGCTTGTACTGAATCTTTTTCAAGGTGACAGATGGACCAGATATTGGACCAAACCTTTTGATTCATGAAGTTAGGTAGAAGTCTAGTTTTCTAGTCTGCAATGTCTTCTTGATGAAGATTTGCTTGTACTGAATCTTTTTCAAGGTGACAGATGGACCAGATATTGGACCAAACCTTTTGATTCATGAAGTTAGGTAGAAGTCTAGTTTTCTAGTCTGCAATGTCTTCTTGATGAAGATTTGCTTGTACTGAATCTTTTTCAAGGTGACAGATGGACCAGATACCGGACCATACCATTTCATTCATGAAGTTAGGTAGAAGTCTAGTTTTCTAGTCTGCAATGTCTTCTTGTTGAAGATTTGCTTGTACCAAATCTTTTTCAAGGTGACAGATGGACCAGATATTGGACCATACCTTTTGATTAATGAAGTTAGGTAGAAGTCTAGTTTTCTAGTCTGCAATGTCTTCTTGTTGAAGATTTGCTTGTACCAAATCTTTTTCAAGGTGACAGATGGACCAGATACTGGACCATACCATTTGATTCATGAAGTTAGGTAGAAGTCTAGTTTTCTAGTCTGCAATGACTTCTTGTTGAAGATTTGCTTGTACCAAATCTTTTTCAAGGTGACAGATGGACCAGATACTGGACCATACCTTTTGATTCATGATGTTACATAGAAGTCTAGTTTTCTAGTCTGCTATGTCTTCTTGATGAAGATTTGCTTGTACCAAATCTTTTTCAAGGTGACAGATGGATCAGATATTGGACCATACCATTTGATTCATGAAGTTAGGTAGAAGTCTAGTTTTCTAGTCTGCAATGTCTTCTAGATGAAGATTTGCCTGTACCAAATCTTTTTCAAGGTGACAGATGGAGCAGATACTGGACCATACCTTTTGATTCATGAAGTTAGGTAGAAGTCTAGTTTTCTAGTCTGATATGTCTTCTTGATGAAGATTTGCCTGTACCAAATCTTTTTCAAGGTGACAGATGGACCAGATATTGGACCAATCCTTTTGATTCATGAAGTTAGGTAGAAGTCTAGTTTTCTAGTCTGCAATATCTTCTTGATGAAGATTTGCCTGTACCAAATCTTTTTCAAGGTGACATATGGACCAGATACTGGACCAAACCTTTTGATTCATGAAGTTAGGTAGAAGTCTAGTTTTCTAGTCTGCAATATCTTCTTGATGAGGATTTGCTTGTACCAAATCTTTTTCAAGGTGACAGATGGACCTGATATTGGACCAAACCTTTTGATTCATGAAGTTAGGTATAAGTCTAGTTTTCTAGTATGCAATGTCTTCTTGATGAGGATTTGCTTGTACCAAATCTTTTTCAAGGTGACAGATGGACCAGATACTGGACCAAACCTTTTGATTCATGAAGTTAGGTAGAAGTCATGTTTTTTAGTCTGCAATGTCTTCTTGATGAAGATTTGCCTGTACCAAATCCTTTTCAAGGTGACAGATGGACCAGATACTGGACCATACCTTTTGATTCATGAAGTTACATAGAAGTCTAGTTTTCTAGTCTGCTATGTCTTCTTGATGAAGATTTGCTTGTACCAAATCTTTTTCAAGGTGACAGATGGACCAGATACTGGACCATGCCTTTTGATTCATGAAGTTACATAGAAGTCTTGTTTTCTAGTCTGCTATGTCTTCTTGATGAAGATTTGCTTGTACCAAATCTTTTTCAAGGTGACAGATGGACCAGATACTGGACCATACTTTTTGATTCATGAAGTTACATAGAAGTCTAGTTTTCTAGTCTGCTATGTCTTCTTGATGAAGATTTGCTTGTACCAAATCTTTTTCAAGGTGACAGATGGACCAGATACTGGACCATACCTTTTGATTCATGAAGTTAGGTAGAAGTCTAGTTTCCTAGTCTGCTATGTCTTCTTGATGAAGATTTGCTCGTACCAAATCTTTTTCAAGGTGACAGATGGACCAGATACTGGACCATACCTTTTGATTCATGAAGTTAGGTAGAAGTTTAGTTTTCTAGTCTGCTATGTCTTCTTGATGAAGATTTGCTTGTACCAAATCTTTTTTAAGGTGACAGATGGACCAGATACTGGACCATACCTTTTGATTCTTGAAGTTAGGTAGAAGTCTAGTTTTCTAGTCTGCAATGTCTTCTTGATGAAGGTTTGCCTGTACCAAATCTTTTTCAAGGTGACAGATGGACCAGATACTAGACCATCTCTTTTTGATTCATGAAGTTAGGTAGAAGTCTAGTTTTCTAGTCTGCAATGTCTTCTTGATGAAGATTTGCTTGTACCAAATCTTTTTCAAGGTGACAGATGGACCAGATACTGGACCATACCTTTCGATTCATGATGTTAGGTAGAAGTCTAGTTTTCTAGTCTGCTATGTCTTCTTGATGAAGATTTGTTTGTACCAAATCTTTTTCAAGGTGACAGATGGACCAGATACTGGACCATACCTTTTGATTCATGATGTTAGGTAGAAGTCTAGTTTTCTAGTCTGCAATGTCTTCTTGATGAAGGTTTGCCTGTACCAAATCTTTTTCAAGGTGACAGATGGACCAGATACTAGACCATCTCTTTTTGATTCATGAAGTTAGGTAGAAGTCTAGTTTTTTAGTCTGCTATGTCTTCTTGATGAAGATTTGCTTGTACCAAATCTTTTTCAAGGTGACAGATGGACCAGATACTGGACCATACCTTTTGATTCATGATGTTAGGTAGAAGTCTAGTTTTCTAGTCTGCAATGTCTTCTTGATGAAGGTTCGCCTGTACCAAATCTTTTTCAAGGTGACAGATGGACCAGATACTAGACCATCTCTTTTTGATTCTTGAAGTTAGGTAGAAGTCTAGTTTTCTAGTCTGCAATGTCTTCTTGATGAAGGTTCGCCTGTACCAAATCTTTTTCAAGGTGACAGATGGACCAGATACTAGACCATCCTTTTGATTCATGAAGTTAGGTAGAAGTCTAGTTTTCTAGTCTGCAATGTCTTCTTGATTAAGATTTGCTTGTACCAAATCTTTTTCAAGGTGACAGATGGACCAGATACTGGACCATACCTTTTGATTCATGAAGTTAGGTAGAAGTCTAGTTTTCTAGTCTGCAATGTCTTCTTGATTAAGATTTGCTTGTACCAAATCTTTTTTCAAGGTGACAGATGGACCAGATACTGGACCATACCTTTTGATTCATGAAGTTAGGTAGAAGTCTAGTTTTCTAGTCTGCAATGTCTTCTTGTTCAAGATTTGCTTGTACCAAATCTTTTTCAAGGTGACAGATGGACCAGATATTGGACCATACCTTTTGATTCATGAAGTTAGGTAGAAGTCTAGTTTTCTAGTCTGCAATGTCTTCTTGATGAAGATTTGCTGAACCAAATCTTTTTCAAGGTGACAGATGGACCAGATATTGGACCAAACCTTTTGATTCATGAAGTTAGGTAGAAGTCTAGTTTTCTAGTCTGCAATGTCTTCTTGATGAAGATTTGCTTGTACCAAATCTTTTTCAAGGTGACAGATGGACCAGATATTGGACCAAACCTTTTGATTCATGAAGTTAGGTAGAAGTCTAGTTTTCTAGTCTGCAATGTCTTCTTGATGAAGATTTGCTTGTACTGAATCTTTTTCAAGGTTACAGATGGACCAGATATTGGACCAAACCTTTTGATTCATGAAGTTAGGTAGAAGTCTAGTTTTCTAGTCTTCAATGTCTTCTTGATGAAGATTTGCTTGTACTGAATCTTTTTCAAGGTGACAGATGGACCAGATATTGGACCAAACCTTTTGATTCATGAAGTTAGGTAGAAGTCTAGTTTTCTAGTCTGCAATGTCTTCTTGATGAAGATTTGCTTGTACTGAATCTTTTTCAAGGTGACAGATGGACCAGATACTGGACCAAACCTTTTGATTCATGAAGTTAGGTAGAAGTCTAGTTTTCTAGTCTGCAATGTCTTCTTGATGAAGATTTGCTTGTACTGAATCTTTTTCAAGGTGACAGATGGACCAGATATTGGACCAAAACTTTTGATTCATGAAGTTAGGTAGAAGTCTAGTTTTCTAGTCTGCAATGTCTTCTTGATGAAGATTTGCTTGTACCAAATCTTTTTCAAGGTTACAGATGGACCAGATATTGGACCAAACCTTTTGATTCATGAAGTTAGGTAGAAGTCTAGTTTTCTAGTCTGCAATGTCTTCTTGATGAAGATTTGCTTGTACCAAATCTTTTTCAAGGTGACAGATGGACCAGATATTGGACCAAACCTTTTGATTCATGAAGTTAGGTAGAAGTCTAGTTTTCTAGTCTGCAATGTCTTCTTGATGAAGATTTGCCTGTACCAAATCTTTTTCAAGGTGACAGGTGGACCAGATACTGGACCAAACCTTTTGATTCATGAAGTTAGGTAGAAGTCTAGTTTTCTAGTCTGCAATGTCTTCTTGATGAAGATTTGCCTGTACCAAATATTTTTCAAGGTGACAGATGGACCAGATATTGGACCAAACCTTTTGATTCATGAAGTTAGGTAGAAGTCTAGTTTTCTAGTCTGCAATGTCTTCTTGATGAAGATTTGCTTGTACTGAATCTTTTTCAAGGTGACAGATGGACCAGATACTGGACCAAACCTTTTGATTCATGAAGTTAGGTAGAAGTCTAGTTTTCTAGTCTGCAATGTCTTCTAGATGAAGATTTGCCTGTACCAAATCTTTTTCAAGGTGACAGATGGACCAGATATTGGACCATACTTTTTGATCCATGATGTTAGGTAGAAGTCTAGTTTTCTAGTCTGCTATGTCTTCTTGATGAAGATTTGCTTGTACCAAATCTTTTTCAAGGTGACAGATGGACCAGATACTGGACCAAACCTTTTGATTCATGAATTTAGGTAGAAGTCTAGTTTTCTAGTCTGCAATGTCTTCTTGATGAAGATTTGCCTGTAACAAATCTTTTTCAAGGTGACAGATGGACCAGATACTGGACCATACCTTTTGATTCATGAAGTTAGGTAGAAGTCTAGTTTTCTAGTCTGCAATGTCTTCTTGATGAAGATTTGCTTGTACCAAATCTTTTTCAAGGTGACAGATGGACCAGATACTGGACCATACCTTTTGATTCATGAAGTTACATAGAAGTCTAGTTTTCTAGTCTGCAATGTCTTCTTGATGAAGATTTGCCTGTACCAAATCTTTTTCAAGGTGACAGATGGACCAGATATTGGACCAAACCTTTTGATTCATGAAGTTAGGTAGAAGTCTAGTTTTCTAGTCTGCAATGTCTTCTTGATGAAGATTTGCCTGTACCAAATCTTTTTCAAGGTGACAGATGGACCAGATATTGGACCAAACCTTTTGATTCATGAAGTTAGGTAGAAGTCTAGTTTTCTAGTCTGCAATGTCTTCTTCATGAAGATTTGCCTGTACCAAATCTTTTTCAAGGTGACAGATGGACCAGATATTGGACCAAACCTTTTGATTCATGAAGTTAGGTAGAAGTCTAGTTTTCTTGTCTGCAATGTCTTCTTGATGAAGATTTGCCTGTACCAAATCTTTTTCAAGGTGACAGATGGACCAGATATTGGACCAAACCTTTTGATTCATGAAGTTAGGTAGAAGTCTAGTTTTCTAGTCTGCAATGTCTTCTTGATGAAGATTTGCTTGTACTGAATCTTTTTCAAGGTGACAGATGGACCAGATATTGGACCAAACCTTTTGATTCATGAAGTTAGGTAGAAGTCTAGTTTTCTAGTCTGCAATGTCTTCTTGATGAAGATTTGCTTGTACTGAATCTTTTTCAAGGTGACAGATGGACCAGATATTGGACCAAACCTTTTGATTCATGAAGTTAGGTAGAAGTCTAGTTTTCTAGTCTGAAATGTCTTCTTGATGAAGATTTGCCTGAACCAAATCTTTTTCAAGGTGACAGATGGACCAGATACCGGACCATACCATTTGATTCATGAAGTTAGGTAGAAGTCTAGTTTTCTAGTCTGCAATGTCTTCTTGTTGAAGATTTGCTTGTACCAAATCTTTTTCAAGGTGACAGATGGACCAGATATTGGACCATACCTTTTGATTAATGAAGTTAGGTAGAAGTCTAGTTTTCTAGTCTGCAATGTCTTCTTGTTGAAGATTTGCTTGTACCAAATCTTTTTCAAGGTGACAGATGGACCAGATACTGGACCATACCATTTGATTCATGAAGTTAGGTAGAAGTCTAGTTTTCTAGTCTGCAATGACTTCTTGTTGAAGATTTGCTTGTACCAAATCTTTTTCAAGGTGACAGATGGACCAGATACTGGACCATACCTTTTGATTCATGATGTTACATAGAAGTCTAGTTTTCTAGTCTGCTATGTCTTCTTGATGAAGATTTGCTTGTACCAAATCTTTTTCAAGGTGACAGATGGATCAGATATTGGACCATACCATTTGATTCATGAAGTTAGGTAGAAGTCTAGTTTTCTAGTCTGCAATGTCTTCTAGATGAAGATTTGCCTGTACCAAATCTTTTTCAAGGTGACAGATGGAGCAGATACTGGACCATACCTTTTGATTCATGAAGTTAGGTAGAAGTCTAGTTTTCTAGTCTGATATGTCTTCTTGATGAAGATTTGCCTGTACCAAATCTTTTTCAAGGTGACAGATGGACCAGATATTGGACCAATCCTTTTGATTCATGAAGTTAGGTAGAAGTCTAGTTTTCTAGTCTGATATGTCTTCTTGATGAAGATTTGCCTGTACCAAATCTTTTTCAAGGTGACATATGGACCAGATACTGGACCAAACCTTTTGATTCATGAAGTTAGGTAGAAGTCTAGTTTTCTAGTCTGATATGTCTTCTTGATGAAGATTTGCCTGTACCAAATCTTTTTCAAGGTGACATATGGACCAGATACTGGACCAAACCTTTTGATTCATGAAGTTAGGTAGAAGTCTAGTTTTCTAGTCTGCAATATCTTCTTGATGAGGATTTGCTTGTACCAAATCTTTTTCAAGGTGACAGATGGACCTGATATTGGACCAAACCTTTTGATTCATGAAGTTAGGTAGAAGTCTAGTTTTCTAGTATGCAATGTCTTCTTGATGAGGATTTGCTTGTACCAAATCTTTTTCAAGGTGACAGATGGACCAGATACTGGACCAAACCTTTTGATTCATGAAGTTAGGTAGAAGTCATGTTTTTTAGTCTGCAATGTCTTCTTGATGAAGATTTGCCTGTACCAAATCCTTTTCAAGGTGACAGATGGACCAGATACTGGACCATACCTTTTGATTCATGAAGTTACATAGAAGTCTAGTTTTCTAGTCTGCTATGTCTTCTTGATGAAGATTTGCTTGTACCAAATCTTTAACGATGTGACAGATGGACCAGATACTGGACCATGCCTTTTGATTCATGAAGTTACATAGAAGTCTTGTTTTCTAGTCTGCTATGTCTTCTTGATGAAGATTTGCTTGTACCAAATCTTTTTCAAGGTGACAGATGGACCAGATACTGGACCATACTTTTTGATTCATGAAGTTACATAGAAGTCTAGTTTTCTAGTCTGCTATGTCTTCTTGATGAAGATTTGCTTGTACCAAATCTTTTTCAAGGTGACAGATGGACCAGATACTGGACCATACCTTTTGATTCATGAAGTTAGGTAGAAGTCTAGTTTCCTAGTCTGCTCTGTCTTCTTGATGAAGATTTGCTCGTACCAAATCTTTTTCAAGGTGACAGATGGACCAGATACTGGACCATACCTTTTGATTCATGAAGTTAGGTAGAAGTTTAGTTTTCTAGTCTGCTATGTCTTCTTGATGAAGATTTGCTTGTACCAAATCTTTTTCAAGGTGACAGATGGACCAGATACTGGACCATACCTTTTGATTCTTGAAGTTAGGTAGAAGTCTAGTTTTCTAGTCTGCAATGTCTTCTTGATGAAGGTTTGCCTGTACCAAATCTTTTTCAAGGTGACAGATGGACCAGATACTAGACCATCTCTTTTTGATTCATGAAGTTAGGTAGAAGTCTAGTTTTCTAGTCTGCAATGTCTTCTTGATGAAGATTTGCTTGTACCAAATCTTTTTCAAGGTGACAGATGGACCAGATACTGGACCATACCTTTCGATTCATGATGTTAGGTAGAAGTCTAGTTTTCTAGTCTGCTATGTCTTCTTGATGAAGATTTGCTTGTACCAAATCTTTTTCAAGGTGACAGATGGACCAGATACTGGACCATACCTTTTGATTCATGATGTTAGGTAGAAGTCTAGTTTTCTAGTCTGCAATGTCTTCTTGATGAAGGTTCGCCTGTACCAAATCTTTTTCAAGGTGACAGATGGACCAGATACTAGACCATCTCTTTTTGATTCTTGAAGTTAGGTAGAAGTCTAGTTTTCTAGTCTGCAATGTCTTGATGAAGATTTGCTTGTACCAAATCTTTTTCAAGGTGACAGATGGACCAGATACTGGACCATACCTTTTGATTCATGAAGTTAGGTAGAAGTCTAGTTTTCTAGTCTGCAATGTCTTCTTGATTAAGATTTGCTTGTACCAAATCTTTTTTCAAGGTGACAGATGGACCAGATACTGGACCATACCTTTTGATTCATGAAGTTAGGTAGAAGTCTAGTTTTCTAGTCTGCAATGTCTTCTTGTTCAAGATTTGCTTGTACCAAATCTTTTTCGAGGTGACAGATGGACCAGATATTGGACCATACCTTTTGATTCATGAAGTTAGTTAGAAGTCTAGTTTTCTAGTCTGCAATGTCTTTTTGATGAAGATTTGCCTATACTAAATCTTTTTCAAGGTGACAGATGGACCAGATACTGGACCATACCTTTTGATTCATGATGTTAGGTAGAAGTCTAGTTTTCTAGTCTGCAATGTCTTTTTGATGAAGATTTGCTTGTACCAAATCTTTTTTCAAGGTGACAGATGGACCAGATACTGGACCATACCTTTTGATTTATGAAGTTAGGTTGAAGTCTAGTTTTCTAGTCTGCAATGTCTTCTTGATGAAGATTTGCCTGTACCAAATCTTTTTCAAGGTGACAGATGGACCAAATATTGGACCATACCTTTTTATTCATGAAGTTAGGTTGAAGTCTAGTTTTCTAGTCTGCAATGTCTTCTTGATGAAGATTTGCTTGTACCAAATCTTTTTTTCAAGGTGACAGATGGACCAGATACTGGACCATACCTTTTGATTCATGAAGTTACATAGCAGTCTAGTTTTCTAGTCTGCAATGTCTTCTTGATGAAGATTTCCTTGTAACAAATCTTTTTCAAGGTGACAGATGGACCAGATACTGGACCATACCTTTTGATTCATGAAGTTAGTTAGAAGTCTAGTTTTCTAGTCTGCAATGTCTTCTTGATGAAGATTTGCCTGTACCAAATCTTTTTCTAGATGACAGATGGACCAGATACTGGACCATACCTTTTGATTCATGAAGTTACATAGAAGTCTAGTTTTCTAGTCTGCAATGTCTTCTTGATGAAGATTTGCCTGTACCAAATCTTTTTCAAGGAGACAGATGGACCAAATATTGGACCATATGTTTTGATTCATGAAGTTACATAGAAGTCTAGTTTTCTAGTCTGCAATGTCTTCTTGATGAAGTTTTGCTTGTACCAAATCTTTTTCAAGGAGACAGATGGACCAGATACTGGACCATACCTTTTGATTC
>NC_090759.1:67190722-67283222 GCF_036898095.1 Palaemon carinicauda
GCCACATCCAGTTTCTTCTCTTCTATCTTCTTTATTGCCCACGTCTCCGCTCCATACATCATTGCCGGTCTCACAACTGTCCTGTGTACTTTACTTTTCAACTTAACCAATATTTTCCTGTCACATGCTCCACACACTTATTTTTCAATTCTTCCATCCTGCTTGTTTTCTGTGGTTTATTTTTACGTTAACAATCTAGAAATTGGGGTTTGCAGAAGAAAGAAGTCTGACTTCTTTTACTATGCCATGTTTCATGATGAAGACTCACATCGAGTAATTAGTCTTTCGATCACTGGGTTTTTCGTAAACTGAGTCTTTCGATGACTGACTCAGGTCTTCGAGTATTTAGTCTTTCGATCACTGGGCTTTTCGTAAACAGAGTCTTTTGATAACCGAGTCTTTCTAAAACTCGACAAGTCTTTCGATCACTGGGCTTTTTGTAAACTGAGTCTTTCGATGACTGAGTTTCAAATACAGAGTCTTTAGATCTCTAGGTTTTCGTAAACTGAGTCCTTCAATGACTGAATCTTTCTAAGACGCAAGTCTTCGAGTATTGAGTCTTTCGATCACTGTTTTTTTTAGTAAGCTGGGTCTTTCGATGACTGAGTCTTTCTAAGACTCAAATCTTCGAGTACTGATTATTTCGATCACTGGATTTTTCAAAACTGAGTCTTTCGTTGACTAAGTCTTTCTAAGACTAAAGTCTTCGTGTACTGAGTCTTTCGATGACTGGTTTTTTCATAAGCTGAGTCTTCCGATGAAACATTTAAAAACCCTTCCACTTGGATATAGTTCAATGGTGATTAATCCATCTCACTAGTAATTATTAGCTCCCCTGAACACCAATGAAATATACGGATAACACCGCATGTTAAAAAGGCGTAAGCTGTTACTGTTTAGAAGAATACGGCTTATTCTGTTAATAACACGGTTGGGATAATACCTATACTTAGACCGGGGTTAATAATTCTCTCAACAAACACTAATTTCCGGCATCTTAACAACTATGTAACTGAGTATTATGAGCTCTGTAGTTCTTGGATAATAATAATAATAATAATAATAATAATAATACGCTCCAGAAGTAAGAATTCTGTGATAACCTGTGGTTAAATTCTTTGGGAATATCTTAGTAGTTATTATACCCAAGGAAGCTACCAAAAAGGAACCTTCCATCAGGACGTCATGGCTTGAGCCCAATAATAATAATAATAATAATAATAATGAAGCGTGAAGTAGGAGATGATGAATGGAGAAGTATTGAATTAAAAGCTCTAGATAGAAACAACTGGCTAAATCTAACTGAGGCCCTTTGCGTCAATTGGCCTAAGAGGAGGAGATGATAATAATTATGATAATGATGTTTTTGGGCTCAAGCCATGGCGTCCTGATGGAAGGTTCCTTTTTGGTAGCTTCCTTGGGTAAATAACTTCTAAGATATTCCCAGAGAATTTAACCACAGGTTATCACAGAATTCTAACTTCTGGAGCGAGTATCCTAAAGGTTTCCCTTTTAAGACATCGTATATCAACAGGGGACGCATGTATTAACGCGCCACATAGCTATCTACACCCCGAACAGAGTTAATGCTTCGGTGTGTAAGGGCGGAGAATAGCTGGGAGCCGTTCCATAGCTAATCTCATCCGTGGCTACTTTTGGTACTCGAGACGTAAACAAACGGGCGCCATTGCTTAAATGACGTCACGTCCGTCTTCATCCTTTGTACAGTAGCTCGCCTTACTTAGACGGATTTTCCCTGTGCTAACTTTATCGTCTTGCATCTTTATCATGTCGCTACCTTCGGCCTCGCCTTCTTCTGGAAAGTTGAGTACAAGGTTCCAGTATTGTTTAGTTAAGCTCTGACCGTAAAGTAAATATTACTTTTCGAGATATTTGTTGTTTTGTGGCAGAGCTGTGCCTCTACCGGACCCGCCATTTTATGGCGTCGTTGTTGTTCTGCATGCCTTATTTAGTTAGCCACAACAACGCTTCCGGCCTTATTTACTAATCGATAATATTAGTTTATTTAGTCTTCATAGCTAGGAACTTTTATATCGTGTTTTGACGCTTTTTTACCGGTCATCGATTGACCCCATACCAGTTGGCTACTATAGCCCCCAGGCCAGAGCGCCAATATTAGTGTTCATGCATGATTTTATCAGTGATCCTAGGCTTACTTATGAAGATAGTGGCATTATTTTACAATACTATTGACTGTGATGCAAGTGTTTTCGCCTTCAGGGACCATATAGGGGATAGGTTAGTTAGTGTGCCTTCCTAACCTAACCTACATGTAGGACCCCTATATGCTTCCTTCATCCCCCTGCCCTTGGGCATTCCCTCTGTGTAGCCTTGCTCCCCCTACCACGTAAGGGGATCAAGCTCTTATCAGAGTATGTTATCGCCTCTCTGTCCTCACTAAGGGAATGAACCCCCCGTAGGGTTGCGCCTGAGAGTGAGGAACGGCTAGTCTTTCCTCTATTGCTAGGACTAAGTCTACGACTTTCCTGCGATAGCGATATGTCTTCTATCCTTCCTAGTTCAGGACGTACATCCCTGCTAGGTTTTGGAAGGGTTATTCTGTTCCTTGCTGAAACTGTACCCATGCACCGTTTCAGTCAGGCTGCCTTACCTTAGGTTAGGGAGTGTCCTCCCTTCCTTAGTGGCCGCTCTGGTACAGAACCCCTTCCATGGAAGACCCTTCTCTTCTCCCCTCCCCACCTATCTCTTGTATAGCCTAGCCTATACTTAGGTTAGTCTATACCCATCTGTCCCCTGTCCTACAACTCCTCCTTAGGGTGGAGTGATAGGGCTACCTTGAGCTTCTGTGTACAGTCCGCTCTGGTACATATACCCTTCATAGTGTCCTATGGGGTTAGCCACTGGATGTGTTCTGTATGCAGGGGTCTCACCCCCCCCCCCCCTTTGGGTGTCCCCTAGCCCTCCCTTGGGCTACCCTAGCTCCGGGTCCTCTGCGGCCCCTGCTTCTGGGTGATAGAGTCAGCCTCTATCATGGGTACACCCTCTCAGGGGGGATGTCTGGGAGTCCATGGCTGGACCCCCTACATCCCTCCCTCTGTCTCTTTCACTATCCGGGTGCCGGTCCCTTGCCGCCTCCACTGTCGGCGATACCCACCTCCTACCTTGGTGACTCACCCCATATCCCCGTGGCCGCCAGTCCTCCGTGTGCCGGGGGACTGCCGCCTGCCGCCGGCTTCCAGCCGATGGCTCTCCCCCTTCCTCATAGCTTGGTCGTCCGCCCGCCGGCCGGCCCCCGGAGTGCCGGCATCCACTGCCGGCAACCCGGTTCTGCTATAACCATCCTTGTTCCTGTCACCAATCCGGCAACCTCCGGCTGCCGGAGCCGCCGCTCCCTCTGCCGGCGTGCCGCCGCTGTGCCGGCGGCCGCCACCCTGGTATTACTCTTGACTTTTATATTGTCTGTCCTAATGCCAGAAACTGCTGGAGCGGCCTCCGGCGTGCCGGAGGTCTGCCGGAACCTTCCGGAGGCGTCAAGACGACTTGCACCCCCTTCTACTAGATATCATCTAATACTGATAGCCCTACACTGCAACCAGATGGCTTGTTTACATTAATGGATCAGTACCTTAGTACTGTTCTACTGGTAATCATGCTGTCTTTTTGCATTCTACAGATTTCCAGCATGCTGCGTGTATCTTAGCGCGGCTGGTTGCCGGAAGCAGTTACCCTTTGGGATCCTTTAGCCCCCTAATTTGGGACTGAGTGGCCTCAGTCCCAACCTTATCCTTGACAATTCCCATGGAATTCCATTTGCCCTATGGACTTCTACTGGAATTCTATCCTGCGCCTTCGGCCACCTCGGATTATCCAAGGATGAAGCTTACGGTAACCAGCCGGGCGGGATGCACGGAGTATGTTTCTTTCCTATCTCAATCCTCTGTGCATCACACCCTTTATCAAGTTAAAATTAATGATTAATATTAACTTAGTTTAAGAGCCATTCTTATGACTCCCCCCATACTCATTTTCTCTTTCTTCCACAGGAGGAGCAGATGAAGTGTGACTTCGACTTCTGCGCTGTGAAATGCCCGCACTTCTACGGGCATACGGCTTGCAGGACTCATGCCCCTTGTGCTAACAAGAAAGGGGATTTGAAATTCTGGGACCCGCTGAACTGTACGGTCTGCCAGGCTCACCTAGTTGATGCCTTCCATAACCCTCCCTCAGCGGAGATCAGGGACACTTCTCGGGATAAGGTACGCAAGTGGGTGCGTGGCTTCCAGAAGAATGCCACCGGACCGTACCTGGCCACTGAAGAAATGAGGTCCCTTTTGTTCCCAAAGGCCTCCCCTGATTCTGTGGTGCCCAAGGATTTGATCCCCACTGTCCAAATTACGGTGGAACCAGACGTAGTCATGGCCCAGTCCATGCACGAGTGCCACCTGGATTCCGAGGACGACGAACACATGTCGGATATTTCGGAGGGCACGAAGAAGACACTTATGGCTCAAGGTGCTGAAGATGATGAGGACCAGGTGGAATACACCGAGTCGGAGCAAGAGGTCGCTCCTCCTTCCATCACCGCCCCTACTCCTACACCGACGGAAGTGTCTCTCCCGTCTACCTCCGCTACCCCGGAACCCATGCCATCCGCCCAAGAGATGTTCCGGATGATCAAAGCCATCATGGACGACAGGCTGAAAGAAAATCAGGAGTTCATCAGGTCCATGATAGGATCCAAAGAACCGAAGAAGATCTCGGTTAAGGATCTCCCCGCTTGCTCACATGCCAACCCATGGAGGTATGCTGAGCATATGGTTATCGCGACCGGCAGGATCTTCGTCAGCGACAAGATTGGCACGGTCCCCCTGGAAGACGTGGAGTTCTTCCCAAACTTCGAGGCCTACCCGGACTGTTACGTCCGGCTTCGTTCTGAACCTGCCTCTAAAGAAGAGACCGAACCAAAGGAGGAGATAGTGTTCGATCTCGCGAAGGCCCAGGCTATGCTAGCCAATACGTTTAAAAGTAGGGGTTTTACCTGCTCTAAGCTTCCGGCCCTGAGCAAGAAGCACCCTACCTACGTCGCACCCGACGATGCAGTCCTTCCATTCATGGAAAAGGCCTTCGCTGCGTGCCTCAAGGCTGTGGAAGAGGGAAAAGCCTGCCCTGCACTGGAGGAGTGCAGACCCTTCTCCATAGTGACTCCCCCCGACGCTCGACACTGGAAGGACATCCAGCATACTTTCGTGGTGGGAAAACTAGATCCTGACGTCGCCGGACGTCAGTTTAATGAAGACCTCCCGAAACTCAACGATCACCTCCTTCGTCGGGAACAAGATACGAAGGAGAGGCTCGCAGCATCCATGTCCCACCAGGTCCAACTTGATATCATGGCCTGTGACACCAGAGTACCAGACCACTACATGGTACTCGCCAAATCCCACATGGCAACCCTGGTGAAGGATATGTACCACTTCATGAAGGCTCGGAGAGCCTGTCGTGAATTCGTGTTCGCAGGTGCCACTGTGAAACACGAACCCCGGAGGCTGATTTCCTCCAACATCTGGGGTAAACACCTCTTTCCTTCTGACCTTGTAAAGGAGATCACCGACAAAGCCGCCATGGAGAATAGGAACCTTCTCCACAAGTGGGGCATGTCAAAAAAGAGGAAATCCTCTCAGGACGACGGACCTCAACCTAAGAGGAAATCCTCCAAACAGAAACCCCAGCAGCGTCAACCAAGACGACAGTTTCCGGGACCCGCTACTCCCCAAGTGGCAGCTCAGCCACAGCAGACCTTTCAGCTGGTCACCCAACTGGTCTTGTCACAGTCACCGGTTTTCACCCCTGCTTTCGAGCAACAGACGACTACCTTTCGTCCCAAAGGTAGAGGCTCAAGCAGAGGTGCAGGCAGAGACGCGTCTCGCCGTCCCTCCAGAGGCAGAGGAGGAAAGGGAGCTAGCGGCCGAGGCAGTAAGCCCTCAGGACACCAGAAGCAATGAAGTGCTTCCGGTGGGAGGAAGACTCCGCCAATTCCAGGATCATTGGACCTTCGATCCCTGGGCACACAGCATCGTCAAGAAGGGTCTAGGCTGGAGTTGGACTCAACCACCCCCAACCTTCCAGCAATTCTTCCAACAATTGACCCCCCTTCTGGAAGAATATGTCCTAGATCTCTTGAACAAGAAGGTGATAAGGAAGGTAAAGTCCACCAGGTTACAAGGGAGACTGTTTTGTGTCCCCAAGAAAGATTCCGACAAACTCAGAGTCATTCTGGACTTATCCCCCCTCAACAAGTTCATAGCGAACGACAAGTTCAAGATGCTGACTCTTCAACAGATAAGGACCCTTCTGCCTCGAGGTTCTTACACGGTCTCCATAGACCTGGCGGATGCCTACTGGCACGTTCCAATGAACCATCACGCTTCCTCCTACCTAGGATTTCGACTCCAAAGGAAAAGCTACGCCTTCAGGGCCATGCCCTTCGGCCTCAATGTGGCCCCTCGGATCTTCACAAAGCTGGCGGACGCCATAGTACAACAGCTCCGCCTCCAAGACGTCCAGGTGATGGCCTACCTCGACGATTGGCTAGTCTGAGCTCCATCGCCCGAGGATTGTTTAAAATCCTGCAGCAAAGTCACCCAGTACCTAGAACACCTGGGATTCAAGATAAACGTGAAGAAATCTCGCCTCTCTCCAGCTCAGAAGTTCCAATGGTTAGGAATCCAATGGAACCTTCAGTCACACCGCCTCTCCATTCCCCAGAAGAAAAGGAAGGAAATAGCAGGGTCTGTCAAACGACTACTGAAATCCAAGCGGATCTCAAGACGCCAGCAGGAACGAGTTCTAGGCTCTCTACAGTTCGCCTCAGTAACAAACCCAGTGCTTCGTGCACAGCTAAAGGATGCCGCGGGAGTCTGGAGACATTCTGCATCCATCGCTCGAAGAGACCTCAAGAGACGGCTCCCAAACAGACTTCGACTTCTCCTCAAGCCGTGGTCGGAAGCAAAGGCCCTGAAAAGGTCCATTCCTCTTCAACACCCACCTCCATCACTCAACATCCACACGGACGCTTCGCTGGAGGGTTGGGGAGGTCACTCCCACCAAAAACAGGCTCAAGGCACATGGTCTCCCCTGTTCAAGACGTTTCACATCAACATCTTGGAGGCCATGGCGGTCCTTCTAACTCTGAAGAAACTCTCCCCGCCTCCCTTGATCCATATTCGTCTAACCCTAGACAACTCGGTGGTAGTTCGATGTCTCAATCGCCAAGGCTCAAGATCGCCCCAGATAAATCAGGTGCTTCTTCCAATCTTCCGTCTGGCAGAGAAGAAGAAATGGCACCTGTCTGCAGTTCACCTACAAGGATTCCGCAACGTGACAGCGGATGCTCTATCTCGGATAAGCCCAATAGAGTCGGAATGGTCTCTAGACGCAAGATCATTCTCCTTCATCTCTCACCAAGTCCCAGAACTTCAGATAGATCTCTTCGCAACGAGCGACAACAATCAACTTCCTCGGTACGTGACCCCGTACGAGGACCCCAAGGCAGAAGCAGTGGATGCCATGTCACTGGACTGGAACAGATGGTCCAAGATCTACCTGTTCCCTCCCACCAACCTTCTGCTGAAAGTCCTTTCCAAGCCGAGAACCTTCAAAGGGACAGCGGCCCTAGTGGCTCCCAAGTGGCCCCGGAGCAACTGGTACCCCCTGGTCCTGGAGCTGCAGCCCAAGCTGATCCCTCTCCCGGGCCCAGTTCTCTCCCAACAAGTACAGAAGTCGACTGTCTTCGCTTCATCATCGAAAATCAAGGACCTTCATCTCATGATTTTCTCTCCCTAGCCGCAAAGAAGAGGTTTGGGATCTCGAAGAAAAGTCTAGACTTCCTCGAGGAATACAAGACCGAATCCACAAGACGGCAATACGAATCATCTTGGAGAAAATGGGTCTCTTTCGTCAAGACAAAAAATCCTAAGGAAATCACAATTGATTTCTGCATGTCCTTCTTCATTCACCTTCATGGACAGGGATTAGCAGCCAATACGATTTCGACTTGCAAATCGGCCTTGACTAGACCACTATTGTATGCCTTCCAAATTGATCTGTCCAGCGACATCTTCAATAAACTGCCGAAAGCATGCGCTCGTCTACGCCCAGCACCCCCACCGAAACCGATCTCCTGGTCATTGGACAAGGTGCTCCATTTCCCCTCCAACTTGGATAATGATTCATGCCCTCTCAAGGATCTGACTCAGAAAGTTATATTTCTCTTTGCTCTTGCCTCAGGAGCCCGAGTCAGCGAAATAGTGGCATTGTCAAGAGAAGAGGGTCATATCCTGTTTACTGATTCAGGAGACATTACCCTCTCCCCGGATCCGACGTTTCTCGCCAAAAACGAATTACCCACCAAAAGATGGGGCCCCTGGAGAATATGCCCCCTGAAGGAAGATGCCTCTCTATGCCCAGTAGAGAGCCTCAAGGTCTATCTTCGCAGAACTTCGAACTTTGGTGGAGGCCAACTCTTCAAAGGAGAAACATCGGGCAGCGACCTGTCACTGAAACAACTAAGAGCGAAAATCACCTACTTCATTCGCAGAGCGGATCCTGACAGTACACCCGCCGGTCACGATCCTAGAAAAGTTGCATCGTGTCTGAATTTCTTTCAGAGTATGGACTTCGAAAGCCTTAAAAGCTTTACAGGCTGGAAGTCCTCGCGTGTTTTCTTCAAACATTATGCGAAACAAGTGCACAAAGTCAAACATTTTGTGGTAGCCGCAGGTAGTGTTATGAAACCTGCACCTAACTCTGCATAGAACAGCGAGTTACTTGGGACTCTAACTCTTCGGGTGCCTATGTTGACCCTCGAGCGATTCATAGTGATGTCGAAAACACTTAGTGCTTTCTTATAACTGTTCTTATCCCAGGTGAAATGTCATAGTCGTCACACAAGCGCCGCATGCCTAGAGCATGATGTGTTTTAATTAAAGACTAACGTTCCTCGAGAACGAGTGCCTACTAATAAATTTGAAATTCCCTTTCAGATTCAAGAGCAAGTCTTTATTACTATGTACATTATAATTCACTGTAAATTAACTTTACTTATTGCTGTAATTTATTTTAAATTTTCTGCAATTGTGAAATAAAATTCCTATTTTATTACTTGTGCGTCTCAATCCGCTCCTATTTATACTATGAAATATATGCCTGTCATAGTTTTATTATCCCCTTCCCTATGGTTCATGGAGATACTAAGATCCTAACCCTTAGTATATATTCACTCTTACAATGTAATATTCCAATACGAATACTTACTCTTCCTATCCTAGAGACGAAACTAACCTTCTTAGCACACAGTGCCTAACCACCACTTGTCTGCCCTAAAGAATGTTCCGATACGAATGCCAACCATTCAGTCTCGTCTCCAAGTTCTTCAGGTTCTTCTAGCAAGGTGAATAGCCCTTCGATAACCACTTTGATCTCGGCATGGCCGTGGGAAATTCACTGCCAAGGGGGGCAGGAAGATTCTTCCCTACGTTTCTTTTATTAAGATTACTATGCTACATTGTTCAAAGCCCTTGGCGCTTACCCAATAGGGGAAAATCTGCCACGATACATTGATTCTCTGGTATTCTTCCATCAGGACGCCATGGCTTGAGCCCAAAAAACGGATTTTGAGCGAAGCGAAAAATCTATTTTTGGGTGAGATAGCCATGGCGTCCTGATGGACCCTCCCTGCTACTTCGTCCAGTTTTTAGGTCCCACCCTGCTCTGCTGTATCATGGTGATCGGCAAGCAACTGGCTTCAGGATGAAGACGGACGTGACGTCATTTAAGCAATGGCGCCCGTTTGTTTACGTCTCGAGTACCAAAAGTAGCCACGGATGAGATTAGCTATGGAACGGCTCCCAGCTATTCTCCGCCCTTACACACCGAAGCATTAACTCTGTTCGGGGTGTAGATAGCTATGTGGCGCGTTAATACATGCGTCCCCTGTTGATATACGATGTCTTAAAAGGGAAACCTTTAGGATACTCGCTCCAGAAGTTAGAATTCTGTGATAACCTGTGGTTAAATTCTCTGGGAATATCTTAGTAGTTATTTACCCAAGGAAGCTACCAAAAAGGAACCTTCCATCAGGACGCCATGGCTATCTCACCCAAAAATAGATTTTTCGCTTCGCTCAAAATCCGTTATTTACGTCAACGTCATTCCAACACTTTTTTCAACTTCAGCGTCATTGCGTCAAGCGTCGATGAAATAGTCGTTCCGTCGTCGACGCAATGACGCAACTGTTGACGCAAGTGCCCAGGACAGGTATTTGGTAAATCATCTATGTAAGGGATATTTCAAGGAAGATCTGAAAAGTTTGCATAAAAATTATATTGCAGTCAAAGTTTTTCCTTTAATGTGTTGAAGGAAAAAAAAAACTTAATGGAGAATCCAGTGCATCAATCCAAGATCTGTAGAGTGGCATCAGTCGTTGTCAAATTCTTATCATTATTATTATTATTATTATTATTATTATTATTATTATTATTATTATTATTATTATTATTATTAGCCAAGCTACAACCCTAGTTGGAAAAGCAAGATGCCTTTTTAAGCCAAAGCTGATTCAACTACCTGATTAGGAAGATCATTCCACAACTTGGTAACACCTGGAATAAATTCCAAAATCAAAATAAAGATTCGTTAAATACTTTGCAAGTATCTAACGTAATGCTTAAATATTATTCTTAATTACTGTTTACGTAATCCTAGTTTCCTTGCATCCTTCGAATGACCTTTATCTAGCAATATAACAAGTCAAGTCATTACAGTCACGGACTGCCTAAGTAGGCCTAGGCCTAAGGCTTATCCCTTTATCAACTATACGAGAAACTTTTTCTCACAGACTTACATTCACAAAAAGATACACGTTGGTAGAACGATAGATATTACCATTTATATTCTATACAGACTTTGTCTGAATCAAGTAAAAATCATACAATATTATCGAATGGATGAGTTATCCCTTACATCCGTTTTCTATATAATTTCATTTACTTGCAACGGTCTTCCTCTATAGACCGCGATGGGAAAGTCGAATAAGGAATGTGGAAAACAAACTAACTGAGCTACAACAACCTTACGAAGAAGACTTTACAAAATAGTAGGATTTAGTGAAAGAAATATATAAAAGAAGGAAGAAATTCTATATCTAATGTGGTGAAAAAGACAATTTAATGCAAAAGAAAGATAAACTCAAATCTATGCTTCGATCCTGAGCCTGAATGAACACTTCTCAGACATTGAGACGAAAAAACTCCTCAGAAATTATCGTTTAGTTTCGAGATAGTTTCTGGCCAAACATATTATTTCTTTCGCAACTATTCTTCCGTATTTCTTTTTGACGAAAATTTTCCTGCCCTGAAACTTCTCGGAATTGTTTCAACGGCAAATTCATTGAATAATCGAAATTCTCTGAAAGACTTACAGAACGAAAACTGCAGGAATGAAATATGGCGGTTCGAAGCAGTTTCCATTCGAAGGAAGATGAAAACATTCTCTGAACCAGTTGGAGATACGTTTTTTGAAGCTATGTTCAATGCGAATTTCTCCTTTTTAAATTTTGCAATACATATTCATGTAAATATTATTATTTTAAAGAACATATTCCATATTAATCAGAAAGAAAACATGAAATTTACAGGACGAAACCTGAAAGGATAAACTATGCCGCTTCGAAGCAGTTTCGAATCGGAGAAGAAAGAAGGAAAACCTATTCTCTGAACCAGTTTGAGATACGATTTCTGAAGCTGCGGGAAATTTATTTAGCTCCCTTTTAAATTTTGCAATGAATATTCAAGTAGAATTTGTTATTCATAAGAAAAATAGATCATATTCATCAAAAATAAAAATGAAATTCTATTTTTCTTTTTGCTCGTTCGAAATCCCAGTGAAGCTTCGTCGATTTCTCGAAAGCTCCGAGATCATTCGTCTTCAGAGCTTTCGAGAAATCTTGGAGACTTTTTGACTCCTCTGATGACGACTTTAAGATTTTAAAACTAAGCCTGAAACGACCGTATCGTATCGTCATTATTATCATAAAAATGGCTAATATGTACGTTGATTTTGTTGTTGTTTTATCTGCATTGGAAATTACTTCCAGATTGGAAGATATTTATGCTACATTGGTAATTGCTTCCAAACCGGAAGATATGATTTATAATAAAACTTTTGGAAAAAACCAAAATCGTAGGAAAGAAGAGGAAACTAGAGGAAGTCGAGACAATACAAGTGATGAGGCGTCTGGAATGAGAAGAGATAGGCCTACTCATGTCCCTGCCATAGCAGTGATGAATAACACCTCTGAAGAAGAACAGTTTAGTCTCGAAAAAATCAAAGTCATGACTCGCGCGCAAAGGAAACTTTATGAAGAAACGAAGGAAAACGACGTTAACATGAAAGAAAATAAGACTAAATTAAAGGAAAGATGGGGTAAAGAAAAGGGAGATGTTGAATCAAAGGAAAAGAGGACTAAATGGAAAGGATGTGCTGAAAACGAAAAGGATAAATTAAAGGAAACTTGGACTAAATGGAAGGGGAGATGGGCTAAAAAGCGAGATGATGTTAAATTAGAGGAAGATGGTGCTCAAGAGAACGGAACTAGTGAAGTTGAAAATGGATTTCAGAACATGTTGTCAAATATTGACAAGCAAATGGATGATCGTGTACAAGTCATTCTTGAGAAAGTTAATAGGATTATGAACAAAGCTTCATTGGAGGGCATCAAAGAACACTTACCTATGGATACTCCAGGTCAACCTACTGACTTTGAGCAATACTATCAGGACTTACAGAAGAGGATAGATGAGAAATTCACACTATTAGAAGACAAAATAGACTGTTTAGCAGAGTATTTTAAAGAAGCTGACAATGACTTTGTCAAATGCAAGGAAGACAATGATGACTTAAGAGAAAAACTACAACAAGTAACTCAGGAATACCAGGATATTAAATCTCGCCAACACCCAGCCCACACAACCAATGGCCCCCCACCCCCGCCACCACCACAGCCTCCAATGGCACCAATGCCAAAACATGCTCCACCTCAACATCCAGTCGGCATAGATATTAATCTTCATCTAGGCAATATCAGAAGAAAAGCCAAAGAGAGGTGGGATAGGCTTGGTCTCCGTGAACATGTTGTAGAGGGTCCATCACCAGACCGTCAAGGAGAGCCCACAAGAAACTCTCCAATAACTACTTTCAAACTACCAGCCGGAGCTGTAAATGTCATGCCTCAAAACGGTCCAGTTTTCCCAGAAGAAAAATTCGGAGGGTGGCGTGAACTTCCCGAAGATCATCACGACCCTCAATTCTTGCATAAGCCGCCACCTCTAAAAGTCCAGAAAGTACCAGCCTGGGCAATACACGAAATCGACATTGAAGGTATACAAAAGGAAGCACTTGCGCGCAAGAAGAAGATACCCATACCCGAGGAGATAATTGTAGGACCAGCGACGCATCAAAGGCGTACCCCTGTTCCATTCATAGAGCTGAAACCTCCAAAGAGAGAAGAGACTCCTAAAATGACAGAATTGGATGCAGTGTTCGGAAAATTCAGGAAAAACAATTTCTCAGACAAGAAAGTGAGTTCTAGTGTAAAAGAGTTTGATGTCGACAAAAGAAGAAGAAATTTGAAAAAGGAAAAATCTGAGGTGAGTGAAGATACTCATAAACATGAGGTAGGACTACCCACTCAGCAAAGGCGTACCCCTGTTCCATTCATAGAGCTGAAACCTCCAAAGAGAGAAGAGACTCCTAAAAGGACAGAATTGGATGCAATGTTCGAAAAATTCAGGAAAAACAATTTCTCAGACAAGAAAGTGAGTTCTAGTGTAAAAGAGTTTAATGTTGACAAAAGAAGAAGAAATTTGAAAAAGGAAAAATCTGAGGTGAGTGAAGATACTCATAAACATGAGGTAGGACTACCCACTCATCAAAGGCGTACCCCTGTTCCATTCATAGAGCTGAAACCTCTAAAGAGACAAGAGACTCCTAAAAGGACAGAATTGGATGCAATATTCGAAAAATTCAGGAAAAACAATTTCTCAGACAAGAAAGCGAGTCCTAGTGTAAAAGAGTTTAATGTCGACAAAATAAGAAGAAATATGAAAAAGGAAAAATCTGAGGTGAGTGAAGATACTCATAAACATGAGGTAGGACTACCCACTCAGCAGAGGCGTACCCCTGTTCCATTCATAGAGGTGAAACCTCCAAAGAGAGAAGAGACTCCTAAAAAGACAGAATTGGATGCAATGTTCGAAAAATTCAGGAAAAACAATTTCTCAGACAAGAAAGTGAGTTCTAGTGTAAAAGAGTTTAATGTCGACAAAAGAAGAAGAAATTTGAAAAAGGAAAAATCTGAGGTGAGTGAAGATACTCATAAACATGAGGTAGGACTACCCACTCAGCAAAGGCGTACCCCTGTTCCATTCATAGAGCTGAAACCTCCAAAGAGAGAAGAGACTCCTAAAAGGACAGAATTGGATGCAATGTTCGAAAAATTCAGGAAAAACAATTTCTCAGACAAGAAAGTGAGTTCTAGTGTAATAGAGTTTAATGTCGACAAAAGAAGAAGAAATTTGAAAAAGGAAAAATATGAGGTGAGTAAAGATACTCAGAAACATGAGGTAGGACTACCCACTCAGCAAAGGCGTACCCCTGTTCCATTCATAGAGCTGAAACCTCCAAAGAGAGAAGAGACTCCTAAAAGGACAGAATTGGATGCAATGTTCGAAAAATTCAGGAAAAACAATTTCTCAGACAAGAAAGTGAGTTCTAGTGTAATAGAGTTTAATGTCGACAAAAGAAGAAGAAATTTGAAAAAGGAAAAATATGAGGTGAGTGAAGATACTCAGAAACATGAGGTAGGACTACCCACTCAGCAAAGGCGTACCCCTGTTCCATTCATAGAGCTGAAACCTCCAAAGAGCGAAGAGACTCCTAAAAGGACAGAATTGGATGCAATGTTTGAAAAATTCAGGAAAAACAATTTCTCAGACAAGAAAGTGAGTTCTAGTGTAAAAGAGTTTAATGTCGACAAAAGAAGAAGAAATTTGAAAAAGGAAAAATCTGAGGTGAGTGAAGATACTCATAAACATGAGGTAGGACTACCCACTCAGCAAAGGCGTACCCCTGTTCCATTCATAGAGCTGAAACCTCCAAAGAGCGAAGAGACTCCTAAAAGGACAGAATTGGATGCAATGTTTGAAAAATTCAGGAAAAACAATTTCTCAGACAAGAAAGTGAGTTCTAGTGTAAAAGAGTTTAATGTCGACAAAAGAAGAATTTTGAAAAATGAAAAATCTGAAGTGAGTGAAGATACTCATAAACATGAGGTAGGACTACCCACTCAGCAAAGGCGTACCCCTGTTCCATTCATAGAGCTGAAACCTCCAAAGAGAGAAGAGACTCGTAAAAGGACAGAATTGGATGCAATGTTCGAAAAATTCAGGAAAAACAATTTCTCAGACAAGAAAGTGAGTTCTAGTGTAATAGAGTTTAATGTCGACAAAAGAAGAAGAAATTTGAAAAAGGAAAAATCTAAGGTGAGTGAAGATACTCATAAACATGAGGTAGGACTACCCACTCAGCAAAGGCGTACGCCTGTTCCATTCATAGAGCTGAAACCTCCAAAGAGAGAAGAGACTCCTAAAAGGACAGAATTGGATGCAATGTTTGAAAAATTCAGGAAAAACAATTTCTCAGACAAGAAAGTGAGTTCTAGTGTAAAAGAGTTTAATGTCGACAAAAGAAGAAGAAATTTGAAAAAGGAAAAATCTAAGGTGAGTGAAGATACTCATAAACATGAGGTAGGACTACCCACTCAGCAAAGGCGTACCCCTGTTCCATTCATAGAGCTGAAACCTCCAAAGAGAGAAGAGACTCCTAAAAGGACAGAATTGGATGCAATATTCGAAAAATTCAGGAAAAACAATTTCTCAGACAAGAAAGCGAGTTCTAATGTAAAAGAGTTTAATGTCGACAAAAGAGGAAGAAATAGGAAAAAGGAAAAATCTAAGGTGAGTGAAGATACTCATAAACATGAGGTAGGACTACCCACTCAGCAAAGGCGTACCCCTGTTCCATTCATAGAGCTGAAACCTCCAAAGAGAGAAGAGACTCCTAAAAGGACAGAATTGGATGCAATGTTCGAAAAATTCAGGAAAAACAATTTCTCAGACAAGAAAGCGAGTTCTAGTGTAAAAGAGTTTAATGTCGACAAAAGAGGAAGAAATATGAAAAAGGAAAAATCTAAGGTGAGTGAAGATACTCATAAACATGAGGTAGGACTACCCACTCAGCAAAGGCGTACCCCTGTTCCATTCATAGAGCTGAAACCTCCAAAGAGAGAAGAGACTCCTAAAAGGACAGAATTGGATGCAATGTTCGAAAAATTCAGGAAAAACAATTTCTCAGACAAGAAAGTGAGTTCTAGTGTAAAAGAGTTTAATGTCGACAAAAGAAGAAGAAATTTGAAAAAGGAAAAATCTGAGGTGAGTGAAGATACTCATAAACATGAGGTAGGACTGCCCACTCAGCAAAGGCGTACCCCTGTTCCATTCATAGAGCTGAAACCTCCAAAGAGAGAAGAGACTCCTAAAAGGACAGAATTGGATGCAATGTTCGAAAAATTCAGGAAACACAATTTCTCAGACAAGAAAGCGAGTTCTAGTGTAAAAGAGTTTAATGTCGACAAAAGAAGAAGAAATTTGAAAAAGGAAAAATCTGAGGTGAGTGAAGATACTCATAAACATGAGGTAGGACTACCCACTCAGCAAAGGCGTACCACTGTTCCATTCATAGAGCTGAAACCTCCAAATAGAGAAGAGACTCCTAAAAGGACAGAATTGGATGCAATGTTCGAAAAATTCAAGAAAAACAATTTCTCAAACAAGAATGTGAGTTCTAGTGTAAAAGAGTTTAAAGTCGACAAAAGAAGAAGAAATTTGAAAAAGGAAAAATCTGAGGTGAGTGAAGATACTCATAAACATGAGGTAAGACTACCCACTCAGCAAAGGCGTACCCCTGTTCCATTCATAGAGCTGAAACCTCCAAAGAGAGAAGAGACTCCTAAAAGGACAGAATTGGATGCAATGTTCGAAAAATTCAGGAAAAACAATTTCTCAGACAAGAAAGTGAGTTCTAGTGTAAAAGAGTTTAATGTTGACAAAAGAAGATATTTGAAAAATGAAAAATCTGAGGTGAGTGAAGATACTCATAAACATGAGGTAGGACTACCCAATCAGCAAAGGCGTACCCCTGTTCCATTCATAGAGCTGAAACCTCCAAAGAGAGAAGAGACTCCTAAAAGGACAGAATTGGATGCAATGTTCGAAAAATTCAGGAAAAACAATTTCTCAGACAAGAAAGTGAGTTCTAGTGTAAAAGAGTTTAATGTCGACAAAATAAGAAGAAATTTGAAAAAGGAAAAATCTGAGGTGAGTGAAGATACTCATAAACATGAGGTAGGACTACCCACTCAGCAAAGGCGTACCCCTGTTCCATTCATAGAGCTGAAACCTCCAAAGAGAGAAGAGACTCCTAAAAGGACAGAATTGGATGCAATGTTCGAAAAATTCAGGAAAAACAATTTCTCAGACAAGAAAGTGAGTTCTAGTGTAAAAGAGTTTAATGTCGACAAAATAAGAAGAAATTTGAAAAAGGAAAAATCTGAGGTGAGTGAAGATACTCATAAACATGAGGTAAGACTACCCACTCAGCAAAGGCGTACCCCTGTTCCATTCATAGAGCTGAAACCTCCAAAGAGAGAAGAGACTCCTAAAAGGACAGAATTGGATGCAATGTTTGAAAAATTCAGGAAAAACAATTTCTCAGACAAGAAAGTGAGTTCTAGTGTAAAAGAGTTTAATGTCGACAAAAGAAGGAGAAATTTGAAAAAGGAAAAATCCGAGGTGAGTGAAGATACTCATAAACATGAGGTAGGACTACCCACTCAGCAAAGGCGTACCCCTGTTCCATTCATAGAGCTGAAACCTCCAAAGAGGGAAGAGACTCCTAACAGGACAGAATTGGATGCAATGTTTGAAAAATTCAGGAAAAACAATTTCTCAGACAAGAAAGTGAGTTCTAGTGTAAAAGAGTTTAATGTCGACAAAAGAAGAAGAAATTTGAAAAAGCAAAAATCTGAGGTGAGTGAAGATACTCATAAACATGAGGTAGGACTACCCACTCAGCAAAGGCGTACCCCTGTTCCATTCATAGAGCTGAAACCTCCAAAGAGAGAAGAGACTCCTAAAAGGACAGAATTGGATGCAATGTTCGAAAAATTCAGGAAAAACAATTTCTCAGACAAGAAAGTGAGTTCTAGTGTAAAAGAGTTTAATGTCGACAAAAGAAGAAGAAATTTGAAAAAGGAAAAATCTGAGTTGAATGAAGATACTCATAAACATGAGGTAAGACTACCCACTCAGCAAAGGCGTACCCCTGTTCCATTCATAGAGCTGAAACCTCCAAAGAGAGAAGAGATTCCTAAAAGGACAGAATTGGATGCAATGTTCGAAAAATTCAGGAAAAACAATTTCTCAGACAAGAAAGTGAGTTCTAGTGTAAAAGAGTTTAATGTCGACAGAAGAAGAAGAAATTTGAAAAAGGAAAAATCTAAGGTGAGTGAAGATACTCATAAACATGAGGTAGGACTACCCACTCAGCAAAGGCATACCCCTGTTCCATTCATAGAGGTGAAACCTCCAAAGAGAGAAGAGACTCCTAAAAGGACAGAATTGGATGCAATGTTCGAAAAATTCAGGAAAAACAATTTCTCAGACAAGAAAGTGAGTTCTAGTGTAAAAGAGGTTAATGTCGACAAAAGAAGAAGATATTTGAAAAATGAAAAATCTGAGGTGAGTGAAGATACTCATAAACATGAGGTAAGACTACCCACTCAGCAAAGGCGTACCCCTGTTCCATTCATAGAGCTGAAACCTCCAAAGAGAGAGGAGACTCCTAAAAGGACAGAATTGGATGCAATGTTCGAAAAATTCAGGAAAAACAATTTCTCAGACAAGAAAGTGAGTTCTAGTGTAAAAGAGTTTAATGTCGACAAACGAAGAAGAAATTTGAAAAAGGAAAAATCTGAGGTGAGTGAAGATACTCATAAACATGAGGTAAGACTACCCACTCAGCAAAGGCGTACCCCTGTTCCATTCATAGAGCTGAAACCTCCAAAGAGAGAAGAGACTCCTAAAAGGACAGAATTGGATGCAATGTTCGAAAAATTCAGGAAAAACAATTTCTCAGACAAGAAAGTGAGTTCTAGGTAAAAGAGTTTAATGTCGACAAAAGAAGAAGAAATTGAAAAAGGAAAAATCTGAGGTGAGTGAAGATACTCATAAACATGAGGTAGGACTTCCCACTCAGCAAAGGCATACCCCTGTTCCATTCATAGAGGTGAAACCTCCAAAGAGAGAAGAGACTCCTAAAAGGACAGAATTGGATGCAATGTTCGAAAAATTCAGGAAAAACAATTTCTCAGACAAGAAAGTGAGTTCTAGTGTAAAAGAGTTTATTGTTGACAGAAGAAGAAGAAATTTGAAAAAGGAAAAATCTAAGGTGAGTGAAGATACTCATAAACATGAGGTAGGACTACCCACTCAGCAAAGGCGTACCCCTGTTCCATTCATAGAGCTGAAACCTCCAAAGAGAGAAGAGACTCCTAAAAGGACAGAATTGGATGCAATGTTCGAAAAATTCAGGAAAAACAATTTCTCAGACAAGAAAGTGAGTTCTAGTGTAAAAGAGTTTAATGTCGACAAAAGAAGAAGAAATTTGAAAAAGGAAAAATCTGAGGTGAGTGAAGATACTCATAAACATGAGGTAGGACTACCCACTCAGCAAAGGCGTACCCCTGTTCCATTCATAGAGCTGAAACCTCCAAAGAGAGAAGAGACTCCTAAAAGGACAGAATTGGATGCAATGTTCGAAAAATTCAGGAAAAACAATTTCTCAGACAAGAAACTGAGTTCTAGTGTAATAGAGTTTAATGTCGACAAAAGAAGAAGAAATTTGAAAAAGGAAAAATATGAGGTGAGTGAAGATACTCATAAACATGAGGTAGGACTACCCACTCAGCAAAGGCGTACCCCTGTTCCATTCATAGAGCTGAAACCTCCAAAGAGAGAAGAGACTCCTAAAAGGACAGAATTGGATGCAATGTTCGAAAAATTCAGGAAAAACAATTTCTCAGACAAGAAACTGAGTTCTAGTGTAATAGAGTTTAATGTCGACAAAAGAAGAAGAAATTTGAAAAAGGAAAAATATGAGGTGAGTGAAGATACTCATAAACATGAGGTAGGACTACCCACTCAGCAAAGGCGTACCCCTGTTCCATTCATAGAGCTGAAACCTCCAAAGAGAGAAGAGACTCCTAAAAGGACAGAATTGGATGCAATGTTCGAAAAATTCAGGAAAAACAATTTCTCAGACAAGAAAGTGAGTTCTAGTGTAAAAGAGGTTAATGTCGACAAAAGAAGAAGATATTTGAAAAATGAAAAATCTGAGGTGAGTGAAGATACTCATAAACATGAGGTAAGACTACCCACTCAGCAAAGGCGTACCCCTGTTCCATTCATAGAGCTGAAACCTCCAAAGAGAGAGGAGACTCCTAAAAGGACAGAATTGGATGCAATGTTCGAAAAATTCAGGAAAAACAATTTCTCAGACATGAAAGTGAGTTCTAGTGTAAAAGAGTTTAATGTCGACAAAAGAAGAAGAAATTTGAAAAAAGAAAAATCTGAGGTGAATGAAGATACTCATAAACATGAGGTAAGACTACCCACTCAGCAAAGGCGTACCCCTGTTCCATTCATGGAGCTGAAACCTCCAAAGAGAGAAGAGACTGCTAAAAGGACAGAATTGGATGCAATGTTCGAAAAATTCAGGAAAAACAATTTCTCAGACAAGAAAGTGAGTTCTAGTGTAAAAGAGTTTAATGTCGACAAAAGAAGAAGAAATTTGAAAAAGGAAAAATCTGAGGTGAATGAAGATACTCATAAACATGAGGTAAGACTACCCACTCAGCAAAGGCGTACCCCTGTTCCATTCATAGAGCTGAAACCAAAGAGAGAGGAGACTCCTAAAAGGACAGAATTGGATGCAATGTTCGAAAAATTCAGGAAAAACAATTTCTCAGACAAGAAAGTGAGTTTTAGTGTAAAAGAGTTTAATGTCGACAAAAAAAGAAGAAATTTGAAAAAGGAAAAATCTGAGGTGAGTGAAAGGACAGAATTGGATGCAATGTTCGGAAAATTCAGGAAAAACAATTTCTCAGACAAGAAAGTGAGTTCTAGTGTAAAAGAGTTTAATGTCGACAAAAGAAGAAGAAATTTGAAAAAGGAAAAATCTGAGGTGAGTGAAGATACTCATAAACATGAGGTAGGACTACCCACTCAGCAAAGGCATACCCCTGTTCCATTCATAGAGCTGAAACCTCCAAAGAGAGAAGAGACTCCTAAAAGGACAGAATTGGATGCAATGTTCGAAAAATTCAGGAAAAACAATTTCTCAGACAAGAAAGTGAGTTCTAGTGTAAAAGAGTTTAATGTTGACAGAAGAAGAAATTTGAAAAAGGAAAAATCTAAGGTGAGTGAAGATACTCATAAACATGAGGTAGGACTACCCACTCAGCAAAGGCATACCCCTGTTCCATTCATAGAGCTGAAACCTCCAAAGAGAGAAGAGACTCCTAAAAGGACAGAATTGGATGCAATGTTCGAAAAATTCAGGAAAAACAATTTCTCAGACAAGAAAGCGAGTTCTAGTGTAAAAGAGTTTAATGTCGACAAAAGAAGAAGAAATTTGAAAAAGGAAAAATCTGAGGTGATTGAAGATACTCATAAACATGAGGTAAGACTACCCACTCAGCAAAGGCGTACCCCTGTTCCATTCATAGAGCTGAAACCTCCAAAGAGAGAAGAGACTCCTAAAAGGACAGAATTGGATGCAATGTTCGAAAAATTCAGGAAAAACAATTTCTCAGACAAGAAAGTGAGTTCTAGTGTAAAAGAGTTTAATGTCGACAAAAGAAGAAGAAATTTGAAAAAGGAAAAATTTGAGGTGATTGAAGATACTCATAAACATGAGGTAAGACTACCTACTCAGCAAAGGCGTACCCCTGTTCCATTCATAGAGCTGAAACCTCCAAAGAGAGAAGAGACTCCTAAAAGGACAGAATTGGATGCAGTGTTCGAAAAAATTAGGAAGAATCTCTCAGACAAGAAAGTGAGTAGTAGTAAAAAAGAATTTGGGGTTTACAAAAAAGGAAAAAACTTGGAAAATGTGCAATCGAAAGTGAGTCAAGATACTCAGAAGGATTGCAGTTACTAAGGTGTCTGATGGACCAGATATTGGACCATACCTTTTGATTCATGAAGTTACATAGAAGTCTAGTTTTCTAGTCTGCTATATCTTCTTGATGAAGATTTGCCTGTACCAAATCTTTTTCAAGGTGACAGATGGGCCAGATATTGGACCAAACCTTTTGATTCATGAAGTTAGGTAGAAGTCTAGTTTTCTAGTCTGCAATGTCTTCTTGATGAAGATTTACCTGTACCAAATCTTTTTCAAGGTGACAGATGGCCCAAATACTGGACCAAACTTTTTGATTCATGAAGTTAGGTAGAAGTCTAGTTTTCTAGTCTGCAATGTCTTCTTGATGAAGATTTACCTGTACCAAATCTTTTTCAAAGTGACAGATGGACCAAATACTGGACCAAACCTTTTGATTCATAATAGTAGGTAGAAGTCTAGTTTTCTAGTCTGCAATGTCTTCTTGATGAAGATTTGCTTGTACCAAATCTTTTTCAAGGTGACATATGGACCAGATACTGGACCATCTCTTTTTGATTCATGAAGTTAGGTAGAAGTCTAGTTTTCTAGTCTGCAATGTCTTCTTGATGAAGATTTGCTTGTACCAAATCTTTTTCAAGGTGACAGATGGACCAGATACTGGACCAAACCTTTTGATTCATGAAGTTACATAGAAGTTTAGTTTTCTAGTCTGCAATGTCTTCTTGATGAAGATTTGCCTGTACCAAATTTTTTTCAAGGTGACAGATGGACCAGATACTGGACCAAACCTTTTGATTCTTGAAGTTAGGTATAAGTCTAGTTTTCTAGTCTGATATGTCTTCTTGATGAAGATTTGCTTGTACCAAATCTTTTTCAAGGTGACAGATGGACCAGATATTGGACCATACCTTTTGATTCATGAAGTTAGGTAGAAGTCTAGTTTTCTAGTCTGATATGTCTTCTTGATTGAGATTTGCCTGTACCAAATATTTTTCAAGGTGACAGATGGACCAGATACTGGACCATACCTTTTGATTCATGAAGTTAGGTAGAAGTCTAGTTTTCTAGTCTGATATGTCTTGTTGATGAAGATTTGCTTGTACCAAATCTTTTTCAAGGTGACAGATGGACCAGATATTGGACCATACCTTTTGATTCATGAAGTTAGGTAGAAGTCTAGTTTTCTAGTCTGCAATGTCTTCTTGATGAAGATTTGCTTGTACCAAATCTTTTTCAAGGTGACAGATGGACCAGATACTGGACCATACCTTTTGATTCATGAAGTTAGGTAGAAGTCTAGTTTTCTAGTCTGCAATGTCTTCTTGATGAAGATTTGCCTGTACCAAATCTTTTTCAAGGTGACAGATGGACCAGATATTGGACCATACCTTTTGATTCATGAAGTTAGGTAGAAGTCTAGTTTTCTAGTCTGCTATGTCTTCTTGATGAAGATTTGCCTGTACCAAATCTTTTTCAAGGTGACAGATGGACCAGATATTGGACCATACCTTTTGATTCATGAAGTTAGGTAGAAGTCTAGTTTTCTAGTCTGCTATGTCTTCTTGATGAAGATTTGCCTGTACCAAATCTTTTTTCAAGGTGACAGATGGACCAGATATTGGACCATACCTTTTGATTCATGAAGTTAGGTAGAAGTCTAGTTTTCTAGTCTGCAATGTCTTCTTGATGAAGATTTGCCTGTACCAAATCTTTTTCAAGGTGACAGATGGACCAGTTATTGGACCATACCTTTTGATTCATGAAGTTAGGTAGAAGTCTAGTTTTCTAGTCTGCAATGTCTTCTTGATGAAGATTTGCCTGTACCAAATCTTTTTTCAAGGTGACAGATGGACCAGATATTGGACCATACCTTTTGATTCATGAAGTTAGGTAGAAGTCTAGTTTTCTAGTCTGCAATGTCTTCTTGATTAAGATTTGCCTGTACCAAATCTTTTTTCAAGGTGACAGATGGACCAGATACTGGACCATACCTTTTGATTCATGAAGTTAGGTAGAAGTCTAGTTTTCTAGTCTGCTATGTCTTCTTGATGAAGATTTGCCTGTACCAAATCTTTTTTCAAGGTGACAGATGGACCAGATATTGGACCATACCTTTTGATTCATGAAGTTAGGTAGAAGTCTAGTTTTTTAGTCTGCAATGTCTTCTTGATGAAGATTTGCCTGTACAAAATCTTTTTCAAGGTGACAGATGGACCAGATATTGGACCATACCTTTTGATTCATGAAGTTAGGTAGAAGTCTAGTTTTCTAGTCTGCAATGTCTTCTTGATGAAGATTTGCTTGTACCAAATCTTTTTTCAAGGTGACAGATGGACCAGATATTGGACCATACCTTTTGATTCATGAAGTTAGGTAGAAGTCTAGTTTTCTAGTCTGCAATGTCTTCTTGATGAAGATTTGCTTGTACCAAATCTTTTTTCAAGGTGACAGATGGACCAGATATTGGACCATACCTTTTGATTCATGAAGTTAGGTAGAAGTCTAGTTTTCTAGTCTGCAATGTCTTCTTGATGAAGATTTGCTTGTACCAAATCTTTTTTCAAGGTGACAGATGGACCAGATATTGGACCATACCTTTTGATTCATGAAGTTAGGTAGAAGTCTAGTTTTCTAGTCTGCTATGTCTTCTTGATGAAGATTTGCCTGTACCAAATCTTTTTCAAGGTGACAGATGGACCAGATATTGGACCATACCTTTTGATTCATGAAGTTAGGTAGAAGTCTAGTTTTCTAGTCTGCAATGTCTTCTTGATGAAGATTTGCCTGTACCAAATCTTTTTCAAGGTGACAGATGGACCAGATATTGGACCATACCTTTTGATTCATGAAGTTAGGTAGAAGTCTAGTTTTCTAGTCTGCAATGTCTTCTTGATGAAGATTTGCCTGTACCAAATCTTTTTCAAGGTGACAGATGGACCAGATATTGGACCATACCTTTTGATTCATGAAGTTAGGTAGAAGTCTAGTTTTGTAGTCTGCAATGTCTTCTTGATGAAGATTTGCCTGTACCAAATCTTTTTCAAGGTGACAGATGGACCAGATATTGGACCATACCTTTTGATTCATGAAGTTAGGTAGAAGTCTAGTTTTCTAGTCTGCAATGTCTTCTTGATGAAGATTTGCCTGTACCAAATCTTTTTCAAGGTGACAGATGGACCAGATATTGGACCATACCTTTTGATTCATGAAGTTAGGTAGAAGTCTAGTTTTCTAGTCTGCAATGTCTTCTTGATGAAGATTTGCTTGTACCAAATCTTTTTCAAGGTGACAGATGGACCAGATATTGGACCATACCTTTTGATTCATGAAGTTAGGTAGAAGTCTAGTTTTCTAGTCTGCAATGTCTTCTTGATGAAGATTTGCCTGTACCAAATCTTTTTTCAAGGTGACAGATGGACCAGATATTGGACCATACCTTTTGATTCATGAAGTTAGGTAGAAGTCTAGTTTTCTAGTCTGCAATGTCTTCTTGATGAAGATTTGCCTGTACCAAATCTTTTTCAAGGTGACAGATGGACCAGATATTGGACCATACCTTTTGATTCATGAAGTTAGGTAGAAGTCTAGTTTTCTAGTCTGCAATGTCTTCTTGATGAAGATTTGCCTGTACCAAATCTTTTTCAAGGTGACAGATGGACCAGATATTGGACCATACCTTTTGATTCATGAAGTTAGGTAGAAGTCTAGTTTTCTAGTCTGCAATGTCTTCTTGATGAAGATTTGCCTGTACCAAATCTTTTTCAAGGTGACAGATGGACCAGATATTGGACCATACCTTTTGATTCATGAAGTTAGGTAGAAGTCTAGTTTTCTAGTCTGCAATGTCTTCTTGATGAAGATTTGCTTGTACCAAATCTTTTTCAAGGTGACAGATGGACCAGATATTGGACCATACCTTTTGATTCATGAAGTTAGGTAGAAGTCTAGTTTTCTAGTCTGCAATGTCTTCTTGATGAAGATTTGCTTGTACCAAATCTTTTTCAAGGTGACAGATGGACCAGATATTGGACCATACCTTTTGATTCATGAAGTTAGGTAGAAGTCTAGTTTTCTAGTCTGCAATGTCTTCTTGATGAAGATTTGCCTGTACCAAATCTTTTTCAAGGTGACAGATGGACCAGATATTGGACCATACCTTTTGATTCATGAAGTTAGGTAGAAGTCTAGTTTTCTAGTCTGCAATGTCTTCTTGATGAAGATTTGCTTGTACCAAATCTTTTTCAAGGTGACAGATGGACCAGATATTGGACCATACCTTTTGATTCATGAAGTTAGGTAGAAGTCTAGTTTTCTAGTCTGCAATGTCTTCTTGATGAAGATTTGCCTGTACCAAATCTTTTTCAAGGTGACAGATGGACCAGATATTGGACCATACCTTTTGATTCATGAAGTTAGGTAGAAGTCTAGTTTTCTAGTCTGCAATGTCTTCTTGATGAAGATTTGCCTGTACCAAATCTTTTTCAAGGTGACAGATGGACCAGATATTGGACCATACCTTTTGATTCATGAAGTTAGGTAGAAGTCTAGTTTTCTAGTCTGCAATGTCTTCTTGATGAAGATTTGCCTGTACCAAATCTTTTTCAAGGTGACAGATGGACCAGATATTGGACCATACCTTTTGATTCATGAAGTTAGGTAGAAGTCTAGTTTTCTAGTCTGCAATGTCTTCTTGATGAAGATTTGCCTGTACCAAATCTTTTTCAAGGTGACAGATGGACCAGATATTGGACCATACCTTTTGATTCATGAAGTTAGGTAGAAGTCTAGTTTTCTAGTCTGCAATGTCTTCTTGATGAAGATTTGCCTGTACCAAATCTTTTTCAAGGTGACAGATGGACCAGATATTGGACCATACCTTTTGATTCATGAAGTTAGGTAGAAGTCTAGTTTTCTAGTCTGCAATGTCTTCTTGATGAAGATTTGCCTGTACCAAATCTTTTTCAAGGTGACAGATGGACCAGATATTGGACCATACCTTTTGATTCATGAAGTTAGGTAGAAGTCTAGTTTTCTAGTCTGCAATGTCTTCTTGATGAAGATTTGCTTGTACCAAATCTTTTTCAAGGTGACAGATGGACCAGATATTGGACCATACCTTTTGATTCATGAAGTTAGGTAGAAGTCTAGTTTTCTAGTCTGCAATGTCTTCTTGATGAAGATTTGCCTGTACCAAATCTTTTTCAAGGTGACAGATGGACCAGATATTGGACCATACCTTTTGATTCATGAAGTTAGGTAGAAGTCTAGTTTTCTAGTCTGCAATGTCTTCTTGATGAAGATTTGCCTGTACCAAATCTTTTTCAAGGTGACAGATGGACCAGATATTGGACCATACCTTTTGATTCATGAAGTTAGGTAGAAGTCTAGTTTTCTAGTCTGCAATGTCTTCTTGATGAAGATTTGCCTGTACCAAATCTTTTTCAAGGTGACAGATGGACCAGATATTGGACCATACCTTTTGATTCATGAAGTTAGGTAGAAGTCTAGTTTTCTAGTCTGCAATGTCTTCTTGATGAAGATTTGCTTGTACCAAATCTTTTTCAAGGTGACAGATGGACCAGATATTGGACCAAACCTTTTGATTCATGAAGTTAGGTAGAAGTCTAGTTTTCTAGTCTGCAATGTCTTCTTGATGAAGATTTGCCTGTACCAAATCTTTTTCAAGGTGACAGATGGACCAGATATTGGACCAAACCTTTTGATTCATGAAGTTAGGTAGAAGTCTAGTTTTCTAGTCTGCAATGTCTTCTTGATGAAGATTTGCTTGTACCAAATCTTTTTCAAGGTGACAGATGGACCAGATATTGGACCAAACCTTTTGATTCATGAAGTTAGGTAGAAGTCTAGTTTTCTAGTCTGCAATGTCTTCTTGATGAAGATTTGCTTGTACCAAATCTTTTTCAAGGTGACAGATGGACCAGATATTGGACCAAACCTTTTGATTCATGAAGTTAGGTAGAAGTCTAGTTTTCTAGTCTGCAATGTCTTCTTGATGAAGATTTGCCTGTACCAAATCTTTTTCAAGGTGACAGATGGACCAGATATTGGACCAAACCTTTTGATTCATGAAGTTAGGTAGAAGTCTAGTTTTCTAGTCTGCAATGTCTTCTTGATGAAGATTTGCCTGTACCAAATCTTTTTCAAGGTGACAGATGGACCAGATATTGGACCATACTTTTTGATTCATGAAGTTAGGTAGAAGTCTAGTTTTCTAGTCTGCAATGTCTTCTTGATGAAGATTTGCCTGTACCAAATCTTTTTCAAGGTGACAGATGGACCAGATACTGGACCATCTCTTTTTGATTCATGAAGTTAGGTAGAAGTCTAGTTTTCTAGTCTGCAATGTCTTCTTGATGAAGATTTGTCTTGTACCAAATCTTTTTCAAGGTGACAGATGGACCAGATATTAGACCATCTCATTTTGATTCATGAAGTTAGGTAGAAGTCTAGTTTTCTAGTCTGCAATGTCTTCTTGATGAAGATTTGCCTGTACCAAATCTTTTTCAAGGTGACAGATGGATCAGATACTGGACCATACCTTTTGATTCACGAAGTTAGGTAGAAGTCTAGTTTTCTAGTCTGCTATGTCTTCTTGATGAAGATTTGCTTGTACCAAATCTTTTTCAAGGTGACAGATGGACTAGATACTAGACCATACCTTTTGATTCACGAAGTTAGGTAGAAGTCTAGTTTTCTAGTCTGCTATGTCTTCTTGATGAAGATTTGCTTGTACCAAATCTTTTTCAAGGTGACAGATGGACTAGATACTGAAACCATACCTTTTGATTCACGAAGTTAGGTAGAAGTCTAGTTTTCTAGTCTGCTATGTCTTCTTGATGAAGATTTGCTTGTACCAAATCTTTTTCAAGGTGACAGATGGACCAGATACTGGACCAATACCTTTTGATTCATGAAGTTACATAGAAGTCTAGTTTTCTAGTCTGCTATGTCTTCTTGATGAAGATTTGCTTGTACCAAATCTTTTTCAAGGTGACAGATGGACCAGATACTGGACCAAACATTTTGATTCATGAAGTTAGGTAGAAGTCTAGTTTTCTAGTCTGCAATGTCTTCTTGATGAAGATTTGCCTGTACCAAATCTTTTTCAAGGTGACAGATGGACCAGATACTAGACCATCTATTTTTGATTCATGAAGTTAGGTAGAAGTCTAGTTTTCTGGTCTGCTATGTCTTCTTGATGAAGATTTGCTTGTACCAAATCTTTTTCAAGGTGACAGATGGACCAGATACTGGACCATACCTTTTGATTCATGAAGTTAGGTAGAAGTCTAGTTTTCTGGTCTGCTATGTCTTCTTGATGAAGATTTGCTTGTACCAAATCTTTTTCAAGGTGACAGATGGACCAGATATTGGACCAAATACCTTTTGATTCTTGAAGTTAGGTAGAAGTCTAGTTTTCTAGTCTGCAATGTCTTCTTGATGAAGATTTGCTTGTACCAAATCTTTTTCAAGGTGACAGATGGACCAGATATTGGACCAAACCTTTTGATTCATGAAGTTAGGTAGAAGTCTAGTTTTCTAGTCTGCAATGTCTTCTTGATGAAGATTTGCCTGTACCAAATCTTTTTCAAGGTGACAGATGGACCAGATATTGGACCAAACCTTTTGATTCATGAAGTTAGGTAGAAGTCTAGTTTTCTAGTCTGCAATGTCTTCTTGATGAAGATTTGCTTGTACCAAATCTTTTTCAAGGTGACAGATGGACCAGATATTGGACCATACCTTTTGATTCATGAAGTTAGGTAGAAGTCTAGTTTTCTAGTCTGATATGTCTTCTTGATGAAGATTTGCTTGTACCAAATCTTTTTCAAGGTGACAGATGGACCAGATACTAGACCATCTCTTTTGATTCATGAAGTTAGGTAGAAGTCTAGTTTTTTAGTCTGCAATGTCTTCTTGTTGAAGATTTGCTTGTACCAAATCTTTTTCAAGGTGACAGATGGACCAGATACTTGACCAAACCTTTTGATTCTTGAAGTTAGGTATAAGTCTAGTTTTCTAGTCTGCAATGTCTTCTTGATGAAGATTTGCCTGTACCAAATCTTTTTCAAGATGACAGATGGACCAGATATTAGACCATACCTTTTGATTCATGAAGTTAGGTAGAAGTCTAGTTTTCTAGTCTGCTATGTCTTCTTGATGAAGATTTGCTTGTACCAAATCTTTTTCAAGGTGACAGATGGACCAATTATTGGACCATACCTTTTGATTCATGATATTAGGTAGAAGTCTAGTTTTCTAGTCTGCAATGTCTTCTTGATGAAGATTTGCCTGTACCAAATCTTGTTCAAGGTGACAGATGGACCAGATACTGGACCATACCTTTTGATTCATGAAGTTAGGTAGAAGTCTAGTTTTCTAGTCTGCTATGTCTTCTTGATGAAGATTTGCTTGTACCAAATCTTTTTCAAGGTGACAGATGGACCAGATATTGGACCAAACCTTTTGATTCATGACGTTAGGTAGAAGTCTAGTTTTCTAGTCTGCAATGTCTTCTTGATGAAGATTTGCCTGTACCAAATCTTTTTCAAGGTGACAGATGGACCAGATATTAGACCATACCTTTTGATTCATGAAGTTAGGTAGAAGTCTAGTTTTCTAGTCTGCTATGTCTTCTTGATGAAGATTTGCTTGTACCAAATCTTTTTCAAGGTGACAGATGGACCAGATATTGGACCAAACCTTTTGATTCATGAGTTAGGTAGAAGTCTAGTTTTCTAGTCTGCAATGTCTTCTTGATGAAGATTTGCCTGTACCAAATCTTTTTCAAGATGACAGATGGACCAGATACTGGACCATACCTTTTGATTCATGAAGTTAGGTAAAAGTCTAGTTTTCTAGTCTGCAATGTCTTCTTGATGAAGATTTGCTTGTACCAAATCTTTTTCAAGATGACAGATGGACCAGATACTGGACCATACCTTTTGATTCATGAAGTTAGGTAGAAGTCTAGTTTTCTAGTCTGCAATGTCTTCTTGTTGAAGATTTGCTTGTACCAAATCTTTTTCAAGGTGACAGATGGACCAGATACTGGACCATACCTTTTGATTCATGAAGTTAGGTAGAAGTCTAGTTTTCTAGTCTGCAATGTCTTCTTGATGAAGATTTGCTTGTACCAAATCTTTTTCAAGGTGACAGATGGACCAGATATTGGACCATACCTTTTGATTCATGAAGTTAGGTAGAAGTCTAGTTTTCTAGTCTGATATGTCTTCTTGATGAAGATTTGCTTGTACCAAATCTTTTTCAAGGTGACAGATGGACCAGATATTGGACCATACCTTTTGATTCATGAAGTTAGGTAGAAGTCTAGTTTTTTAGTCTGCAATGTCTTCTTGTTATGAAGATTTGCTTGTACCAAATCTTTTTCAAGGTGACAGATGGACCAGATACTGGACCAAACCTTTTGATTCTTGAAGTTAGGTATAAGTCTAGTTTTCTAGTCTGCAATGTCTTCTTGATGAAGATTTGCCTGTACCAAATCTTTTTCAAGATGACAGATGGACCAGATATTAGACCATACCTTTTGATTCATGAAGTTAGGTAGAAGTCTAGTTTTCTAGTCTGCTATGTCTTTTTGATGAAGATTTGCTTGTACCAAATCTTTTTCAAGGTGACAGATGGACCAATTATTGGACCATACCTTTTGATTCATGATATTAGGTAGAAGTCTAGTTTTCTAGTCTGCAATGTCTTCTTGATGAAGATTTGCCTGTACCAATTCTTGTTCAAGGTGACAGATGGACCAGATACTGGACCATACCTTTTGATTCATGTAGTTACATAGAAGTCAAGTTTTCTAGTCTGCTATGTCTTCTTGATGAAGATTTGCTTGTACCAAATCTTTTTCAAGGTGACAGATGGACCAGATACTGGACCATACCTTTTGATTCATGATGTTAGTTAGGTAGAAGTCTAGTTTTCTAGTCTGCAATGTCTTCTTGATGAAGATTTGCTTGTACCAAATCTTTTTTCAAGGTGACAGATGGACCAGATACTGGACCATACCTTTTGATTCATGATGTTAGGTAGAAGTCTAGTTTTCTAGTCTGCAATGTCTTCTTGATGAAGATTTGCTTGTACCAAATCTTTTTTCAAGGTGACAGATGGACCAGATACTGGACCGTACCTTTTGATTCATGAAGTTAGGTAGAAGTCTAGTTTTCTAGTCTGCAATGTCTTCTTGATGAAGATTTGCTTGTACCAAATCTTTTTTCAAGGTGACAGATGGACCAGATACTGGACCGTACCTTTTGATTCATGATGTTAGGTAGAAGTCTAGTTTTCTAGTCTGCAATGTCTTCTTGATGAAGATTTGCTTGTACCAAATCTTTTTTCAAGGTGACAGATGGACCAGATACTGGACCATACCTTTTGATTCATGATGTTAGGTAGAAGTCTAGTTTTCTAGTCTGCAATGTCTTCTTGATGAAGATTTGCTTGTACCAAATCTTTTTTCAAGGTGACAGATGGACCAGATACTGGACCGTACCTTTTGATTCATGAGTTAGGTAGAAGTCTAGTTTTCTAGTCTGCAATGTCTTCTTGATGAAGATTTGCTTGTACCAAATCTTTTTTCAAGGTGACAGATGGACCAGATACTGGACCGTACCTTTTGATTCATGATGTTAGGTAGAAGTCTAGTTTTCTAGTCTGCAATGTCTTCTTGATGAAGATTTGCTTGTACCAAATCTTTTTTCAAGGTGACAGATGGACCAGATACTGGACCGTACCTTTTGATTCATGAGTTAGGTAGAAGTCTAGTTTTCTAGTCTGCAATGTTTCTTGATGAAGATTTGCTTGTACCAAATCTTTTTCAAGGTGACAGATGGACCAGATACTGGACCATACCTTTTGATTCATGAGTTAGGTAGAAGTCTAGTTTTCTAGTCTGCAATGTCTTCTTGATGAAGATTTGCTTGTACCAAATCTTTTTCAAGGTGACAGATGGACCAGATACTGGACCGTACCTTTTGATTCATGAAGTTAGGTAGAAGTCTAGTTTTCTAGTCTGCAATGTCTTCTTGATGAAGATTTGCTTGTACCAAATCTTTTTTCAAGGTGACAGATGGACCAGATACTGGACCATACCTTTTGATTCATGATGTTAGGTAGAAGTCTAGTTTTCTAGTCTGCAATGTCTTCTTGATGAAGATTTGCTTGTACCAAATCTTTTTTCAAGGTGACAGATGGACCAGATACTGGACCATACCTTTTGATTCATGATGTTAGGTAGAAGTCTAGTTTTCTAGTCTGCAATGTCTTCTTGATGAAGATTTGCTTGTTCCAAATCTTGTTCAAGGTGACAGATGGACCAGATACTGGACCATACCTTTTGATTCATGTAGTTACATAGAAGTCAAGTTTTCTAGTCTGCAATGTTTTCTTGATGAAGATTTGCTTGTACCAAATCTTTTTCAAGGTGACAGATGGACCAGATACTGGACCATACCTTTTGATTCATGAAGTTAGGTAGAAGTCTAGTTTTCTAGTCTGCAATGTGTTCTTGATGAAGATTTGCCTGTACCAAATCTTTTTCAAGGTGACAGATGGACCAGATACTGGACCATACCTTTTGATTCATGAAGTTAGGTAGAAGTCTAGTTTTCTAGTCTGCAATGTCTTCTTGATGAAGATTTGCTTGTACCAAATCTTTTTCAAGGTGACAGATGGACCAGATACTGGACCGTACCTTTTGATTCATGAAGTTAGGTAGAAGTCTAGTTTTCTAGTCTGCAATGTCTTCTTGATGAAGATTTGCTTGTACCAAATCTTTTTTAAAGGTGACAGATGGACCAGATACTGGACCGTACCTTTTGATTCATGAAGTTAGGTAGAAGTCTAGTTTTCTAGTCTGCAATGTCTTCTTGATGAAGATTTGCTTGTACCAAATCTTTTTTCAAGGTGACAGATGGACCAGATACTGGACCATACCTTTTGATTCATGATGTTAGGTAGAAGTCTAGTTTTCTAGTCTGCAATGTCTTCTTGATGAAGATTTGCTTGTTCCAAATCTTGTTCAAGGTGACAGATGGACCAGATACTGGACCATACCTTTTGATTCATGTAGTTACATAGAAGTCAAGTTTTCTAGTCTGCAATGTTTTCTTGATGAAGATTTGCTTGTACCAAATCTTTTTCAAGGTGACAGATGGACCAGATACTGGACCATACCTTTTGATTCATGAAGTTAGGTAGAAGTCTAGTTTTCTAGTCTGCAATGTGTTCTTGATGAAGATTTGCCTGTACCAAATCTTTTTCAAGGTGACAGATGGACCAGATACTGGACCATACCTTTTGATTCATGAAGTTAGGTAGAAGTCTAGTTTTCTAGTCTGCAATGTCTTCTTGATGAAGATTTGCTTGTACCAAATCTTTTTCAAGGTGACAGATGGACCAGATACTGGACCGTACCTTTTGATTCATGAAGTTAGGTAGAAGTCTAGTTTTCTAGTCTGCAATGTCTTCTTGATGAAGATTTGCCTGTACCAAATCTTGTTCAAGGTGACAGATGGACCAGATACTGGACCATACCTTTTGATTCATGTAGTTACATAGAAGTCAAGTTTTCTAGTCTGCTATGTCTTCTTGATGAAGATTTGCTTGTATCAAATCTTTTTCAAGGTGACAGATGGACCAGATACTGGACCATACCTTTTGATTCATGATGTAAGGTAGAAGTCTAGTTTTCTAGTCTGCAATGTCTTCTTGATGAAGATTTGCTTGTACCAAATCTTTTTTCAAGGTGACAGATGGACCAGATACTGGACCATACCTTTTGATTCATGATGTTAGGTAGAAGTCTAGTTTTCTAGTCTGCAATGTCTTCTTGATGAAGATTTGCTTGTACCAAATCTTTTTTCAAGGTGACAGATGGATCAGATACTAGACCATCTCTTTTTGATTCATGATGTTAGGTAGAAGTCTAGTTTTCTAGTCTGCAATGTCTTCTTGATGAAGATTTGCTTGTACCAAATCTTTTTTCAAGGTGACAGATGGACAGATACTGGACCATACCTTTTGATTCATGAAGTTAGGTAGAAGTCTAGTTTTCTAGTCTGCAATGTCTTCTTGATGAAGATTTGCTTGTACCAAATCTTTTTTCAAGGTGACAGATGGACCAGATACTGGACCGTACCTTTTGATTCATGAAGTTAGGTAGAAGTCTAGTTTTCTAGTCTGCAATGTCTTCTTGATGAAGATTTGCTTGTACCAAATCTTTTTCAAGGTGACAGATGGACCAGATACTGGACCATACCTTTTGATTCATGAAGTTAGGTAGAAGTCTAGTTTTCTAGTCTGCAATGTCTTCTTGATGAAGATTTGCTTGTACCAAATCTTTTTCAAGGTGACAGATGGACCAGATACTGGACCATACCTTTTGATTCATGATGTTAGGTAGAAGTCTAGTTTTCTAGTCTGCAATGTCTTCTTGATGAAGATTTGCTTGTACCAAATCTTTTTCAAGGTGACAGATGGACCAGATACTGGACCATACCTTTTGATTCATGATGTTAGGTAGAAGTCTAGTTTTCTAGTCTGCAATGTCTTCTTGATGAAGATTTGCCTGTACCAAATATTTTTCAAGGTGACAGATGGACCAGATACTAGACCATCTCTTTTTGATTCATGAAGTTAGGTAGAAGTCTAGTTTTCTAGTCTGATATGTCTTCTTGATGAAGATTTGCCTGTACCAAATATTTTTCAAGGTGACAGATGGACCAGATACTAGATCATCTCTTTTTGATTCATGAAGTTAGGTAGAAGTCTAGTTTTCTAGTCTGATATGTCTTCTTGATGAAGATTTGCTTATACAAAATCTTTTTCAAGGTGACAGATGGATCAGATACTAGACCATCTCTTTTTGATTCATGAAGTTAGGTAGAAGTCTAGTTTTCTAGTCTGCTATGTCTTCTTGATGAAGATTTGCTTGTACCAAATCTTTTTCAAGGTGACAGATGGATCAGATACTAGACCATCTCTTTTTGATTCATGAAGTTAGGTAGAAGTCTAGTTTTCTGGTCTGCTATGTCTTCTTGATGAAGATTTGCTTATACCAAATCTTTTTCAAGGTGACAGATGGATCAGATACTAGACCATCTCTTTTTGATTCATGAAGTTAGGTAGAAGTCTAGTTTTCTGGTCTGCTATGTCTTCTTGATGAAGATTTGCTTGTACCAAATCTTTTTCAAGGTGACAGATGGATCAGATACTAGACCATCTCTTTTTGATTCTTGAAGTTAGGTAGAAGTCTAGTTTTCTGGTCTGCTATGTCTTCTTGATGAAGATTTGCTTGTACCAAATCTTTTTCAAGGTGACAGATGGATCAGATACTAGACCATCTCTTTTTGATTCATGAAGTTAGGTAGAAGTCTAGTTTTCTGGTCTGCTATGTCTTCTTGATGAAGATTTGCTTGTACCAAATCTTTTTCAAGGTGACAGATGGATCAGATACTAGACCATCTCTTTTTGATTCATGAAGTTAGGTAGAAGTCTAGTTTTCTGGTCTGCTATGTCTTCTTGATGAAGATTTGCTTGTACCAAATCTTTTTCAAGGTGACAGATGGATCAGATACTAGACCATCTCTTTTTGATTCATGAAGTTAGGTAGAAGTCTAGTTTTCTGGTCTGCTATGTCTTCTTGATGAAGATTTGCTTATACCAAATCTTTTTCAAGGTGACAGATGGATCAGATACTAGACCATCTCTTTTTGATTCTTGAAGTTAGGTAGAAGTCTAGTTTTCTGGTCTGCTATGTCTTCTTGATGAAGATTTGCTTGTACCAAATCTTTTTCAAGGTGACAGATGGATCAGATACTAGACCATCTCTTTTTGATTCTTGAAGTTAGGTAGAAGTCTAGTTTTCTGGTCTGCTATGTCTTCTTGATGAAGATTTGCTTATACCAAATCTTTTTCAAGGTGACAGATGGATCAGATACTAGACCATCTCTTTTTGATTCTTGAAGTTAGGTAGAAGTCTAGTTTTCTAGTCTGCTATGTCTTCTTGATGAAGATTTGCTTGTACCAAATCTTTTTCAAGGTGACAGATGGATCAGATACTAGACCATCTCTTTTTGATTCTTGAAGTTAGGTAGAAGTCTAGTTTTCTGTCTGCTATGTCTTCTTGATGAAGATTTGCTTGTACCAAATCTTTTTCAAGGTGACAGATGGATCAGATACTAGACCATCTCTTTTTGATTCTTGAAGTTAGGTAGAAGTCTAGTTTTCTAGTCTGCTATGTCTTCTTGATGAAGATTTGCTTGTACCAAATCTTTTTCAAGGTGACAGATGGATCAGATACTAGACCATCTCTTTTTGATTCTTGAAGTTAGGTAGAAGTCTAGTTTTCTGTCTGCTATGTCTTCTTGATGAAGATTTGCTTGTACCAAATCTTTTTCAAGGTGACAGATGGATCAGATACTAGACCATCTCTTTTTGATTCTTGAAGTTAGGTAGAAGTCTAGTTTTCTGTCTGCTATGTCTTCTTGATGAAGATTTGCTTGTACCAAATCTTTTTCAAGGTGACAGATGGATCAGATACTAGACCATCTCTTTTGATTCATGAAGTTAGGTAGAAGTCTAGTTTTCTAGTCTGCAATGTCTTCTTGATGAAGATTTGCTTGTACCAAATCTTTTTCAAGGTGACAGATGGATCAGATACTAGACCATCTCTTTTTGATTCTTGAAGTTAGGTAGAAGTCTAGTTTTCTAGTCTGCAATGTCTTCTTGATGAAGATTAGCTTATACCAAATCTTTTTCAAGGTGACAGATGGATCAGATACTAGACCATCTCTTTTTGATTCTTGAAGTTAGGTAGAAGTCTAGTTTTCTTGTCTGCAATTTGTTCTTGATGAAGATTTGCTTATACCAAATCTTTTTCAAGGTGACAGATGGATCAGATACTGGACCATCTCTTTGATTCATGAAGTTAGGTAGAAGTCTAGTTTTCTGGTCTGCTATGTCTTCTTGATGAAGATTTGCTTATACCAAATCTTTTTCAAGGTGACAGATGGATCAGATACTGACCATCTCTTTGATTCATGAAGTTAGGTAGAAGTCTAGTTTTCTGTCTGCAATTTGTCTTCTTGATGAAGATTTGCTTGTACCAAATCTTTTTCAAGGTGACAGATGGATCAGATACTAGACCATCTCTTTTTGATTCTTGAAGTTAGGTAGAAGTCTAGTTTTCTTGTCTGCAATTTGTTCTTGATGAAGATTTGCTTATACCAAATCTTTTTCAAGGTGACAGATGGATCAGATACTGTACCATCTCTTTGATTCATGAAGTTAGGTAGAAGTCTAGTTTTCTTGTCTGCAATTTGTTCTTGATGAAGATTTGCTTATACCAAATCTTTTTCAAGGTGACAGATGGATCAGATACTGGACCATCTCTTTGATTCATGAAGTTAGGTAGAAGTCTAGTTTTCTGGTCTGCTATGTCTTCTTGATGAAGATTTGCTTATACCAAATCTTTTTCAAGGTGACAGAATGATCAGATACTGGACCATCTCTTTGATTCATGAAGTTAGGTAGAAGTCTAGTTTTCTGGTCTGCTATGTCTTCTTGATGAAGATTTGCTTGTACCAAATCTTTTTCAAGGTGACAGATGGATCAGATACTGTACCATCTCTTTGATTCATGAAGTTAGGTAGAAGTCTAGTTTTCTGGTCTGCTATGTCTTCTTGATGAAGATTTGCTTGTACCAAATCTTTTTCAAGGTGACAGAATGATCAGATACTGGACCATCTCTTTGATTCATGAAGTTAGGTAGAAGTCTAGTTTTCTGGTCTGCTATGTCTTCTTGATGAAGATTTGCTTGTACCAAATCTTTTTCAAGGTGACTGATGGATCAGATACTGGACCATCTCTTTGATTCATGAAGTTAGGTAGAAGTCTAGTTTTGTGGTCTGCTATGTCTTCTTGATGAAGATTTGCTTGTACCAAATCTTTTTCAAGGTGACAGATGGATCAGATACTGGACCATCTCTTTGATTCATGAAGTTAGGTAGAAGTCTAGTTTTCTGGTCTGCTATGTCTTCTTGATGAAGATTTGCTTGTACCAAATCTTTTTCAAGGTGACTGATGGATCAGATACTGGACCATCTCTTTGATTCATGAAGTTAGGTAGAAGTCTAGTTTTCTGGTCTGCTATGTCTTCTTGATGAAGATTTGCTTGTACCAAATCTTTTTCAAGGTGACAGATGGATCAGATACTGGACCATCTCTTTGATTCATGAAGTTAGGTAGAAGTCTAGTTTTCTGGTCTGCTATGTCTTCTTGATGAAGATTTGCTTGTACCAAATCTTTTTCAAGGTGACAGATGGATCAGATACTGGACCATCTCTTTGATTCATGAAGTTAGGTAGAAGTCTAGTTTTCTGGTCTGCTATGTCTTCTTGATGAAGATTTGCTTGTACCAAATCTTTTTCAAGGTGACAGATGGATCAGATACTGGACCATCTCTTTGATTCATGAAGTTAGGTAGAAGTCTAGTTTTCTGGTCTGCTATGTCTTCTTGATGAAGATTTGCTTGTACCAAATCTTTTTCAAGGTGACAGATGGATCAGATACTGGACCATCTCTTTGATTCATGAAGTTAGGTAGAAGTCTAGTTTTCTGGTCTGCTATGTCTTCTTGATGAAGATTTGCTTGTACCAAATCTTTTTCAAGGTGACAGATGGATCAGATACTAGACCATCTCTTTTTGATTCTTGAAGTTAGGTAGAAGTCTAGTTTTCTGGTCTGCTATGTCTTCTTGATGAAGATTTGCTTGTACCAAATCTTTTTCAAGGTGACAGATGGATCAGATACTAGACCATCTCTTTTTGATTCTTGAAGTTAGGTAGAAGTCTAGTTTTCTGGTCTGCTATGTCTTCTTGATGAAGATTTGCTTGTACCAAATCTTTTTCAAGGTGACAGATGGATCAGATACTAGACCATCTCTTTTTGATTCTTGAAGTTAGGTAGAAGTCTAGTTTTCTGGTCTGCTATGTCTTCTTGATGAAGATTTGCTTGTACCAAATCTTTTTCAAGGTGACAGATGGATCAGATACTAGACCATCTCTTTTTGATTCATGAAGTTAGGTAGAAGTCTAGTTTTCTGGTCTGCTATGTCTTCTTGATGAAGATTTGCTTGTACCAAATCTTTTTCAAGGTGACAGATGGATCAGATACTGGACCATCTCTTTGATTCATGAAGTTAGGTAGAAGTCTAGTTTTCTGGTCTGCTATGTCTTCTTGATGAAGATTTGCTTGTACCAAATCTTTTTCAAGGTGACTGATGGACCAGATTAGACCATATCTTTTTGATTCATGAAATTAGGTAGAAGTCTAGTAGAGATTATATTTTAGTTTAAAACAAGATACTTTTTTTCATAACATCACTTCTTCAGATGATAACCGATTAGTTAGAGAGTGAAAAACCAAATAAATGGGATTTTGACTTAGGAAAATTCTATTTTTGAGCTTGAGTCACATTGAAATCCGAGAGTAAAAAAAATAACAACAGGGAAAGAAAAGGAAAGAACATTCCCAATGGAAAAAAAAACAGGAAAAAGAGAACATTCAGATCAGGAAAAAAGGAAGCAATATGGGAAAATGAAAAAAAAAAAAAGAGAGAGAGAGAACTCGTGAATGTGATAGGATCCATTTAAGAAAATAACACCATTGGAAAATTCCAGCATAACCGAGGAAAGAGTGGAGAGTACTCCAAGAAAAATGAAACTTAAAAAAGCATTCGTAAAACAAATGCGAAGAAATGATAACTAAAGGTGTACAAAATGAGACAGAGAAGAACAAGCCCGAAAAGTGGAAAACACAAAAACAAAAATTATAAAAAAAAGTAAGGATATTTACAGTTCAAGATTTGAGTAACTATAGTCCTTACAAATACATCATATAAAATACAATATTTATGGCTGTTATGAAAGAGGAAATAGAAGTCCACTTGGAGGAAATGTGGGATGAAAGAAATAAGCCCCGTTTACAAAAGAGAGAAGAGTAGAAGGTAGTGTATTAATTTCACAATATTGTGCAGAAGAAATTTACAAATGGAAAGAAAGATACATAATTATTGCAATTTTAATAGACTTAGATTTGGGCACTAATCAATGCAGATGACAGTCTAATGATAGCAAAATATATAGGAGAGCCGAAAAGAAACAAGATTTTTGATAAAGTATGTAAGGCCTGTGAATTAGAAATGAACAAAAAGATAAAACATTTTGGTATATATTATGGAAGAGATAGAGGGTATACAAGTAAGAGAAAGATTAAAATACTTTGGGATAGAACGAGGAAAGAAATAAAAGAAGAAAATTGTTGAAAAAACAAAAGAAGAAAATTATTGAAAAAACAAAAGAAGAAAATTATGGAAAAAATACTAGCAAATTTTTAACTTACCCTCTTATACCCTACAGGAGAGAGATGGCAATTAAGACTAGGAAAGGAGGAAGGCTAAGGTTCGTGAAAGGAATTGAGGATGAAAGTAATAGGTTAAAAAAAAAAAAACTTGGAAATGTATGAAAGATATGGATATGAACTATAGAACCTTCAGGAGAATGAGAAGGGAAGAGATCAAGACCATGAGTAGTATTCCTGAAGTTTTATTCCAGCTGTGACCAAGTTGGGGATTGACCTTCCTAATCGTGTAGTTAAATCAATTGAACTTCAAAAGTTCAAATTTGCAGCAAATGTTTTCGTGTTGAGCAGGCTGATATGAGTCTCTTTATATGTTATATATGAAATATCTATTTTGATGTTGTTACTGTTTTTTAAATATTTTATTCTTATTGTTTATTGTTGGAGGCAGCACGAGGAAGGGCAGTGAATGGTGGAATGAAGGAGTGAAGGTAAAAAGGGAAGAGAAAAAGAGGGCATTTGAAGAATGGCTGCAGAGTGATAGTGTAGAGAAGTATGAAAGACATAGAGAGAAAAATGTGAAAGTAAAACGTAAGGTAACTGAGGCAAAGAGGGTGGCTGACTTGAGGTGGGGTCAGGAATTTGGTCATTCATATGAAGAGAATAAGAAGAAGTTTTGGAAAGAAGTGAAGGGAGTAAGGAAGGCTGGTTCGAGAATTGAAAAGACAGTGAAAGATGGAAATGGAAGGTTAAAAGGAGAGGAGGCAAGGAAAAGGTGTTGGGAATATTTTGAAAGTTTACTGAATGTTGAGGATAATATGGAGGCATATATAATTTCTGTTGCAGTTGCTGAGGTGCCAGTGATGGGAGATGAAAATGAGAGAGATTACAAGAGAGGAAGTGAGGAGAGCACTAGATGAAACGAGAGTAGGAAAAGCATCTGGTATGGATGGTGTGAGAACTGAAATGTTAAAGGAAGGGGGTGTCACTATACTTAAATGGTTGGTGAGATTTGTTTAATATGTGTTTTATATTGCCAATGGTACCAATAGATTGGGTTTGTGCGTGTACTGTACCACTATACAAGGGTAAGGGAGATGTGCATGAGTTGTAATTCAAGGGGTATTAGTTTGTTGAGTTTGGTTTGAAAAGTGTATGGTAGAGTACTGATTAATAGGATTAAGGATAAAACAGAGAATGCAATCTTAGAAGTACAGGATGTATGAATCAGATTTTTACAATTAGGCAGACATGCAAGAAATATTTAGCAAAAGGTAAGGAGGTGTATGCTGCGTTTATGGATCTGGAGAAAGCGTATGATAGAGTTGATAGGGAAGGGATGTGGAATGTGATGAGGTTATATGGAATTGGTGGAAGGTTGTTGCAAGCAGTGAAAATTTTCTGCAAAGGTAGTAAAGCGTGTGTTAGGATAGGAAATGGAGTGAGCGATTGGTTTCCAGTGAGAGTGGGGCTGAGACAGGGATGCGTGGTGAGAGAGGTGAATGCTCGAGTGCTTGGACGAGGATTGAAACTGATAGACGAGAATGATCATGAATGGGAGGTAAATCAGTTGTTGTTTGTGGATGATACTGTACTGGTTGCAGACTTTGAAGAGAAGCTTGGCCGTTTAGTGACAGAATTTGGAAGGGTATGTGAGAGAAGGAAGTTGAGAGTTGAGTTAATGTGGGTAAGAGTAAGGTTATGAGACGTACGAGAAGGGAAGGTGGTGCGAGGTTGAATATCAAGTTGAATGGAGAGTTACTTGAGGAAGTAGGTCAGTTTAAGTACTTGAGGTCTGTTGTTGCAGCAAATTTTGGAGTGGAAGCAGATGTACATGAGTGAGTGAATGAAGAATGCAAAGTGTTGGGGGCAGTGAAGGGAGTGGTAAAGAATAGAGGGTTAGGCATGAATGTAAAGAGTGTTCTGTATGAGAAAGTGATTATACCGACTGTGATGCATGGATCGAAGTTGTGGGGAATGAAAGTGACGGAGAGACAGAAATTGAATGTGTTTGAGATGAAGTATCTAAGGAGTTTGGCTGGTGTATCTCGAGTAGATAGGGTTAGGAACGAAGTAGTGAGGGTAAGAACTGGTGTAAGAAATGATTTAGTAGCTAGAGTGGATATGAATGTGTTGGGGTGGTTTGGCCATGTTGAGAGAATGGAAAATGGCTGTCTGGTAAAGGCGATGAATGCAAGAGTTGATGGGAGAAGTACAAGAGGAAGGCCAAGGTTTAGGTGGATGGTTGGAGTGAAGAAAGCTCTGGGTGATAGGAGGATAGATGTGAGAGATGCAAGAGAGCGTGCTAGAAGTAGGAATGAATGGCGAGCGATTGTGAAGCAGTTCCAGTAGGCCCTGCTGCTTCCTCCGGTCGCCTTGGATGACAGCGGAGGTAGCAGCAGTAGGGGATTCAGCGTTAAGAAGTTTCATCTGAGGTGTATAATTGGGGAGTGTGGGCTGTGGCACCCTAGTAGTACCAGCCGAACTCGGTTGAGTCCCTCGTCAGGCTCAGAGGAGCGTAAAGGGGAAAGGTCCCCTTTTATTCATTTGTTTGATATCGGCTATCCCCCAAATTTGGGTAAGTGCCTTGATATATATATATATATAGATTTCTCTTATCGTTTATTTATTTCCTTATTTCCTTTTCTCGCTGATCTATTTTTCCCTGGACTTATAGCATCTTGCTTTTCCAGCTAGGGTTGTAGCTTAGCTAGTAATAATAATAACAATGATAGTGAAGTAGATAGTAAAAAAATGGAAGTGGTAAGAGAAAAGCGTTAGTTCAGAAATTATATAGCCTGCAAGAAAATGGTCAAATAGGAGAAGAGAGGTTTTATGATAGCAAAACATTCTCGGTTATTAGGTAGAGAGCCAGAACCAACTGTTCTAGAATAAATGATAGAAAAAAGTATGAATTTAAAGTGTGGTGTAGTTATAGACCACCTCGTCCAGTTATTATATTGTTAAGTCCTCAGCTAAGAGAAGAAAAATTGAGTAAAAAAGAATATATATCAAATGTGGAAAAAATTTATGTTAGAACTTAAACTAGGCAGGATCAAGAAATGACAGTCAGCGTTTTTTTCTTATGTTCATTGCAACTGACGCTGCTGCATCATGCACAGCGGAAGGAAATACAGATAGCCCGTGACGTAGACAATGACGTCACTTATGTGGGCGGAGCTTAGGCGCTGCAAGCAGCCTCATCTTACATCTCCCTCCCAAAATATTACGAGGGTAATATTTTCAAAACTTATAAATGACAATATCAAAAACAGATATGATAAACAAAATTCTATACTCTCTTAATGTAAAACATCAGACATATAAGGTAAATCATAATCGTAATAATTAATGGTAACGTTCAGAGATGGGAGAGAGAGAGAGAGAGAGAGAGAGAGAGAGAGAGAGAGAGAGAGAGAGAGAGAGAGAGAGAGAGAGATAACAACATCGACAGCATTAACGTAACCTCAATGAAACAATAATTACATCAGCATTGTAAGATGTGCACTAAAATTGAGTCGTGAATGCAACACCAACCTAACTTAAAATTTCCTACAAAATACAATTTTGTAAATGAAATCAATGCACGTCTAAGTGCAGTAAAATAAAACAGAATTTTTCATTTTATAAATGCAAGATCAAAGCAGAGATAATTAAACATAATCGTTCATCCAGGCAGGGGCCTCTCTCTTCCTTGGAGGCCGTACCTCTGGCGCTGATGGGGGAAACTTAGGCTCATGACCCACTTCGTCGTCGGTAGGAGTGGCTCCTCTTGTCTCATTGACGGGCAGTTCAGTGACCTTGAGGTGTCTTCTGTTCCTTATGGACGGACGCCCACTACCATCTAGTCTCACGACGTACTGTCTATGAGGTCGTTGCTCGACTATGATTCCCAGCCTGTCCCAGGCCTTGGTCATCTGGTTCTGAATCCTAACGTGAGTGCCTGGCTGTAAGGGCGTTAGCCTCCTGTCGCTGCCGCTTTCGATTATCTTCTCATTTTTCTCTGCTACTTGAAGTTCTCTTTTTCTAATGGATTTTCTCCAATGTTGGTCTATCATATAGTTGAGTTTTGCAGTCGGTACACCATCCCGTAACTGTCTCCCGGTTGCCAGTTGCGCCGGAGATTTATTTATACCTCTTAAAGGCGTGTTCAGGTATTGTAGCATGGCCAATGATACCTTGTCATTATTGAGGCTTCCAGTCCCACTGATACTTGTTCTAATTATCCTTTTCGCGGACTTAACCGCGGCCTCGGCTCTCCCATTTGACTGCGGATAGTGTGCCGATGATAAGCGTATGTCAACTCTCCATCTCCTGTAGAAGGTCATCATCTCTTCACTCACCAGGTTGGTGCCGCCGTCGGTAGACAATTGTTCGGGTGCTCCCCATCGAGTGAAGTAATGCCTAAGTTTTGTCATGACCTTTGCAGACGAGGTGCCATTGGGGAAGTGGGCTATTTCTAGCCAGCCTGTAAGCCTGTCACAATATGCCATATACATGCGTCCTTCGAGCTGAAACAGGTCCATGACAGTCTGTTGGAACGGATACTCTGGGGCAGGGGTCATTTTCATGACTTCGGCAGGAAGTGATGGTGCGTGGGCGTCGCACGATGTACATCGTGAACGATGATGCTGGAGGTCACCCTCGATGCCTGGCCAATAGACCGAATGTCTCGCTCTCCTCAACATTGTATCTAGGCCTTGATGTCCAGCATGGAGGTTGGCGGTTATCTGGTGACGGAGCCCTTCGGGAATGACAAGGCGGATGCAGTTGTCGTTGAAACAGTATGTGACCAGGTTACCAGATATAGAGAGACGTTCTCTGATGCCGTAGAAGGGCCTCAAACATGCAATTTCTTGAGATTTCTTCGGGTTCCAATCCCCTGCATTCACTCGAGCGACTAGCAGCTGATATGCTGGGTCGTCCAGGGCTGCCTCTTCAACAGTTTTCTCGTCTATAGTGCACTGCTCCTGTAGGTTTTCTGCGATTGCTGACACCATGGCAATCGTTAATTCTTCGTTGAAGCTCGCATCCTGTCCATCTGGCGTCGTTCTCAGGGTAGGAAAACGAGAGAGAAAGTCAGCAGCATGATTTCTCTTGCCTGGTAGATATTTAACGTTGAAATTGTACAATAATGTTTTCTCCTTTAATCTAAACAGTCTGGGGTTGGTAATGTCGCCGAGACTCCTATTGCCTAGTAACTTGACTAAGGGGCGGTGGTCCGTGACAATGGTTAAGTTCGGGCAGCCCAATAAGAACAACCTTGCCTTTTTTAAGCACCAAGCCACTGCAAGGGCTTCCCCCTCCACAGCTGCATACCCAGACTCGGCGGGCGTGAGGAACCGACTGCCGCAAAGTGCTATTCTCCAACCATCTCTACAACAGAAGGGGGTTTCGACGGAGGTGCAACTGCAATATTGTTGGAGGATGACGAAGCCCACCCCCTCCTTACTCCAGTCAGTGACTGCAACAGTCGGCCGCAGCTTATCGTAGTAGGTGAGGCCGTCCTTGGCCAACTTGCAGACGATGTCTTGCACTTGACGAAACTTTTCCTGAAGGTACTCATCCCAATAAACCTGTTTGCCCAAGGGCTTCTTCAGCAGGTCTCTAAAGGGGGTCATGATGGGAGCCGTTGTCAGGAAGGGGGCCAGCTGATTGACAAAACCATACCATGACCTGATGTCGGATATTGTGGGCTTTTAGGGCATAGAAAAACGTTTTATGGCAGATAAATAATCTTCTGAAGGCTTGTAGGAGTCCCAACCGACGTCGAATCCGACAAATTCCACTTCTTTCTTGCAAAACTTGAATTTTTCTGGTTTCAAAGTGATGCCCTTGTATGCACAGACAGTAAGGAAGTCGTACACATGCCAAAAGGCACTTTCTACGCTCGAATCGTACAGAAGTGTATCGTCCACACACTTAAACTTCCTGGGTACTTCTTCAATGGCATCATCGAAACGGCGTGTATATGCGTCGGAGGCAGAACAATGTCCCATTGGTGTCCTTCGGTATTGGTACCTACCCCAAGGTGTAATGAACGTAGTTAGAGGTATGCTCTCCTTGTCCAGTTCTACCTGGTGAAATCCCCAATAGGCGTCGGCCACAGTCTTGTATGAGCAAAGGGGAATGCTGGATACCATATCGAAGGGCGTAGGGGTATGGTGCGTCTCCCTTCTACAACTTGCATTAAGTTTTTGGTAGTCGACCGTACGTCTGGGTTGCCCCGTTTTCTTTGCCACGACCACCATACGTGAACACAATGAAGCCTTATATGGTGAACTGCCTCGATAGGCTTCAACTTACACAGTTGCAACCAACACTCCATTGACCGTTTCCAAGACCTGAAGGCTGCAGGGGACACCTCAGCCTCGCACTTTTCCGGAGCTGCAGACGAAGGGATCCTTGGTTGGGGGACGTTGGTACCCCGGAGTGACAACGCTGTTATCTCGGCCTGAAGATTCTGGATGGCTTGCTGCTGGGTTTGCAGCACTTGGTGAGCCTGCAACACGGAAGCCGGCGACATCCTGACGCCGGTTCCAAAGGTTCCTGTTCTTGCAATCCTGCCCCTAGGGGATGCAAAAGAGGGTCGTCTCGATGGTGGTGCCATGCTGTGCCACGGTTATTACAGTAGGTCCTCTTAATATCCTACTCACTGCGCCATGTTAGATCTTAAACTAGGCAGGATCAAGAAATGACAGTCAGCGTTGTTTCTTATCTTCATTGCAACTGACGCTGCTGCATCATGCACAGCGGAAGGAAATACAGATAGCCCGTGACGTAGACAATGACGTCACTTATGTGGGCGGAGCGTAGGCGCTGCAAGCAGCCTCATCTTACAATTTAAATAGAATAAAGGGGACTAAGGAGGTGCTGATAAAAAGGCTAATCCCACCATCTATGGCTCCACATAGAAAACCAGAAAAAAAGAAATAAAAAGAAAAAGATATGAAAGAACTGTTATTATTATTATTATTATTATTATTATTATTATTATTATTATTATTATTATTATTATTACTTGCTAAGCTACACCCTAGTTGGAAATGCAGGATGCTATAAGCCCAGTGGCTCTAACAGGGAAAATAGCCTAGTTAGGAAAGGAAATAAGGAAAAATAAAATTTTCTAAGAAAAGTAACATTTAAACTAATATTTCCTATATAAACTATGAAAACTTCAACAAGACAAGAGGAAGAGAAATAAGATAGAATAGTGTGACCGAGTGTACCCTCAAGCAAGAGAACTTGGAGTGTCCTTCTCCTAGAAGAGCTGCTTACGATAGCTAAAGAGTCTCTTCTACCCTTATCAAGAGGAAAGTGACCACTGAACAATTACAGTGCAGTAGTTAACCCCTTTGGTGAAGAAGAATTGTTTGGTAATCTCGGTGTTGTCAGGTTTATGAGGACAGAGGAGAGTATGTAAAGAATATGCTACACTATTCAGTGTAGGCAAAAGGGAAAAGAACCGCAACCAGAGAGAAGGATCCAATGTTGTAGTGTCTGACCCCATAACTCTCTAGTGGTAGTATCTCAACGGGTGGCTGGTGCCCTGGCCAACCTACTAAATAATAAAGAGTACACAGTTCAAAATTATGAAAGGAATGCTTCAACAGGTTGCTACCACACTATACTGGGGGTTAATAACAGAAACAGGAATATGGCCAGTTGAAAATAGAATAGAGTATAAAAAGATGATGCAATTTCATACCATCAGATGACAAACGGCTAGTTATGGAGCAGGGTTGCCATGTTTTCCAAATGAAAAAGGGCAACGTTTGATCAACTGCAGCTTTAAAAGGCCAACCTAATAGTAAAAAAAGGCCAAAAATATAGCATTCAAGGCTGACCAATTTCAAAAAGGCCAAATTCAGGTATCTAGCATGAAAAAAGGCCAAATTTTGGAGTTTTCTGGCCCGAAAAAGGCCAACCTGGCAACCCTGTTGTGGAGGTAGTGGAAGATCAAATAAGAGAACCATGTGGGGGAATGTTGGAGGAAAAGTATCATAGAAATATGTGATAAATATATTAAAATAGAAGAAGTAAGAATGTATAAAATGCAAGAACTCAAATACAGAAATAAAAAGTAAAGTGACAAATGAAATTAAAAGAAAAATAGAATAAAAGAAAGAGATGACCAAACTGGGGTTTGTGAATAGTAATGGCAGAAGAGACTGCATAGGAAAATTTAACACTAATGAGGCAGTAATAGTTATGAAAACATGGTTAAACGTGCTAGAATTAAAAGAAAATTATAGAAACAGGAGTAATAAGGATAGCCTTTGTGTGTTGTGCCGGGAGGCAGAGGATAGGCTACTATTGAGCATATTTTAAAATGTAACGAGTTTAGAAAATTTAGAAATAATAACATAGAAATAGGGAATTTAGAAATCCCAATTAAAGGGGTTGCCCGGTATACTGAAAAGGTCCTGGAAATTAGAAGTAGAAGTATGCAAGATGTGCTGTCAGTGTATTAGGTAACTAATTATAATGAATTTTCTGCAGATTGCAGCGATTTGCACCTACTACGCTTCATCTAGTAGTGTGCCCACAATCACAGTAATGTGGAGAGAGCAACGAGGAACCTGGAACTACAATGTTGTCGTGAGAGCAACGAGGAAAAAGGCATTGTGGACTGGCCAGCCGATTTGAAGTCAATCGCATGCTACGTACACAACTTCCACCCTAAATTTTAGTGCTTGAGTAAGTGACACGGTGAGGTAGTGTGTAATTACATATACCATAGATAACCTAAGTGTCAGTGTCATTGTGTGGTATAATCTGACATTGTGTGTATGGGAAAGAGAACAATATTGTAGGCTGTTGACTTGGTGGGTTAAAGGCGTCGTGCGGTAATATCAGCAATCAGGTTTTATCATATGTCAAAATGTCGGGTTTGGTGTGTGATTCAAGACCCATGCGCCAGCTGCAGTTCCTTAATGTTGGCAAATGTAGTCAGCCAGGTATTAACTACTATAAGATTCAGGGCCTCTGTAACACGGTTTTTTGGACTTTGCTCCTTAACAAAGCATCGGATGTAGCTGAAAGTTGACATATGTATATTTTACAACCACACACAAATTTTGTCAGCATTATCAATAACCTAAACCCAATAGTTTGAACTTTTATAGAGTAAAAATAATCTAGCCGACGCCATGGCCAGTGATAACGAGCCAAGAGTCGAAAACATTCATTACGTAAGCAATGTAATCAGCTTTGGACAAAATTTTGCCCCGCCCATCCACCAGACACCCATTCACCTTCTTCCATCGACTCTGAAACCCATAACAGTCAAGAATATCTAACAGGATCTGGAATTGCCCCCGTGGTTGCAAAACTGCATTTGTCTTACGACTTGCAACTTTTTACAGTCAAGAGAAAGCCCGTGGCCATAGTTACTATAGCCTGAATAGGTAATTATCCAGTTTCTAGTTTAAATCCAATGTTTATGGTCTGATTAGTACCTAGCATAACATGATTATAATACTTGTAATGTCATTCAGGCTTTTGAACATTTCCATTAACTATTCACTATGCCACCAAGAGAGAGAAAGAGAGAGATTGTATGTAAACAGTCTTTATATAACTATTTTGGTTAAAATAAGATTTTTGTGCTAAAATCTCCACCAGACCAACGGATCATCCGATATAATTTCTTTTCTTCTTCTTAGGCCGTACGACCGTGTTGGCTATGTTTTGGGCATGACTGCATTTTGTAAATAAATCATGAATAGTTTTAGGAGTTTTATTTGTACATCTAATGGGAATTTATAAAAGTAAAGTGAACATAATTAATTTATCCTTTAAAATAATTACTACATGTAGCAAACAAATAGTAGTAAAGATGATAATGCAATGAAGGAATGATACCATACTTTATCTTTAGCTTCATCAACGGCAATAACATACCCAGTTGCCATAATTTGTCAGCTTAATGAAATAACCTATCATCTAATGTTAAACTTAATTTCTGAGGAGGCCATGGCTTATTGCACAGTGAAAAAAACATGACAAAGACTTTATGAATGGCGGAACGATACATAAATGTGGGTGGGGTATCTGTGCTAGCGTAGTAATACTACTGTAGCAGTAGTGCCCCAACAGTAGTATACATGAATTAAACGTTTAGGCCAACTGCTGGGATCCTTGAGGATCATTTAGCACTTCTTACAATTACTCGAGAAATGAGTTTTTATAGCCAGAATTTAAATTTTCTGATCCAACAATGCACATGATAGCCTTCTGTGTTATCCTGAATTATAACGAGGCCAAAGTGGGTGGATCCTCATGAAGTCATAATTCTGACAATAATTATTGGTGAAGGTTTAAAGCGAAAATACGGTACCGGCTATCTTTTTTTTACAGTAAATAGGTAGGTAGATAGACAATGAATAAAAATTGCTTGACATTGGATATAGCAGTTATCAAATCAAGCTGGTCTACTACGTTTTTGAAAATTACCAACTATTCCATACACTTTGTCAATCTGATTGTGACCTATAAAGTAGACTGTAATTTCTTAGGAAACTTATTTTGGGAGTTGGACAAATAATCGAAGTGTTTTTGTATTTATTAACATATTTTGTTCGTTTGTTCATTATGACAATTCTCAGTGGAGAGGTTTCAGAGTTCATAAAGGTGTACTGCTTTGCTTTTATTTACACTTTTGTGTTATTGTTGGCAGAGGTATAGCCTTCGTTACGTATAACCAATCATCAATAGAGAAAGAGAGAAGAAATGCCATCATAAGTTACGTAACGAGTGCGTTCGAAACCTTTTCTCTGAGTAAGTTGGCCCGTCTTCAAAAATCGTCACTTTTACTTAATAAAGTACCAAATTTATTCAACCTACGTAATGCAGAATATAGTCAAAATTTATGTGTAGATATAATGTGTATTCTGAATAAGCGTTATATTTATGAAATTCATAGAAAAAAAGTTATTGCGAAAAAACCGTGTTACAGAGGCCCTGAATCTCATAGTAGGTCATGTCGTGCGTGTCATACCGGGAACTTTACGTGTGAGATGCTTGGTGGCCGGCGTGTTTACCTGTTTACCGGAGTCGTTTGTGCTGCGGATTTCGTGGATTTGTTTAGTTTTTGGATATTTTAGAATAGTATAAAGCTGTGAATTGATGTATCAATAGTCTCTGAAACATAATGCCGAATTGGTGTGTTGTGGCTGTCTGTAACAATGGGCCCCAGCCAGGAATAGTCTTGCATGAATTTCCCACAGACAAGACGGTGCGGGAGATTTGGAAACTATTTGTTTGTCGGACAAGAGCACGCTAGATAGGGCCCAGTAAAAGTTCTGTGATATGTAGTGGACACTTAAGAGACGAAGACTTTGACAGTATAGTTAAATATCGGATGGGACATGCCACAAAATTAAAGCTCAAGAAGGGCGCAACCCCATGTGTTAATCCAGAGGGGACCTGCCGTTCCCAGGCAAAGGGTGGGTGTGCCGATATGCCACCTGCAATCACAACAGCAATGAGAAAGAGGGAAGAAAATTGGGTAGGTATTACAATGCAGGACAAATTATTTTAAATATATGTAAGCCAATGTGTGCTAACTCCATTGTTCACTGTGGCACAACATAATTTACATAATTTCATGTCTAGTCCATATATAGGACCCTACGCTTGATATTAACCAGTAAGCCTATTTACTAAATACCAGCCCCCATAGACACTGGTTAATTGGTTTAGTAGGTAGTAGGTTGGCCAGGGCACCAGCCACCCATTGAGATACTACCACTAGAGAGTTACAGCATCTTTTGACTGGTCAGACAGTATTACATTGGATCCTTCTCTCTGGTTACGGTTCATTTTATCTTTGCCTACACATAAACTGAATAGTCTGGCCTATTCTTTACATATTCTCCTCTGTCCTCATACATCTGACAACACTGAGATTACCAAACAATTCTTCACCCAAGGGGTTATTGTACTGCAATTGTTCAGTGGCCACTTTCCTCTTGCTAAGTGTAGAAGAGACTCTTAGTTAAGGTCAGCAGCTCTTCTAGGAGAAGAACACTCCAAAATCAAACCATTGTTCTCTAGTCTTGGGTAGTACCATAGCCTCTGTACCATGGTCTTCCACTGTCTTGGGTCAGAGTTCTCTTGCTTGAGGGTACACTTGGGCATGCTATTCTATCTTATTTCTCTTCCTCTTGTTTTGTTAGTTTATATAGGAGTTACTTATTTTAATAATACTCTTCTTAAAATATTTTCTTTTTCTTTTTTCCTTTCCTCACTGGGCTATTTTCCCTGTTGGAGCCCCTGGGCTTATAGCATCTGGCTTTTCCAACTAGGGTTGTAGCTTATCAAGTAATAATAATAATGATAATTGATCTACTTTACCTTTGCTAGTGCTGAATGTACACATCAAATGGGGGGCATACATTACTTTTTATTTAGTTCCAAAAACAAAATTATATTTTAAATACTTTGCTTAAATGGTTTCAGTTGGTGGCGGCTAGTAGTGCATCTGCGGCATTATGTACACATAACCATTTGCGTATTTACATAGCCTTCTAATTCAAATGAAAATATGATCTTTTAAAACAAATACACAGTGTTTTAGTCTGAGAAACCAACCAGAACAAGTCTTCAAGCCGCCGGTCTTCCTCTCTGTCGTCTCTGTTGCTGCTCTTGTCGGAACTTTCCTCATTTTCTTCTGAAGATGAGTGCTCTGGTTCAAATCTATATGGCTGAATACTGCCCGGACTTTCAGCTGTCAAAATTTCTAATTGTGGGTCATTTTCGTCATCGGTGAAATCATTGCTAATTTCTTCCGTATCGCTCGCAGTTTCCAATATGTCCGGCATTGCCAGTGAAATCAGGTGTCCCTGGTGTGATGTCACGCAGCTGTTCAATTGGCCTACAGGCAGCGCTGCGAACACGGGAAATTTCAAGGGCTGGGCATAACCAAATAAGGACCGATTAGAGCCGCGACAAGCTTTTGAAAAATCTAGGGTTAATTTATTTAGATACTTCCAAGCATTTTAATGTAGAATAACAGGTTTTATGGCCGCTGTGTGACACCTTTGATCAACCATCCTCGGCACAGAACTGAGTAGGTAAGATCCATAATTTATCTCTTTAAGATAGGCTGTCATGGTGAATGTAATTTCTTTTTATTAAAAATAGCTACCACAACAGAAACAAAGTTTTTGGTTTAGATCAACTGTGGTTTTTGGGGCGGGCTTTAGTTATGTCGTCCTGATGGAAGTTCATCTAGGCAGTTTTCTACTTGGGATATTTCTGCGAGTGATATACCAGAGAATTTTACCAGTAGAGGTATCACAGGGTTACTACCCCCGGAGGGAATATCCCGAATGATAATGGGAACTAGAGTTGGTTAGAACATTCCCCAAGACACAGTGGCAACCGCTGTCTTGGTTTATAGACTGTTAATACTAGGACCTGTTATATAAAAACTTCAAGGATTTGGGATATCATTTGTGGTATATATATGATACTTTAATTTCTAGCCAAATTCATGAACCATTTATTTTTCCTACTCGTTATCTTGTGTTTTTTGCATTTCTGACCATGATTATTTGGCCCAACCACCCGTTCATGAGTTTCTGGACCCCCTTATAAAAGACAATTATGGGGGACCATGATTTTTTGGGTGGGGAAATATCATAAACGAGTGATTTGCAGCAATAGTAGGTTGGTCAGGGCACCAGCCACCTGTTGAGATATTACTGCTAGAGAGTCATGGGGTCCTTTGACTGGCCAGGCAGTGCTACATTGAATCCTTCTCTCTGGTTACGGTTCATTTCCCCTTTGCCTACACATGCACCGAATAGTCTGGCCTATTCTTTACATATTCTCCTCTGTCCTCATACACATGACTAACACCGAGATTACCAAACAATTCTTCTCTCAAGGGGTTAACTACTGCACTGTAATTGTTCAGTGGCCACTTTCCTCTTGGTAAGGGTAGGAGAGACTTTAGCTATGGTAAGCAGCTCTCCTAGGAGAAGGACACCATTGTTCTCTAGTCTTGGGTAGTGCCATAGCCTCCATACCATGGTCTTTCACTGTCTTTGGTTAAAGTTCTCTTGCTTTGTTTTATCATAAAAACTCCATTTTCAATAGCTCCCGCCAACTATCAATGTTTATGACACACACTCATATAGCAACACAGTAGCTTACTTTTAGTTAAAAGGCCATTTTATGTTCACTTGGTTCTGGGGCAAACATTTAAAAAAAACTGTCCATCACTAAGTTCCAGTAGGGAATCACCTTTTGTTATCTGGTGATGTGGAGTAGCAAAATCTTGAGCCTTGTTGATGAAATCTTGGAGACTCAAGTTTTCCAACTGTCGAAGCCCTTTTTCAACTGACTGAGAATACTGACGTCAAAACTTCTCTAATGACAACATCTTCTAGCTGAGCCTTGAAACTTGAGTTCATATCTTCACTTTCTCCTGTTTCACCCATTTTGAGCAATGCATAATTTATTTCTATTAAACGAGATAATCATGTTTTGCGATACATTGAATTAGAGGGACGGATGTACTCGACTTTTCTATATACATACAGTAGTGTGGAATAATAACTTCCCTTACACTCCCTACTGAGTGTAGGGGCTGCTGTCAATACCTGGAAAGGATTAATAACAGATTAAGATATTTTTTGGAAAGGGGCTTGAGGGATACAATAAAAAATACAATATAAATCAAAAAATGTTCTTTTATACACAAACCATTAAAGTTTTCTTAGACCCAAAACCTTATGCATTGCAAGGTGTATGAGGACAGAGGAGAATATGTAAAAAATAGGCCAGAATACAGTATTAGGTATATGTATAGTCAACAGGAAAATAAAACCTAACCAGAGAGAAGGGTCCAATGTAGTACCGTCTATTTTGGACCCAATAACTTCCTGTGGTAGTATCTCAGTGGATGGCTGGTGCTCTGCTGCTCCCCCCATACCACCACCAGTGGGGTATGTCTTTCTCTCCTTCCTTTCACTTTAGTGACGACGAACTGATTGTTATATTTGAGAGGGTCAACCAAAGACCTCTCCCTTGGGGAATAGTTCGAACAAAAGTTATACAAAAACATGGTCGAGGAGGTCTACGACTTGTCCTTAACTTTTACCACAATCTTTCTCAAACAGAAGTTGTCACGAGTTTGGAGGCCAGTCATCTACCTTTTCCATTTGAATGGCTTTGTAGTTTAGACTTTGTTCAAGGTAGTCTCCCAACACAGTATAGTATTACAGGCGGTAAGACGCAACAATTTTATTATGTCCACAGACTTGAATTCTTGAAAGTAACTTTGTTTCATTTTGGAAACATGGAACTTCCAGTTTCACATTCTATGTTTTGGTATTTTCATAGCACCTTGTTTTAACCTGGGCTCATGTGATGGGAATACGACCGTTACATTACCTCGACGACTGGCTGTTGTTAGCGGAATTAAAGTCTCAGCTAATACAACACAGAGACCTTCTTCACTGAGTTTGTCTTGATCTAGGAATCTAGATAAATCTTGAGAAGTCTGTTCTCAATCCAAGCCAACAGATTGTGTACTAAGAAATGAACATGTACACAACTCAAGGAAAAGTGTTCCCATCACAGTGCAGGCTGCTAAGATTACGGAAAGTACATACACCATTCCCCACGAAAAATAGCTCTCAGTAAATACCGGGCATCGATTTCTTGGACATTTGCCATCTCTAGAAGGCTGGTCTTACATAAGAGAAGACACCTTTCTGTTCAGTGGCATCTCAAATTGAATTGGCAGCAGAGTATTGACCCTCTAACTATGCAGGGTAAAACAACTCATGAAGTCTGAAAAGACTTGTTCTGATGGCTAAACAAAAAAAAACAAAACAAATGAAGGAAACCCTGTTGCAAGGTCTCCTTCTGGAATTGATCTTATTTTCAGATGCGTCATATCTGTGGATAGAAGAAAAGTACTGGAAATCTTGCCTAAACTTACTGGAATTGAAAGCAGCATTCTTAGTATTAGCCAACTTTCAAGACAGTCAAGGGCCACTCAGTAGTATTGATGAGCGATAACCCTACTATACGATGATGGCAGAGGACAATGACGTCTCCCTGTCAGCACGGTTCATTCCTGGGAAGTGGACCGTAATCGCAAACAATCTTAGTCATTGCAATCAAGTGGCTGACCCAGTATGGTTTTTGAATCCTCTAGTGGCGAGGAACTCCAAAGCAGCAGCATTAGAGTATGCATTCCAACAGCCATGGGATGATCTCAACATGAATGCTTTCCCACCATTTTGACTCTTCAAGAAAGCGATCAGCAGAGCTGTCTTAATGTCAATCCTCAAAATAACAATTGAAGCACTGAAATGGCTTCACGCAGACAAGTATCCTAACCATCTGCAACTTTTGACAGAAGTACCAAGGGAGCTTCCAATTTTATTCGCCCCTCTACATCAACCCCACGTGAAGAAATACCAGAGTGCGGTAGCTTAGCTGTCTATTGACGCTTGGAGTTTATCCAGCATCCCCTTAGAGAGAGAGCGAGAGACTCGGACAGAAATCTCACTCTTAGAAGGATATTCATATTAGCCTTGGCTTCATCTAAACGTTCCTGACTTTGTAGCAAAAACACAAAATCCATCAATCAATGACCCATAGTTCGATTCCTTCTTAGTGTCATCGTGGAAGGAAGCGAACGTTAATCCTGATGACTCGCTTCTATGTCATAGGGCAGCAAGGCTCTGCATTAAATGTACTAGACCCTGTAAACCACAATTATAACATTGTTTTTAAGTACTGTATGGGCAGGTTAAAAAAGAAAAAAATTCCAGATACACCATATCCTTCTGGCTTCGAGAAATCTTTTCTAGAGCCTACAAAGATAGAGGAGCTGACTCTTCAGAGTTGCAGTCTGCTAGAGCTAATGAAGTCAGAAGCATTGGTGCTGCAATGTTCTTCCATAAGAACCACTCAGTGGCCCAAGTTTAGAAGACACAGACACCATGTCACACTATTTTCGTGATCCCTAGATACCTTCTCTCTAGGTCCAGTGGTGGCTTCCTAACAAGTAGTGTAGCAAACCTTACTTCTTTTCTCAGTTCAGTACGCGGTAAGCACAAAGGATCGGGGGACACAAAGGGTCGCACAAGGTAAGAGAGAGCGCGGCGAGATGTTGATCACGCCGCGACCAGAAACTTACTGACGATTCGACCTGAGCTAGCACGCTGCCTGACCCCGGGTCACCTCAGGGCACGTATCACTGCCTGAGGTTGACCCCGTAGAAAACGGGAAGAGGGTAAACTATACAAAAAGCTGGTCGGTTAGGTAGTGTTACCAGTAACTCCTAAGAAGGTAGTTCTAGGTAAGTATGTTAGGAAAAATACATATTACTTAAAAATTTGTGATTTCTTTTCTCAGTTCACTACATAGAATTATCATGTCTAAGATAGCATTTCCCCATCAGTGTGTTAGTGTGAGAGTAAGAATAACTGGTCTTCTTTTCTCTTTCTTTTCATCCCTACCTTGGGATGAGCAAGTGGAAGGTTATGTAGCTAGACCTGACATTAATACAAGTAAGCACACTATCAAGGTAGTCATTTTACTGTGTGGCATTCATGTAAATGGGTTTTGTGTTCTAGGATGAAATATATTTTTGGTAGGTCTCTTTTATACTGTATGGCATACACAAATTATTTGGCTAGTGGTAGGGATCGACAACTTTGAAAAGCTCTGTGAGACAACTGCCCTCCTAAATCAAGTAAGTTTTTTGTAGATATACAGATCGCTCTACAGTATATATCAGATTCCACCCCTAACCATCTCATTTGTTCCTCTATTTGAAAGGGAAAGGAGCCTATGTCAAATGAGTAGCAGAGCTTTCCCTATCAATGACAGAACCAGCTTTTACTAAAGAATATTCCTCTATAATGATTTGGGTTTGGATATTCATTAGCAAATTATTTGAATTTTAGGAATTGTATGTTTACCCTTCATTGTTCTTTTTTTTCAACAGTTTTTTTTAATGTCAAATTAATTTTGTTCTTAATTTCAGGCGCTTTTAGAAGAAGGAGAAAATCTTAATGAGGTAGCGTTTGATAACTCTGCAGCTCCCACACCCATCAAACTTTATCAAAGTAAGTGGTGTCCTATGATTGATAGATTAACCTTATCAGGCTATTTAAGAATCCCGAAAGCAGGGGTCTGGAAACTCCAAATAATGCACCCACAAGTCATTCGGAAAGTTTTCTTAGAGTCCAGTGGTTGCTGCTCAACGGGTTGCAATGTCAATGTAGCATGAGAGTACAGTAATACTTATAGATACGAAATTGATTCCTTCTGGAGTGGCATTAGCATGACATTTTTCGTGTAATGAGGGCAGTTTTAAACGTAAATCGTCTTAATTCGTTACAAGCTCTACAAAAACACCAGGTATTAACCTAACTGTTGATACTTCGGAATGAAGTAGTTATTTGAACTATGCAGTAATGAATGGGAAATAATACAATACATACAGGACAATATCGTACATACAGTATATGAAATATACAGTACCGTATATACTGTACTTTATTAATATTACTCTTACTGTAGCGAGATACATTTTCTATCTTACATTACTAAACCTTTCTCATCAACTCGCGCATATTTTTAACTAATTTATTGCTCAGTAATACAATTAATATTCATTAGTGATACGTCAGTAAATAACCTACCTATTTTTTTTTACACCTATTTTTAAGCTACAGTATTTTATTATAATACAAGCAAGATTCATTCATGTTAATATATACGTGTAGGGTGAGTTCTGGACGAACCGTAGTTTTTTTTATCAAAAATTCATAAAAAACGTTTCCATTAAAATAGACCCCAATGTTGATTTTAAATGATTTGCAACATAAATGGATAACTATGTTGAAATAAAGAATGCGATTTAATTTTCATCTCGCTTTATTACACAAAAAGTTGAGAGAAAATGTGGTTACATTATCTGCTTTGCCTTATAAAGCTTACAAGGCGTAAAGCAAAAAAAAAAAAAAAAAAAAGTACTTTGTTGTAAAATAAAAGAAATTTCAGGGTTGGCATGGAAATGTGTCGAACTTTAGTAAATAATAAGAGGCGAAATACTAATCAAATTAATTAAGTATTGTGAAATATATTTTGTTCTTTTTAAATTACATGAATAATTAATAAATAAATAGATCGAATATTATAAATAAAAGTATAAATATTTGAAAGATTCCGCGAATTAAAGTACTAGTAGAGTTTTACGGTCGTAAATAATCGATTGTTACCGTTTAGCTCTTCCGAAAAACTAGTCCAATAGTGTGCGGTAGGGCGGAAAAGTTGAAATGGGGAGAGTATTTTTCCTTCAGAGTTAGTAGTATTTAGACCTCCGCCAGACCAAGAGTGCTCTCTAAAATCTAAAAAGTAAGTGATTTAAAGTACAAGAAGGAACCAACTTCTACAATTCCAAGGAGCCACCAATTTGGAAAGTTCAAAGTCGCTAAGTATAGTTTCTATTTTTGTTAACATGTAATAGTGAATAGAAACTGTGCGTCTTTGAAAACTAATCTCAAACAGGTTGGTTTCTGAAGTTTGGTTCTTAAATAGGTTCCTTTTATTAATTACGGTAAATTTTCTTTTATTTTTCCAAATTGTTCCTTTTTTTATTTCGGAGATTAGATATTTATCGTAAATGTTTGCGTTAATAATAGTATATATAGATAAGTGATATAATGTGAAATTTATCGGTAACTTGGAGCTTTCGTCGCTAGCCTCACTTCCGTTTACGATCGCCCATTTGATATTGGAACGTTCGGTCAGTCGCATGTTCAATTGTATTAGGGATTTGGTCATTCTTTTATTTCATTTTCTTATCCTGGCCTAAATTAATATGAAAGTTTTAGTTATTGGGTATTCTTATGCAAGGAATTTGAAGTCTGTTGCCTCTGTTAAATCATTCATCCCTTGGAATGGAAAGTGAGGATCAAGTAAATTTTGTCTTGCATTTCCTAGCCTACCCTGGAAATAATTCAATATTTTTTTAATCATCCTGAATTGTTTTGAGTTCATTAGGGATGAGAAACCTGATAAAATAATGATAAACGGCTGGGTTAAGTGGACCTCATTGTTCAACTGTAATTTTAAAATTAATTTTTCAATATTAAACTTACCCGGTGATCATATAGCTGTCAGCTCTGCTGCCCGACAGAAAAACCTACGGACGAAATACGCCAGCGATCGCTATACAGGTGGGGGTGTACATCAACAGCGCCATCTGTCGAGCAGGTACTCAAGTACTCCATGTCAACACAGAACCAATTTTCTCTCTGTCGTGCCACCGGCAAGACCTACTAAATACGCTGTTGTTTTCTGGATTGATTTTCACGTTATTTGGTGAAGTATTCATTTCTGGTTATTAGCTATCGCTGTGCAGAAGTTATCTTCAATACTTCCTTGCATTCTTTTGTTGAATTTTGGATTATTTGTTGACGACTTGGATAGATTTTGAATTCCCCCCTTTGACTAATTCAAGATGTCTGACCCTTCTCAAGTCCCCAAGTACAGGAAGTGTAGCGCTAGGGACTGTTCAAGGCGTCTTCCGAAGGCCTCTATCGATCCACACACCGTTTGTTCCAATTGTAGGGGTAAAGCCTGTCAATTGGAAGATCGATGTGAGGAATGCGTTGGGCTTTCGGAATTCGATTTTCAAGAATTCCTGAAATATGCACGTAGGCTAGAGAAGGATAGAATCAGGAGGAGTTCGTCTCGCTCAGTAGATTTTTCCTCTCCCCATGCCCCACAACCTATTCCTTCCCCTGTAGTGGTTGCTCCCGACCCCCCTGCTAGCTCTCATCAACCTTCGATGGCAGATATGATGCGTGCCATCCAGGCTCTAGGTGAGAGAGTCGAGTCATTGGCGAATGACCGCAATCAACTCATGGCTGACGTCAGGGAGTTGAAAGGTAAGAGTGCAGTGGGAAGTGAAGTGAGTGTTAGTGCAGTGAAAAGTGTCAGTGTTACGCATGAGGGTGCGTCTGTTCGTGCCTGTCGTCCTCCCAGTCCGGGACCTCTTGCAAGCTCCCAAGCCCAGGGGAGAAGCAATGTCGTACGACCAAAGGGTTCGACAGGCTTTAATCAGCGGGCAGACGTTCCCTCCGTGGTTTCGGACGTATCTTGCCTAGATCGTCCCACCCACAAGAAGACGAGTGAGCCCGTTCATTCCTCGTCTGCGGAAGAGGTTTCTCGCTAGAAACGATGGACCAAGGTCTCACGGCCTCTTAAACGCAAGGTCCCTTCCGAGCAAGTCCAACGGCCCAGGTGTAGCCACTGGGTCAGTTCGGACTCGCTGCAGTCCACCGACGACTGCACGCCTCCTAAGAGAGGCAAAGTGGTACCGCAACAGGCATTAACTCCGTCTGTTGCCGCACCAGCTGCTGTAGACCCTAAGTGGTCTTTGCTACAGTCTATGCAGACTCAGTTAGCTTCCTTTATGCAGGAGTATCGTGCGGAGAAGGTTGACGCTGCACCCGTTAGCCTACAACCAACCACGGTTGTGCGCCCAGCAGACGCTGAGGCTGCCTGCTCCCACACTCCAGCTGTGAGAGCTCCACCACCCATGCGCAGTCGACCCTGCCAGACGCATGTTGACGTTCACAGACGCACGGAACCCTCCGTTGCCGTTCGTGTGCTACCACAACAACAGGAGGGTGGAGTTCAGTTGCCGAGTTTTGACGCGGTGCGTCAGCCTCCGCAACCCACGGTGGTCTCCGCTATCCGACCACAGTCAGGAGTAGACGCTTTGCGTCCCCACTCAGCTATGGTTGTTGCCAGTTCTCAAACTGACCAACGGTTCCATGACGTTGGGTCCAGTGCAGCCACGCATGCACCCGTGCTGCCGGACTCAGCCGTCCAGCTTTTACCTACTCCTTTGCCGCTTCCTCCTCAACATTCAGACGATGGACTCTCTGATGATGACGAAGCTGCACATCTTGACGACCAACACTCGGACATCGACGAACCCAAGACCACGCCTCCCTCCTTAGACTTTAGGAAAGTGCTTGCGCTGTTCAAGGATTTATATCCGGATCAGTTTGTGTCTGCAGCACCACACTCGCCTCCCTCTGAGTTCGCTTTAGGCATGCAGTCAGCAGCACCTGCCTTTACGAAGCTCGTACTCGCGCGCTCGTCCAAGAGAGCTTTCAGGGTACTGGGAGAGTGGTTGCAGTCCAAAAAGCAACTTGGGAAGACAACCTTCATGTTTCCCCCGGCCAAGCTTGCTTCCAGATCTAGCGTCTGGTATGCCACGGGAGAAGTTCTCGGCTTGGGAGTTCCTGCCTCTGCCCAGGGCGACTTCTCAAGTCTGGTAGACTCTCCCCGCAGGCTGGCTATGAGACGCTCCAAGATTTGCTGGACTCCTTCGGATATGGACCATCTTATGAAAGGAGTTTTCCGTGCATTCGAAGTCTTTAACTTCTTGGACTGGTGTTTGGGAGCATTGAGCAGCAAGACCTCACCTTCTGATAAGGAAACTTCCATGCTCATTATGTCCTGCATGGACAAAGCCATACGGGATGGTTCTAGTGAGCTTGCGGCTTCTTTCGTGTCCGGGGTCCTCAAGAAGCGGGATAACCTTTGCTCCTTCTTGTCTGCTGGAGTCACCCCATGTCAAAAGTCGGAACTTATGTTTGCTCCGCTCTCGAAGTGTCTCTTCCCTGAAGAGTTGATCAAGGAGATTGCCGCCTCCTTGATCCAGAAAGACACTCATGACCTGGTGGCGTCATCTGCACGCAAAGCCACCCCTTTGCCATCCGTGCCTAGACCCAGGATGGACACTCCAGCGTCAAGGTTCATTCCGCCCTTTCGTGGCAGAGCCTCCAGCAGAGGAGGTGCTCGTGCCGAAAGACTACGTGGGAGCAAGAAGAAGGGTTCCAAGTCCTCTAGAGGCAGAGTCTGACTGCCACCTTCTTCAGGCAGCAGTGGGAGCCAGGCTCAAGAACTACTGGCAGGCCTGGGAGAACAGGGGCGCAGACGCACAGTCTGTGAAGTTACTCAGAGAGGGGTACAGGATTCCATTCTTGCGCAAGCCCCTCTAGCAACAACTCCCATCGACCTCTCTCCCAGGTTCAGAGAGGAGGACAAGAGGCTAGCTTTACAGCAAGAGGTGTCTCTTACTTCAAAAGGGAGCGGTAGTCATAGTCCGGGACCATCGATCCCCGGGCTTCTACAACCGTCTCTTCTTAGTGGCGAAGAAGACAGGAGGGTGGAGACCGGTGCTAGACGTCAGTGCTCTGAATGTCTTTGTCACAAAGCAGACGTTCACCCATGGAGACGACAAAGTCGGTTCTGGCATCGGTCAGGAAGGAAGACTGGATGGTCTCGTTAGACCTAAAGGATGCTTACTTTCACGTCCCCATCCACCCAGATTCCCAACCTTTTCTAAGGTTCGTTTTCGGGAAGGTTGTATACCAGTTCCAAGCCCTGTGCTTTGGCCTAAGCACGGCACCTCTAGTTTTTACCAAACTGATGAGGAATATTGCCAAATTCCTGCATTTAGCAGACATCAGAGCCTCCCTCTATTTGGACGACTGGCTTTTAAGAGCTGCGTCAAGTCGTCGCTGTCTGGAGAATCTCAAGTGGACTCTGGATCTGACCGAGGAATTGGGTCTCCTGGTCAATATGGAAAAGTCCCAACTCGTCCCATCCCAAACTATAGTATACCTAGGAATGGAGATTCAGAGTCAAGCTTTTCGGGCTTTTCCGTCGGCCCCCAGAATCAGTCAAGCCCAAGAATGCATCCAGAACATGCTGAAGAAGGACCGATGTTCAGTCAGACAGTGGATGAGTCTGATAGGGACGCTTTCATCACTGGACCAGTTCATCGCGTTAGGGAGACTCCACCTCCGACCCCTTCAATTTCACCTAGCTGTTCACTGGAGAAAGGACAAGACGCTAGAAGCGGTCTCGGTTCCTATTTCCGAGAAGATGAAGTCTTCACTGACTTGGTGGAAGAACAACATTCTCCTCAGGGAGGGTCTGCCACTGGCTGTTCAGACCCCCGATCACCTTCTCTTCTCGGACGCATCGGACACGGGCTGGGGTGCGACATTGGACGGTCGGGAATGCTCGGGCACGTGGAATACGGATCAAAGAACGTTGCACATCAACTGCAAGGAGCTACTGGCAGTTCATCTGGCCTTGAGAAGCTTCAAGTCCCTCCTTCTAGGCAAGGTGGTGGAGGTGAACTCCGACAACACCACAGCCTTGGCGTACATCTCCAAGCAAGGAGGGACTCATTCGATGACGTTGTACGAGATCGCAAGGGACCTCCTCACCTGGTCAAGAGATCGAAACATATCCCTTGTAACGAGGTTCATTCAAGGCGACATGAATGTCATGGCAGACCGCCTCAGCCGGAAGGGTCAAGTCATCCCAACAGAGTGGACCCTTCACAAGAATGTATGCAACAGACTATGGGCCTTGTGGGGTCAGCCTACCATAGATCTGTTCGCAACCTCGATGACCAAGAGGCTCCCAATTTATTGCTCACCGATTCCGGACCCAGCAGCAGTTCACATAGATGCCTTTCTTCTGGATTGGTCCCATCTAGACCTTTATGCGTTCCCCCCGTTCAAGATTGTCAACAGAGTACTGCAGAAGTTCGCCTCTCACGAAGGGACAAGGTTGACGTTGGTTGCTCCCCTCTGGCCCGCGAGAGAATGGTTCACCGAGGTACTGCAATGGCTAGTAGACGTTCCCAGAACACTTCCTCTAAGAGTGGACCTTCTGCGTCAGCCGCATGTAAAGAAGGTACACCCAAGCCTCCACGCTCTTCGTCTGACTGCCTTCAGACTATCGAAAGACTCTCGAGAGCTAGAGGCTTTTCGAAGGAGGCAGCCAGAGCGATTGCTAGAGCAAGGAGGACATCCACTCTCAAAGTCTACCAGTCGAAGTGGGAAGTCTTCCGAAGCTGGTGCAAGTCGAAATCAGTATCCTCAACCAGTACCTCTGTAACTCAGATAGCTGACTTCCTTTTATACCTAAGGAAGGAAAGATCCCTTTCAGCTCCCACGATCAAGGGTTACAGAAGCATGTTGGCAGCAGTCTTCCGTCACAGAGGCTTAGATCTTTCCAACAACAAAGATCTACAGGACCTCCTTAAGTCTTTTGAGACCTCGAAGGAGCGTCGGTTGGCCACACCAGGTTGGAACTTAGACGTGGTACTAAGATTCCTTATGTCAGCAAGGTTCGAACCACTTCAATCAGCCTCTTTTAAAGATCTCACTTTGAAAACTCTTTTCCTCGTCTGCTTAGCAACAGCTAAAAGAGTCAGTGAGATACACGCCTTCAGCAGGAACATTGGATTTACATCTCAAACGGCTACATGTTCCTTACAGCTTGGTTTTTTAGCCAAAAACGAACTTCCTTCTCGTCCTTGGCCCAAATCGTTCGATATTCCAAGCCTTGCTAATTTGGTTGGAAATGAACAAGAAAGAGTACTATGCCCTGTAAGAGCTCTTAAGTACTATTTGAGACGTACTAAGCCATTACGTGGACAGTCAGAAGCTTTATGGTGCGCCATTAAGAAACCTTCTTTACCTATGTCGAAGAATGCAGTTTCTTATTATATCAGACTTTTGATTCGAGAAGCTCATTCCCATCTGAATGAGGAGGACCATGCTTTGCTGAAGGTAAGGACACATGAAGTTAGAGCTGTCGCAACTTCAGTGGCCTTCAAACAAAACAGATCTCTGCAGAGTGTAATGGATGCAACCTATTGGAGAAGCAAGTCAGTGTTCGCATCATTTTACCTTAAAGATGTCCAGTCTCTTTACGAGAACTGCTACACCCTGGGACCATTCGTAGCAGCGAGTGCAGTAGTGGGTGAGGGCTCAACCACTACATTCCCCTAATCCCATAACCTTTTTAATCTTTCTCTTGAAATGCTTTTTATTGTTGTTTTTTGGGTTGTCCGGAAGGCTAAGAAGCCTTTCGCATCCTGGTTGATTTGGCGGGTTGTCAAATTCTTTCTTGAGAAGCGCCTAGATTAGAGGTTTTGATGAGGTCCTTTAGTATGGGTTGCAACCCTTCATACTTCAGCTCCTAGGAGTCGCTCAGCATCCTATGAGGATTGCGAGGCTCAGTAAGGAAGACGTACTTAAAAAAGGCAGAGTAATTGTTCAAGTCGACTTCCTTACCAGGTACTTATTAATTTTATGTTTGTTATTTTGAATAACTGCTAAAATGAAATACGAAATACTTAGCTCTTATTGTTAACATATATGCTGGTCTCTACCCACCCCCCTGGGTGTGAATCAGCTATATGATCACCGGGTAAGTTTAATATTGAAAAATGTTATTTTCATTAGTAAAATAAATTTTTGAATATACTTACCCGGTGATCATAAATTAAAGGACCCACCCTTCCTCCCCAATAGAGACCCAGTGGGCCGAGGAGAAAATTGGTTCTGTGTTGACATGGAGTACTTGAGTACCTGCTCGACAGATGGCGCTGTTGATGTACACCCCCACCTGTATAGCGATCGCTGGCGTATTTCGTCCGTAGGTTTTTCTGTCGGGCAGCAGAGCTGACAGCTATATGATCACCGGGTAAGTATATTCAAAAATTTATTTTACTAATGAAAATAACATTTTATATAATTTCAATCTCCTTCATTTTTATCGATTTGCATTATGGCTAGTAGCACTGAATTATTGGATTATCTAGGGGAAAACCCAAATAAGTTGCCATTGGATGAGGTTAAAGAAAAACTTGAAAGTTTTGAGGAGTAAAAGAGCCACTCATAAACGAAAAATCACTATTGTAAAAAGTTGCAGGAGTTGCATGATACTGGAACATTGCATTCATCTTTGTGTAAAAAGCAGGTCAGTGAAGTGGAATTGGAATTAAGTAAAGTAAGTGACTGCAATGAATTAATTAATTTGCTAATGGAAAAAACTGAATTAGGAATCAGAGATGAACAGTGTTTTAATAATGAACTAGATGGTCAAGCTCAATACAAAATTAATGTTTCAATAGAATTAGATGCTTATGAAGATAATTTGGTTCAAAAAAGAGATGAAAGTGTTGTCATTTCTGTAAAAAATTTCAGTGATTGTATGAGTGATGGTAAACCTCCTACTTTAACTTGTGGCACTTTTAATGGCAAAGAGAAGGATAAATTCGCTTTTCATAATTTCTTGAATCAGTTTGATAATGTAATTGGTTCTAGAAAACACTTATCATCTTCGGCTAAATTATCGTATCTGGTTGGTTACTTAATAATAATGATAATAATAATAATAATAATGTTTATTGGACAAAAAATATTTACATTCAAAGATTTACAAAAAGAAAAAAAGACTCGGTCCAAGCCCATGTGGAGCAGAGCTCTTCGGACAATAATACAGCAAAATAATATCATCAATTAAGTAAAAATAAAAAATAAAGTAAATATGGATATAGATATACAAAATGTATGCATACATATACATAATCATATGTATACAAATAGATACATATAAATGAGAATCTTAGCCTAAAAACAAATGGAAATGCATATTTATATGATAAAGGGGTATACACTAAAACAAGTATCACATTCGTCTATTACTGATAAGAATTACGTAGTAGCATTAGATTTGCTGACTGATGAATTCCTAGATAAGGATTTCATAATAGATGAAACACTAAAAAATATATTAAAAGCTGTCCCTAGTGATGCTAATGATCTTGAGTTTTCCAATGTTAAATATTTTATAGCAGAGGTTAGTTCTTATTTATATGAATTGCAGCATTATAATGTAGATTTCTTGGAAGAGGGTTCTGCTGGTAATATTCTTGTGAGTCATTTGATAATGAGTAAGCCCCCTAAAGTAGTAGTGAAGGAGTTGATAAATAAAATCTCAAAAATTATCCTACCTTGTCAGATATTTTCCCACTATAAAGAAGCTTTGAAAACTTTAAGTAGAACTACATCTGTGAATAAAAAGTTGTACAGAGACAGTAAAAAACCAAATGGCAGAAGTCTCTCAGTAGTGCAGGTAAATCAAGTTGAGCGAATATTTCCCACAGTACAAAATTTTGACACAGTGGTAGCTGCAAATAAAAATGTTAAAAGTCATTGCAAATTATGCTTTTCTGATGGACACTCTTTAGGAAAGTGTGAAACTTATTTAACCTATGAGTCTAAATTAGCCAGAATAATAGAATTATCTCTGTGTACTGGGTGTGCAGGTTCTGGTCACAAAGAATCTGAATATTATGGGAAAAAAGGTATGATGAGGTTTAAATGTTTGATTTGCAAGAAAAGAGAGCATATAACACCTATGTGCCTTAATCAAGAAAAAACTACCAAGACTAATGTTAGTGTAAATTTGTGCTATGCATCCAGAAATATGGATATCAGTAATATTTTACCAACAATGACCCTAGAGTTGAAGAATGGAAAGAGATGCCGTAAAGTAAGCGGTCTGGTGGACTGTGGTAGTCAAGAGGTCCTATATAGTGAAACATGTTTCCAAAGATATGTGTTCAGAATATGAAAGTTTGTATGAATTGGAACATGAAGTGCATACATATATAGGTCAAGAAACTAAATTCAAACAAATGTCAACTGGTATAAAGATAGGAAATAGATTAGCATTTGTGCCTTTATTAATAGACGAAGCGATGAATATTTCCTATGAATTGCCAGGTATGAACCAGATAATAGATAGATTGAAATCAGAGAATAAAAGTTTGGCTGATGAAACCTTTTATGAAGAAAGAAATCATGAATTGATAGAAGTAGATATGCTGATAGGTATGGATATAATTCAGTATTTCTCCTTGTCCATTTAGAAATGTGGTGGTGGTTTTTGTTTCATATTGAATGGAAGGGTAGCCCCAGTAGGAAATGCATTAAACTTTCTTAATTCTTATCAAAGAAAGTCCTTGTTTGAAACTCAGACAAAGGCAAAGCAAGTTAGTGTGAAGACCAAAACTATGGTTAACTTAATTATGGATCCTTTTAAATCATATTTTAATCCATTAAAACATATTTTGTCTGACAGTGAAGTAGATAATGGGCTGGAAAATCTGTTTAGTTTTGAATCTATGGGTATTAAAACTAATGATAAGGAGCTGGTCTCATTTGATAAACATCAAATAGAAAATTTCCAAGAAGGTATTAGTTTGAAGGAGGGTTATTATCATGTTAAATTACCTTGGTACCCTGAGAAAATTTCTCAAGTGCCTTCTAATCATTTTATAGCCCTTGAGGTTTTGGATAGAACAATGGAACATCTTGACTATTAAGTAAATATGAGGAAGTTTTTGATAATCAATGAAAAGATGGAATCTTAGAAGAAATAAATGTATCACCTTCTGATTATGATAATTATACTTGGATACCTCATAGGCCCGTAATAAGAACAGATGAACAAGTAACAACTAAATAAGATGTATCCTGAGGATAAGTGTAGAGAAATTTTAGAAAATAATTTTTATGTAGATAATTTAATAATCACAGGTCATAATATTGATGAATTACAGGAATTATATAGTCTTTGTGCATCAAGAATGCAAGAAGGAGGATTTACCTTGAGGTCATGGAATTCCAATTCACTTGAATTAAGGAAAATCATGGAGGTTGAAGGAAGGCTAGTTGAACATAATTGTATGGAAGAGAAAGTTTTAGGTTATAGGTATAATGTAAATAGTGATACTTTTAAGTCTGGCACCTTGTCGTGTGGAAGCTGCTGCTGACACTAAAAGAAAAGGTTTGTCTCAGATCCCTAAAGTTTTTGATCCACTGAATTTTACCTTGCCAGTAAGTATAAGAGGGAGGGTATTAATGAGAAAAGTATGGAAATTAGAAGTAGAATGGGATCAACAAGTACCAAAAGAGATAACAAATGAGATGAAAAGCATAAGTAGAGATTTTGAAATGCTGTCAGAGTTGTCTTTTCCTCGTCAGGCTTTAAATGAACAAAAAACATATGGGCTTCATGTATTTTGTGACAGCTCAACTGAAGCTTATGGTTTTGTAATGTATGCATGTTCTGATGACAATCAAAGCTCTTTTTTGTTTGCTAAATCAAAATTGGCTCCTTTAAGAAAGGGAAATGAGCATAGTGTGCCCACTTTAGAATTAATGGGGGTGATTTTAGCATTTAAATGTCTACCTACACTTGTAAATATTTGTGTGGACGCTCAAGTTGTATTGAACTGGATAATAACTAAGGAGTCTAAAGTAAAATCTAAATTTATAAGAAATAGAATATTAGAAGTAGATGAACTTGAGAGTGAAAATGTTAAAGAATTTAACTTGCCTCTAAAGTATAATTATGTGTATACACAACAAAATCCTGCTGATTTGTTGACGAGAAGGTTGTCTTATAATAAGTTTTTAGACAGGAGGAAATATTGAACAACTTTAAAGCATTGTGGTATGAAAATTAATTGTTAAGTCTCCGGGAACACAGTAGAAACGTGTATCAAAATAAATGGGAGAATAGAATAAAAGTTGGGGATATTGTGCTAACTAAAGCAGTAAATAAAGCAAGACCTTTTTGGATGATGGGTAGAGTATTGGAACTGGTATTGGGTTTTGATAAAGTAAGAACAGTCAAACTTAAGCAAGGAAATGGAGCAATTGAATATCATTCCATATCCAATCTGTATCCAATGGAAATATCTCTTAAGTCAGGTTGAGACTCCGACCCAGACGAATGTGAATGGAAACTGTAATAATGAGGTAGTGGCTAGACCACGAGAACAAAACGAGGGTAATAACAGTAGGTCAATTCATCCGAGCCAGTCTAGTAGACCCAAAAGGAAAGCTACAGATAGATTTCTTAAAATGATGAGGGATAATTTTGATGCCTTATAAGGCATGGTATATATTTGTAAATATTAGTAATAAATAAGTAGTATTAATAAATATTCATAATTAAAAAAATGCTACACTGTTGCAGTGAAGATTTAAAAAATAATATTAATAAATATTCATTATTAAAATGCTACACTGTTGCAGTGACGATTTAAAATGCTACTCATAATCGCGGCACCTCCCAAATATTTATACTAATTATTTATACTTTTATTTATAATATTTGATCTATTTATTTATTAATTATTTATTTAATTTAAAAAGAACGAAATATACTTCACAATACTTAATTTGATTAGTATTTCGCCTCTTATTATTTACTAAAGTTCGACAATTTCCATGCCAACCCTGAAATTTCTTTTATTTTACAACACATTCCCCTTAGAGGATAGCAATATAGACTATTGCAATGAACCCAAAGTACTTGCCTTATAATTACTTACTAATACATTAACATTTATTAATGGTTATCACAAATTGTGGATAACTTTCTTATCCTCTCTCACTTCTTTAAGGGACCGGGCGTCAAAAATGACGAAATATTTTGAAAAAAGTCGATTCTTAGTGAATCAACCATCGAATACTTCGTCGTCATGGCGACCCACACACAAAGTTTCATGACGATATATTGATTCTATTTTTTTTTACAATATTTTGCTAAAATAAGTTATTATTTTGACAATCACACTCATTTCCATATTATTTGGTTATACAGCGTATAATATTAATACATAAGGAATTATATACGTATACATATATTATGAATAAAGTAATGTTTAGCAACTCTTCCACTGCGTATTGGGAATGTGAGAGAAGACCAGCTAGCAAGTTAGCAACAGGCTAGTGCTTTGAAGGCTTTCGTAGCGTGCGGTTGTCTGCGTCGTCTGCTATTCTGACATTCCTCTTTGTGTCGTCTGCAGGTGTCGATGTTCATTGGCCAATTTTGTATAATTATATAGATTATACAGAAAATCGTTTCTACAATGCCAAGGAAGAAAGGCATCATCAAGAGAATGGCCGAAGCAGCTGAAAAAGCGAGAGAGGTGAAAAGAAGGAAACTGGATGAGCGACGAGCGTCGGCCATTTCACCTCCACCACCAACAGCTGATTCTCCCCAGCCCTCTATGTCCGCCAACACACCACCTCCCTCCACCTCTCGTGCTCCAACACAAACCCTCACCAGTTCAATGCGAAGAAAGATTGGTATTAAAAAAACAGAAAAAGTGTGCGTCTTTGAAACCTTAGCTCTAACAGGTTGGTTTTTTTGAAGGTTGGTTCTTAAATAGGTTCCTTTTATTAATTACGGTAAATTTTCTTTTAACTTTTTAAAAGTTCCCCGGGTGACAGAGCTAATTTTGGCTATTATGTAATAAATTAAATTGTTTTTTTTTTTTTTTTTTTTTTTTTTTTTTATACACTAATGCACTGATACAATAGAAATACATAATGTAGGACCAGCCTACCATACAAAATCATGCTTGAAGCCTGCCTAGGTCTCTTGATATTATATGAAAGAAGAGTTCAACACACAAACACAATAAATATTTTTGTTTACATGTGGGGACTCCGTACACTTAAGGGGATCGGCTGGGTGTAATTTTGGCGATATTGGCTGAAATTCGCGAAAAATAGTTATTGTCATATTTCGATAGGTCCCCGCCATTGCCATGCGCAAGATACGAAGCCTTTTAAACGGTTTAAAGGGCAGTTTAAGGGACCTACCCTTGTAAAGGATTAAAGGGCTGGGTAGGCGTAACCTTACCGTTTATTTTTGTGTTGATCCTCAGTATTTATTTTTATATTAATTTTTATTTCGGTCGTCGTACGATATGTTTTCCTTGCCAGATATAGGGATTTATCCCTAGATTTAGGGATTTTGGTTGTCTGACGGGGATATTCTGTAAATATTTCTAGAAAGAAACATGAATAAATCTTTATTTTTTCCAACACAGAGACTTACCTCGAACTACTTTCTTAGGAGTTACCTGGAATCTCCTCTCAACCGACCAGAGTTTTGTGTAGTCTACCCTACTAACGTTTTCTGTGGGGGACTAACCCAGGTATAAGGAGAACGTGCTCTGAGGGTAGTCCTGAGCTAGGTCGGCGTTAGCTTGGGTCTCGCTCGTCAGTAAGTTCTCTGGTTGCGTCGTGATACCATCACGCCGCTCTCCATTCTCTTGCGACCCTTTGTGTCCCGACTCGTGTGTCCCACGTGGTTACCGCGTGGTATCTCTGTGCATCTCCCTTGTGTTCTCGCGTGTTCACTTCTTTCCCTTGTGTTTCCCAAGTGATTTCCTTATTCATTCCCTTCGTGCCTGTCTTTTGTGGTTGTGTTGTGATGGAGCAGACCCGCCGTTGTCCTGGGCCTAGAGCCGGGAAATCGTGTGGAGCGTTCCTTTCCAAGCCGGAGGTGGACCCGCATTCCCTTTGCTCTTCCTGTAGAGGCAGTGTGTGTTCGCCGACGGATACGTGCTCAGAGTGTGTTAGCTGGAATGAGATCCAGTGGGTGCGTTATAGCACAAAGAAGAAGAAATCGTCTAAACGATCTCCCAGGAAGACAAGCATCTCTTCGCCATTACCGTCGCCAGGTGGACGGTCTGACGGGGCTTATGCCTCTTCTTCCCCTAACCAGGGTAGGGGACGAGGTAAGTCCGTTGCGGGGAAAGTGCCGAGGGCGCTTCCCCAAGAGTCTAATTTACATGATGTGGGGGTTGCTGGGCCATCACAGGTTAGTGGGGGGCCTAATAGTGCTGTGTCTGGGGGTTTTGGAGACTCTGCCCTTGTGATTGGGGGGCATGTCTCCTCCGATGACCCCATGTGGAGTAACACTGTGTCTGTCTCTTTGCCCGCGTCTTGGGCCTGTGTTTCAGGTACTTCAGCAGCTGATAGCATCCAGGAGAGATTAGACTCGACGGTAGGGGAGCCCTTTGGGTGGAAGCTCCCGAAAATGCCAGGTAGGTCCCCGTTACGGATGGAAGATGGCCTAGATACCTGGTTCCCTAGCGTATTGCATCCGACCTCCTTTCCAGCTCCTCTGACGGCGGTTCCGGACTCGTTTTTACAACCCTCGACCTCTGGAACTCAACAGGTCGCGAAGACCTCCGTGGCCCCCGCTCCCGTCTGTCGGTCGGGTTATGTAGTATCGTCGGGATCTTCGGAGGGCGGCTCTTCGGTCTCTTCAGAGGGTAAAGCGAGGAGGAGGCGCCGACGGCGGAGGGAGAGGTCCAGGAGCAGGCGTTCCCACTCAAGGTCCCGCTCAAGGTATAGTAGAAGACGATCCAGGTCACCGAGGAGGAAGTACAGGAAGAGTAGGTCCCCCAATGGTGAATGGGTCTTCGTTCCCCACAGGAGCGAGTTTCAGCGTTCTCCAAGCCGCTGGTCCAGAGATTATTCGCCACGAAGGCCCTCGGCCAGCCACAAGTATGACCCTCGCAAGGAACAGAGCGAGAAGGCCTCTTCAGGCAGGCGTAAGACCGCGAAGCTTCCGGCTCAACCCGCCCAGCGGGGGGAGCCATGCTTTCGGACGGGCAGCCTGGTCGGGTCAGCACAGCTGACTCGGCCCTTGGACTCACAGGAACAGTTTCCTCCGTCGGGCCAGCCCACGGAAACCGCGTCCTCATCCTCCAAAGATATTTTACGGACGGTAGTCCTCGCCGACACGGCGATTCTCGTCCCGACACCCGGACCTAGTGCGGAGGTTTCCGTCGGAGCAGACCGCTACCACCGCAGGGAGGTGCTCGTTGAGCCTGAACCACGACGCCCGTTGGGAGTGCCCGTTGACCCGGCACCTTGGAATCAGGCAGAGGGTGTTGCTGACGACAGGGAAGGTTCCCCAACCGAGGACTCGGCATATCGTAGGGTGATAGGCCTGATACGCAGACATCACCGAATTGAAGAACCTGTTCCAGCCGACGAGGACTCCTGGCGGTCCAGCCTAAGTCGGCTGATGGAGGCCCCCATGCAGCAGAAAACCTCCCTGGCGCTGCCTGTGGCCAGGGATTTGGTCCTGGGCCGTGCCCACGTGGACAAGATTGTGGCGGGCAATGCCGAGGCCCCCAAGTCACAGAGCTCCTCAAAGTTACTACAGGGACTCAGGTCCCAGAGTAAGTTTTATGTCCCAGAAGGGCAGCGACCGGGAGCCTGCAAAATAGAATCTTCCCTGGAAGTATTGAGCCAGGTTCATTCCAGGCAAGAAGAACGTCCTAGCCGACGGTCTCAGCAGGATGGGACAAATAGTGGGAACAGAGTGGTCCCTCCTCCCAGAAGTAGCCAGGCTCATCATTCAAAGATGGGGATCGCCGGTGATGGATCTCTTTGCAACCAGGCTGAACGCACAACTCCCCGTGTTTTGTTCTCCTGTCCCAGACCCAAAGGCGGCCTTGGAAGATGCCTTTCAGCACAAATGGGACAACCTCGACGTGTACGCTTTTCCCCCCTTCACATTTGATCAGGCAAGTGCTCAACAGAGTAAGGGCGGCCCGAAACTTAAAGGTGACTTTGGTAGCACCCTGGTGGCCGGAGAGGGAGTGGTTCGCGGATCTAAAGGACCTGGCATGTCTTCCTCCGTGGCCGCTACCCGACAGGCCAGATCTTCTACAGCAGCCACACTTTCTAAGGTTCCACGACAATCCTCAGTCTCTACGCCTTCACGCCTGGAGACTATCGAGTGGCTCCTGAGGAAGGAGGGCTATTCAACAGGAACTGCAGAAAAGATGTCACGTTATCTGAGACGGTCTTCAGCAGCGGTGTACCAAGCAAAATGGGCCACTTTTACGAAATGGTGTACCTCAAAGGACATCAAGCCTCTCAAAGCTTCGGTCCCAGATATCGCAGATTTTCTAGTGCATCTCAGAGACGAAGTGGGCATGTCAATTTCGGCTATCAAAGGGGTACGTGCAGCCTTGGGCCAAGTCTTCCTACTGAAGGGCATCGACCTGGGCACCTCTAGGCACATTTCTATGCTCATCAGGAGCTTCAAACAAGCTTGCCCTCCTCAAACCTCCAGGGTGCCGCAGTGGGACTTGGCAAGGGTTTTGAAAATTTTAAGTGGACCCCGTTCGAACCACTGAAGGATGTAGTAGACAGGGATCTCACTCTCAAGACAGTCTTCTTGTTGGCCTTGGCCTCTGCTAAGAGAGTAGGAGAGATCCATGGGCTGTCTTACGACATCTCTCATTCGAAGGGGTGGAGAGAAATCTCCCTCAAGTTCGTCCCTTCTTTCGTGGCAAAGACTCAGAATCCAGCGGTCTGGGATCCGAAGTTCGAGGGATTTTCAATGCCAGCTATTCCTATGACAGGGAATCCAGAAGATTTGAAGTTGTGCCCTGTCCGTGCCATTAGAAAGTACCTTGAGAGGACTGCACACCTCCGGCCTGGTATAAAAAATCTTTTCGTCTCCACGAGTGTTACGAAGAAGCAGGTATCGAAGAATACCATTTCCTTTTGGTTGAGACAGGTTATTGTCAGGGCCTATAATGAAGAGGGACTGCCCCTGCCAGGTACTCCTAGGCCACATGACATTAGGGGTCTAAGCACGTCTTTAGCTTTTGAGAAGAACATGGCGGTGGGCCAGATCCTTCGAGCAGGCACCTGGTCGAATCAGTCGACCTTCACAGCACATTATCTCAAGGATTACTCAAGGAGATCTTTAGACGGTTTTTCTATTGGGACAGTCATCTCCGCGCTCCAAGCGATTTAATGGTGAAGCCCCAGGTACGATCGCGGATAACAAAACCAAGAGACACAGGTTCGTTCCTTTTCACCCTAATCCCCGTTTTCCTATCCCTGACCGGAGATAACCACACATATATAACCAATGAAGACACGTCTCTGCAACTTCGTCACTGGACTCAGCATCATGAAATGTTTTAAAGGGTAAGTACTTAGACACTAACATGAGCTCTTTGTGTAGTTTGCCCTACCTTTCCTTTTCCGATATTTTATACAACCTAGTTCACATCTAGGTTACGAGACGTCCGCTTAGCTGGGTCTGAAGTTCAGGAAGACACTCCCACCTCCTAAAGTGTAAGTCTCCTAAGAAAGTAGTTCGAGGTAAGTCTCTGTGTTGGAACAAATCACAAATTTTAAGTAATTTGTATTTTTCCTAACATACTTAGCGAGAACTACTTTCGGGTAATGGCCCTCCCTGCCTTCCCCGAGTGCCTTTCTGCCCTTGAAGAACCTTTTGTACCATCCTAGGAACTTACTGACGAGCGAGACCCAAGCTAACGCCGACCTAGCTCAGGACTACCCTCAGGGCACGTTCTTACTCCTGGGTTAGTCCCCCACAGAAAACGGAAGTAGGGTAGACTACACAAAACTCTGGTCGGTTGAGAGGAGATTCCAGGTAACTCCTAAGAAAGTAGTTCTCGGTAAGTATGTTAGGAAAAATACAAATTACTTAAAATTTGTGATATTGTTGCAATTAGTTTGCTTGTGCTTATATGAAGTATATTGAGTAATGTGTCTATATTAGTAAAGCCTACAGGATCAGAAGAAAATATATTTGTGGAAATGGGGATTTTTTATCATGAGTTTTGGGGATTTTTACACTAACCCATCTGGGAGCACTGATAGCAGAGTTGACAGATGGAGGAAAATTTCCCTGTTTCAGGGAAATTTCCGGTCCAAAATGGAAAAGGGAAAAAAAATTCAAAATCAAGAGGAAACAGGGAAGCTCTGCTTGAAGATTTCATATACTGTATATGAAAAGCAGGAGAGACGGTCGAAAAAAAAATGGGAGAAGCCGTGAAATCTATAATAAACAGGCAAGGGATACCTTCAGTATAGGATTAGGGAAGATTTAAGTCCATCTCAAAGAATTTCTTTCAGACAATAGGTAAACAACAGAGTCAGTCTTCATGTTAGAGATAATTTTACTATTTACTTGGAATAATACCGATTCATCTCAGGCGTATGGCTGATGATCTACTTTATGAAAATGGTTCAGAACAATAAAAGTAATGAAAAATTTATTTTACCTTCATTAAATTTTTTTCTTTAATTTTCTTCAGTGTGAAGGAAGAAAAATAATATTTAATAAAGAGCAAGGATGGATATTTTAGAGAATACCATATATAGAATTATGAAAACAAATATTTCGTTTTCAAATACATATACAGTATTTCATTTAGTAATATATATATATATATATATATATATATATATATATATATATATATATATATATATATATATATATATATATATGAATGTATGTGTGTACATATGTATATATGTATATATATATTTTATATATATATATATATATATATATATATATATATATATATATATATATATATATATATATATATATATGTGTGTGTGTGTGTGTATGTGTATATATATATATATATATATATATATATATATATATATATATATATATATATATATATATATATATATATTTCTATCTATTTAAGTTATATATATATATATATATATATATATATATATATATATATATATATATATATATATATATATATCTTACAAGACGGAAATTTTGCTTGAAAAAGGGAATTTTTTAAAACCAAAACAGGGAAATTTAGTCTAACCCATCGAGCAACACTGACAGATATACTGACATACTGTGTTCTGTCTGTGATCGTGGCCTTTTGTGTTTTCAAACGGTTGCATCACTTTTTTTGGACTATTGAACATCAATTGTTATTTATATATACCACTAGAATGCCTTTAAGGAAGTTTAGAAAGCGAAGGGAAGCAAGCTCTCGCAATAACAGGGCTTATATTGAAAACAAAAGAAAAAACAAAGGTGATGTATCTCACGTGGTGGAAGGCCTCACTAGTTCTTCCTCTAAGGTCCTAAGGAAGCTGGTTCGATTGAATTCTATTATTCCCTTGCCCAAACATCCACAGGTAGTCATTAGAATGTAAACAAACTTTACCGACACAGGTGGTGTACTAAATATATAAAACCTTGTCATATCATCACATATAGTCATATTTAGGTACACATATTCATAAGGACCACAAACCATAACTTAGAGACGAAATATTACATCAGGAATGAGAAAAACCGAAAAACACTCTTCATTCATGCGCTGTTGGTTCCTGTTCTCTGATGCAGGGACAGATGTGTGTAACTCTGTTTTCTCTCACTCTTTAGACGCTAACTAGAAATAATATACCGGCATGTGGTCTTGAGAGCTTTTGTACGGTTCGTCTAGAACTTATCCTACGTGTACTTCCTTTGTGGATTGAATAAACTTTAATTGTTCAGTAAATAGTTTTTTAACTTTATTTTCTGAAATGAAAGAAAAATGTATTGCTAATGTTTTAATATGCGTAATAACATTGTGTATACGTACATATTATACATATGCATAATACAGGACTGTTCTTTGTTTTTAATTTATAAATGAACTTATGGATATAGAATTAATAGTAAACAAATAATGATGATATTAAAATGAAGAAAATGCTACTATCTATTATTGACTGAAATGAAAGAAAAATATATCGCTAATGTTTTGATATGCGTAGTACCATAGATTAAGGGAGCCATAGATGCGTCATCTCTGCCTCTCCATATGGCGTTTTTGTCACACCATACACAGCAGCGCCATCTGGTTTTAGTTGCGGTGACTTGATGACCAAACCATGCCGAGAGTTAACAGCCATTCGCAGTACTGTGCTGCTATAAATTGCAGCAATTCGAGAGCCAAGAACCCGGAATTAGCCTTTTTCACCTTTCCAAAGTCTGGAAAACGTACAGATGTATCCAATATTGAAAGGTAAGAACTAAATAATGAGATTTTTGGGGCGTTTCTGTGGGCGATAATAAAGGTGTTTTCCGCTTCGCCTATTAAGATAGCGTGCATTGATTCTGTCAGCAGGTGTGTTGCCTTGCCAGATTGTCAATCACTGCTTGCCTCAATCAATCTATGCTTCAATCCCAGTTCTCAATGCGTTTTCTATTCGCTATGGCCCATCCCCACCCAACTGTTATGCACGAACTGACGAAACCATCCCCAAATCTATAATAGTAAGCCCCCATCCCCCACCTCAATCTAGCCACTGGATAAACCTACTCTAACAGTCCGTTTCATAATCATAAATTCATAATGGAGGTCTCACCGTCTTGGTCTTATTTTTTTCTATGAAAATTTCTACTCTATTCTTGCCAGTGATTTATAACACTGTCGGTCTGTTGAAAAGCATACAGTGTAGCCTATACCGGTATATTTTTGGTGTGTGGGGGGGGGGAGCTCTATGAATACGGCTATTTGTACCAATATTTTTTATCTGTACAGGTGCAAGACTTGGTGGGTCAACACAAGACGATGTGACCTCGATTTCAAAAAAGATTTCGACAGAATAATGCAGCTTGCACTGTGTGAGTGTCACTTCACTGCATCGCAGTTTATGAATCCAAATGACAAAGGTGTACCAAAGCCACGTAAGCAGTTGAGGAAAGATGCCATTCCAACTCTCTTCGACATACCAAATCCACCCAAGACTTCTGATGCACAGAGACCTACTACATCCATTGAGAAGCGGAAAGCATCTGAAGTACATGAACCCACAACAAAAAGACTGAAAGGTGTGCGAATTGTATTTCTTGCACACAAAATTTAAAACTATGTCTTTTATGTTGTCACATATTTCATGTTTTTATGTTTTATTTTTTAATACAGAAACTTGATTCGTGGTAAATATTCTGTGTGCTTTAGCAGTTGATTATTGCTTCGTGTGTGTGTGTGTGTGTGTGTGTGGTCATGGTCTTGCTTCACTCCATTAATTCATTTCTTCATTCACTGGTGCATCTCGAATATTAGTGTGAATGTAGACAGCACGCTAGATCATTGTTACTCTAGTACACCGTGGCTGGCCTACAGCATGGAACCAATCTTAACTCTAGACCTAACATAGTAGTTTTCTGCTTTTGTACATATCTTGATTACGCCCTGCATACCGCACTAATAGTGTGCACTAATTATGAGAGGGATCAACTTAATCTGTGGGATTCCTCAGTCATGTTTAATATAATAATATGGTTCATTCTTAATTTTTCAAACGCTTGAAACTTTCCTTAGTATGTTGTTTGTTCTCATTTTCATTTAGCACAAAAACTGATAAGTAATTATATGGTAGCCATGTCATCATACTCCTTTTTAATGGACAATTATAATGCAAATGTACTGGAAAAAAGTTTTTGCTACCGATTACTTTTTGTGATGATAATTATTAATATCGATATTTCCACGGATAATCAAACTTCTTAAAATAATACATCTATGATCAAACACAGCTGCTGCTTGAGCCGGCCGTTATTACCGCAATAGAACATAGATGGCGCTGCATGCGTGGTGTGACACCTTGTCATAATGTAGTGACGCATCTATGGCTCCCTTAATCTATGGTAATATTAGAGACCTGTGGACCTTGTCCCTTGGGATTTTTACCTTTTTTTTTCTTTTTTTTGTCAGTAAAAGGTAAATAATTTATATATAGTGCCAGAGACTTAGTGAAATTATCGTACAAAACCGTACCATAATAGACTTGCTATCGTACATCGTACAAAAGGGTCAAACACTGCTAATAAATCTGTGTATAGTGTACCGAAAAACAGCTGATTTGGGTGTCAGATGCCGAATTTTACTTTAGCGCATTTCCCATAACTACATAGTGTTGACAATGCCAGACGTATGAAATTTTTTGAATTTCTTGCTTCTAAAGCAAAAAAATTGTGGGGGGGGAGGTAAAGGGGTTGTGCCGCAAGACTTGCCATTCCGTGAGACCCATTCCATCCATTGAACCGTATACTTTGCAAATAATGTATAATTGCAAATATTTATGCTTTATTCCGTACAATAACTGATCCCCTTCGACAGCGTAAGCTTCGCTACGCTACGCTATTCCCATCCAGAGGTGCCAGATGGAAGAAAATTTCCCTGTTTTGGGGAAATTTGGGTCCAAAAGGGAAAAAACTTTAAAATCAAGAGAAAAACAGGGAAATTCTACTGGAATATTTCGTATATATGAAAAGCATGATAGATGGCGGAAAAAATGGGAGAAGCCGGGAAATCTAAAATAAAAATGCAAGGGATACCGTCAGTAAAGGATCGATGAAGTTCTCCATCAAACCCAAAGAATTTCTATCAGACAATAGGTAAACAACAGAGTCAGTCATGTTAGAGATAATTTTACTATTTGGAATAATACCGATTCATCTCAGGCTGCTGATCTACTTTGTGGAAATGGTTCAGAACAATAAAAGTAATAGAAAATTTACTTTACCTTCATTAAGTTTTTTTCCTTTAGTTTTCTTCAGTGTGAAGGAAGAAAAATAACATTTGATAAAGAGTAAATGTATAAGAAATAATATTTGATAAGGAGCAAGGATGGATATTTTAGAGAATATCATATATAGAATTATGAAAACAAATATTTTGTCCTCAAAAGACATATACAGTATTTCTTATATATATATATATATATATATATATATATATATATATATATATATATATATATATATATATATATATATATATATATATATATATATATATATATATATATATATATATATATATATATATATATAACGGATTTTGAGCGAAGCGAAAAATCTATTTTTGGGTAAGATGGCCATGTCGTCCTGATGGAAGTTCCTTAAAGGCAGCTTCCTAGGGTATATTACAACTACGGCGATATTCCCAGAGAATTTACCTTAAGGTACCCAGAATTCTAACTCCTGGAGCGAGTATCCCTAAAAAAGACCTTAGGGATATCGTAAATATCAGTGGACGTATTCTTGACACGCCTCATAGCAATCTATACCCCGAATAGAGTTAACACTTCGTAGGGGTCAAATGGCAAGAAAACTAAAACGAGAAAGAAAAGGGGAGAGCCGTTCGTAAGGCCCTCTCTTCTCCCGTTTCGTAAGCGTGCCCTGCGCCGATTCTGGCGCCATCTGCATTCCTTGTAGCGAAACACGAGGTGCTACAGATACTGTATGTAGGGAGGGGTCCTACGGCCCTTTCATAGAAAGGGAAGGGCGGGTCCATCAGGACGACATGGCCATCTTACCCAAAAATAGATTTTTCGCTTCGCTCAAAATCCGTTTTTTGGGCTCAAGCCATGTCGTCCTGATGGAAGTATACCAGAGCATTACTGTATCTGTGGATTCTCAAAATGTGCCGTACTCCTCAGAAGTATTTCCCCCAGTCGACGCGACCTAGAGACCTAAGATGTTACCGTCATACATCTTTTCAACTAATCATAACCATGATAGAGCTTCCTGCCCCCAACAGGGAAGAGTCTTACTAGACTCTGGGAAAGTCTCGAAGAGTACATATATCTAAGTATGAACCCCAGGCAAGCGAGTATAGTGGTCTCACCCCATACTGGGTAAAGCGAAGTTCGAAAAGAATCACTGTGTCAATATGAAATATTGACCAGTCCTCCGCTCAAAACACGTACTGGACAAAGGTTCATATCCGCTTAGGAGGAAACTCGTAAATCCGCCACCAACCCTTTATGGGATGGAGTCCTCCAGCTAAGGGGAAGCATAAACCAATGCAATATTAGCTTGCATAAGGGAACATTCTATTAGAATTATCCCCGGGTAAATATACATAGAATGAATGCTCACAGGTGAAGGAGACGCAAGGTTCTCAAGAACCAGTTTATTGACAGACAATAAACAAACAGGTTAACCACACTCATATATATATATATATATATATATATATATATATCTATATATAAGAGGAGGATAACTAAAACTTTAAGCATAAGTATGATAGTAAACAGCAACTTGTTTGTCTGAAAGAAAAAACATTGGAGCCACTTTTAAGATACCAAAGTATCAAGTCAAAAGTCTGTTTTACTAATCAGTCACATTAGCGTTAGAAACGCTCGGCACGCATGTTTGCACTTATGCTGGGTTCACCTTTGAAAGTGGAACAGTCAACGTGGGTCACCCAGTACCCTCACATAGTTTGTAGTACAACATGTGACTACATACTCACCCTGGAATTAATTGTCCCAATTAAGCTACTGTTCCTCGCAGAGTTAAACAGCAGGGTTAACGACGCAACCCACTGCCACCACAGAACCTCTTAGTTGCTGCACTTGCTTCGCATAGTGACGAAAGAACACTGGAAGACTTCCAGCCAGTGTACGAACGAAGATGTCCAAAATCCCTACAACTAAAGAAGTTTAAGGATGAAGCAACTTTCCTCGGATCATGACCTGTGGGTGAACAGTCAGGATCCGCTCTGCGAATAAGATATGTGATTTTCGCCCTGAGTTATTTCAGTAATAGATTTTGATCCTGACGTTTCTCCCCTGGCCAGATGGCCATCCTTGAAGTCTGAAGTTCTACGAAGATAGACCTTTAGGCATTCTACTGGACATAGAGATGCATCTTCTTTCAGAGGGCAGATTCTTCAGGGACCCCACCTGATGGTGGGTAACTCGTTCTTGGTGAGAAACGTAGGATCCGGATATAGGTTCAGTTCACCCATCCAGGAACTGAACACGACCTTCCTCTCTCGAGAGGGGTATGATCTCACTAACCCTGGCCCCGGACGCGAGTGCAAAAAGGAGGATAACTTATGGGTCAAATCCTTTAACGCACACTCCTTATTGTTCAACAGTGAAGCAACATGAAGAACTTTTCTAAAGACCATGAATTGGGCTTTGGAGGTGCTAAAGGTCTGAGCCTAGCGCAGGCTTTCGGAACTTTTATAAAAGATCTCGTTAGCGAGGTCGACCTGGAAGGCATATAGAATGGGTCTTGTGAAAGCAGGCCTACATGATAAAATCGTGTTAGTTACCGATCCATAACCAAGGAGATGGATGAAGAAAGACAAGCAGAAGTCCGTCGTGATCTCCTGCGGAATCTTCGTCTGACAAGGGCTACCCATTCTCTCCAAGATGACTCATATTGCCTTATAAAAGGTTTGCACTTATAATCCTCTAGGAAGTCCATGCTGGCTTTCGAAATCCCGAAACACTTTCTCACCTGTTAAGGAAAGAAATCATGAGCTGCTGGGTCCGGGTTTTCTGTGATGAAGCGCAGACAATTGACTTCTGGACTCACTGGGTCAGAACTGGATCTGGTAGCGGTCGAAACTCCAATCGTAGTTCCAATGCCAGAGGGAACCCCACACTGTTCGGTCATTTGTGGGCCGCTACTGCCGCTACTCCCTTAAATGATCTCAGTTTGTTGAGGACCCTCAACAGAAGGTTGTAAGGAGGGAACAGATAAATCCTGAACCATCTGCTCCAGTCGAGGGACATCGCGTCCACTGCTTCCGCCAAGGGGTCCTCGTACGGGGACACATACAGGGGCAACTTCTTGTTGTCTTTCGTCGCAAAGAGGTCTAGCCGCAGTTCTGGGACTTGACTCAGAATGAAGGAGAATGGTCCTGCGTCTAGGGACCATTCCGACTCTATCGGTGTGAACCTGGATAGAGCGTCCGCTGTCACATTGCGGACTCCTTAAAGGTGAACTGCTGACAGGTACCATTTCTTCTTCCCCCAAATCGGAAGATGGCCAACATCACCTGGTTGAGAGGTGGCGACCTTGATCCTTGTCGATTCAAGCATCTCACAACTCCCCCGCTGTCCAGCACCAACCTAATGTGGATCGAGCGATGCGGGGAGACTTTCTTTAAGGAAAGAAGGACTGTCATAGTCTCTCGAAAATGACTGTGAGGGGTCTTGAATAGACTGGACCAAGACCTTTGGGCCTTTTTCTGATGAGAGTGAACTCCCTATCCCTCCTTCGAGGCGTCAGAGTGACTCGTCACCGACGGGGGAGGTGGATGAAGAAGAACCGACTTCCTAAGGAGTCTGGTTTGGGACCAAGGCCTGAGAAGAGTATTTCGACGAAGCGGAACTGGTCTTCTCAGATCTCTTCGCGCATCTGATGCATAACTACTCCAATCTCCGGTTGCATCCTTTAGCTGTGCTCTTAGCACCGGGTCTGTCACCGAAGTAAACTGGAGAGACCCCAGTACACTCTCCAGTTCGCATCTGATATCCATACGGAATCTCGAAGTCTCTTGACAGAACCAGCTATCTCCTTTCTTTTCTCCGCCATGACGGAGAAAACGGTGTGACATTAGGTCCCAGTGGATTCACACCCACCGGAACTTAGAGATGGAGGAAGTTGAGACTTTTCCTGTTGATCTTGAAGCCTAGATAATCTAGGAAATGGATCACATACAGGGAAGCTTGCAAGCATTCTGTCCTGGGTGCTGCCCACCCCAGCCAAAATCCAGGTAGGCTACCACCTGAATTCCCTTTAGGCGTAATTGACTGAGAACTACGTTCGCAAGCATCGTGAAAATCCTTGGGGCTATTTTAAGCCCGAGAGGCATGGCTTTGAAGATGTATAGTCTTCGTTGTAGCCTTAACCTTAGGTAGGAGGGGAATCGACAATAGATTGGAACGTGCCGATAGGCGTCTGACAAAACTATGGAGGCGGTAAATGCCCTCTTGGGCAGTAAGGTCCTTATGTGTTGTATTGTTAGCATCTTGAACCTGTAGTTCGCTATGAACCTGTTAAGTGGCGACAAGTCCAGAATGACTCCGAGTTTTCCGAGTCTTTCTTGGGAACACAAAACAGCCTCCCTTGGAATTAGATGGACTTTACCCTTCGGATCACTTTTCCTCTAACAGTTCATGAATGAACTCCTCCAGAACGGGGGTGGAGTATCGGAAAAACGCCGAAGGTATGGGGATGGAGTGCTGTACCAGCTCCATCCCAGTCCCTTCTTGAGTAGGCTGTGGACCCAGGGATCGAAGGTCCACCGATCCCAAAAGCGTTGGAGACTCCCTTCTACCAATATCATCTCGCTCGGACTGTTGTCCTGAGGTCTTGCCTCTCTGACCTCGACCACCCATGAAACCCCTTCTCCTTGAGGGGCACCTAGACGAAATTCTGGCTGCTCCTCTAGGCTTGTTCGACAGGCAGTTGACTGACCTTCGAACGATGGGTTGAATGCCGGAGACTGTGTCGACACGAATTGGGGAACCCACTGAAGTGTGGTCGGGGTTTTTGCCACCATCTGGGGCACTGAGGGCATCAGCAAATGCCGTTGCTGCTGATGTCTACTTGGCTTAGCTGGCCGAGAAAGTATCCTAATCCTTTTAGTCTTCCTCCAAGGTTGGGGACCCCATCCGGGGAAGAATTTCTCTTGGTAGACAGGCCCCACTCCTGGAGAAGATTTCTATCGTCCGTGGCGGCCCTATCAACCTTTTTGACCGACTCACTAGGGAAAAGGTCTTTGTCCCAACTGTTGGAGGAGATTAGTTTCCTTGGCTCGTGCCTCATCGTAGCCCGGGCGAACACGAATTCCCTACAGGTTCTCTTCGCCCTGACGGAGCTGTAGAGATCCTTCGTCACAGTGGCCAGATGAGTCTTGATCACAACCATGAACGTTTCATGGACCTTGGGATCACTTGTCATCGTCTCAAACGTGGACTGAAGAGACAAAGAGGCAGCCAGTCTTTCTTTTGTCTAGAGTTCTCTCCGCAAAAGAAAGCCAGACAGCTTAGAGAGGATCTCGCCGAACCGGCATCCGGCAAAATCCGCCTCCCACATCTGGACTGAGAAGGTAAGATGGACGTCCTTCCAGTCCTTGTTTTGCTTACTAAATCTTCCTTTTTAAAGGCCAGCAACAAGGGTTTACACTCCACCAGGGAGGGGAAAGGCTTGCCAGCCTCGACTGTTTTCAAAACCGCCGCAAACCCTTTCAGCGAAAAAAGGGGGAAGGCTGTGGCAGGAGAGGACACAAAGGAAGGGAGCCTCTTACTCAAATACAGCTACCTTTGAGTTCATGAAGCCCCTCTCTTTCATCGAAGAAGAAAGCAAGGCATGAGCCTAGCATGGTCTATCACTACGACCTCCTTCGGCTCAGTCTCTTCCTTTGAAGCTGGTACCTCCTTCCACCGGACCTATCAGTCCGGATGTGCCCCTGCAGTTACAATGCAGCTGCCTTCCCATTCTTCTCCCTCTGCCTTTGTTGGATCAAGCCAACAATGGAGGGAGGGCCTGCTCTACTGCGAGAGCAGATGATGTTGAGGGAGCAGGTTCAAGGACCTGAACCGGAGCAGCCGACCTCTCTCGGCCTCTTCCGCTACCTTGTCCGGAGCTCGAACTTCATCCTGGCCTTCTGCCAGGAGGTCTTCCTCCAGACGTTCGGACACGTCTGGCATCCTGTCGTCCAACTGGATGCTAAGCAAGGCGACCGTGACTTCAGCATCCACGGGATCTGAATTAAGGGGACCTCCTCTTGAGGTTGGGGAATCACTGTAACAGTTGATGCCCTAGGAAAAGAAAGCCCTCATCTTCTCATTTGGAAGATAAGGTCCAGAGGTAATCTTCTGAAAGCCCCTCACCCAGGTACGAAGCTTCTCCCTAGCTATATCCCTTGAATCCACCGTTGTAGGGGAGACGAAAACGGATTTTGAGCGAAGCGAAAAGAAAAAACCTCAATAGATAGGTTAGTGCATATGAAACATACCTGGGGAACCCAATACCGGAGAACATCCGTGGAGACAGCGCATGCCACACGCCTCCTTCAGAACCATGTCCGCAGAAGCCCTACTGCGGACGTTGCAGAAATACATCCGCACTACGGATGGTCCTCCTGTAAAGAGAAAAAATTTTCATGAGTATCAAGTGAACTACGTATCACTGGATATGCACAGTAGCATAACAAAACGGAAAGACACATCCTTGTATTTCCCGCACACCCAATTGTTGTAGCCTTCCAAATCATAAAATCGTATAGTTAATCTATGCCAGATTAACCAATGGAAAATTTCCAAAGGAAGAAGGTGTAGCCCCCCCTAAGCAATGATTTTAAAATACCGGATAGTAGACAAGAAAGAACTCACTTTCTTATCTGTAAGGCCAACAACAACGGGTCGTGCAAGACCACAAAGAATAAGGAAAAGACACATACTTGTGAATCCCCCACAATCACCTGTGGAAGCCCACCAGCCATTAAAATCAAATGGTTAGTCTTTGCTAGAATAACCAAAGATCATATTTCCCGAGGGAAATTAGGTGTAGCTCACACCTAAGGTAAGATTTTACCATTCTGGCTAAAGATGAAAAGAGTTCTCTTTTCATCCCTGTAAGGCAACACCAAGTGACTGCACAAGGCAACACAAGTAAGTTAGAAAAGACAGTGTTGTAACCTACTATATCATGTTCTCCCTTGGTAGAAGACACTAAACAGGGAAGAACTGATACAGTACATGAGGGTGGTGTGCCGGCCGGCTCTTGCCGGTCAGCACCCCCACCCCTTTTTCCAAAGGTAGGTCTCAAGTATGCAACTTAGGATCACCCAGACGGGGGAGAACTCCAGTTCCTATGCCTGAACCGGTCGGTAGTGGTTGCCGGTCCATAGCTACCCGGTTGGCACCCAGCTGCCGGCCATCACTCTTAGTAGCCGGCCAACCGAGTGATGTAGCAGGCCGGCCCGGCAGCGGTGAGTAAACCCTGCCGGCTGGCATCCACCCCAGGTAGCGCCCGGCTGCCGGCCGCCACTCAAAGCGGCCGGCAGGTGAGCAAGGAGACCGGCCAGCAAAGGCATAAGACCACCGCCGACCGACAGCAAGAGAACTAGCGAACACCCCCCTACCGACGGCCGGCCACTAGGCCGGCAGACGGCAAGGACAACACAAGAGAAGACAACAGAATGGGTGCCGGGCTAAGAGGCTATGTACCTCCGCGCCCGACACCCGAAAGAGTGCCGAGAGGAAGGGGAGACACTAAGTCAAGCTTCCTAACCACTGCTTACTGAAACTACAGACGGCAGCGGTTGAAGGACCAAGGAAGGACCGGGCAGCACTCAAAGGATAGGGCCTCTGCCGGTCGGCACTCTCTGCCGGCCGACAGGGGACCACGTCAGCTCCCCACCCCAACCTATGCTAGGTACGGATGTGAGACGACTGACACAAAGGAAACGGAAAAATAGAAGGGAAGGACAGAGGGTCCTGTCCAACCTTGCCTTGGTTAAGGATCATTCCAAACTAAGAAAGCTCATCTCAGCCAGAGAGATCCAGGGAGGGAGGCCGGCACTACTGGCTGCCTCCCTAAAACCAAGGCAAGGAAGGAATTGCTATTCCGGAAAGGGAACATCTCCCGAACCCGGAACAGCAAAGAGGACAAGTCTGAGGGGTCACCGAGCGAAGGGATCATAATTACCGAAACCTTCCAAGGTGAATCAAGGAGGATAAACCTCCTATGCCCGTGTCAGGCAGCAAGGGAGACTCTGCCCCACGCTAGACCAACACGGACTCAGACTAATACACTGCTGTACTGTCCCCCTCTGAACCAATTCAGTTGGAGCAGGAAGGTACAGTACTACTCCAGCATAGTTATATTTGAAAATTAATTCAAACAAACCACTAGAGTTAAGCCTAAGGCTTAAACAGAGGGAAAGGGTTTGCCCCTTCCCCGAAGAGAAGGGAGCAAACGGGGAAACAGATAATATTATCAAGACCTAAGACAACCTAGCCTAGGCACTAAGAGAATCGATTACCTAAATCACCGAAACTCACTCCAATACTATCTTGGAAATTACTCGAAAAGGGCTGTATGTATAACGTTGCCTAACGCTTTAAGCAATAAAAATCACACTTGGAAGACTAATTATCATGCAGGAAGTACAAGGACCAATAACTAGGCTACGAAGACTAGTGTTGGTCAGCCTAGGCAAAACTTTCGCCAGGCGCACTACTAACGCATCATAACAGAATTCCTAATAAAGCTAAGCAGCTAAATATTAAAGCGCAGGGGGCTGGGAACGTCGCTCTTGCTAACCAATAAATCCTATTCTAGCGAGCGACAGCGTCCAAGACGCCTCCAGCAGGCAACAGCTCTTGTATCAAAGATAACTCTTTAAATACTT